>NC_140975.1:54288314-54350814 GCF_056783735.1 Eptatretus burgeri | reverse complement strand
CATCTGACGGACGGCACACACAATGATGAATCACCCTGCCTGTGAAACACACGGTTGACAGTTTATAGCTGGGTCAGGATTCAAACCCAGGCTAGAGAGCTGAGAGTGAACATTCCCTAGCATGATGTGCTGTGTAGCAAATGAAATTTTTTTTACTCATTGCGATCAAATAATTACCCTCACCAAAGGATTCGGAGAGGGTATTGCGTTTGGGTCCATTTGTTACTCGCAAAATGGAAGATTTTTCAAGTATATTGGTGAGTCGATTTTGTTATTCTGTCTGTCTGTTTATTTGTCTGTCTGTCTGTCATCTACAGGTCACATTTCGAAACTGATCATCATGAAACTTCACCAAGTTGTTGAGGTAGTCTCAACTGAGAAGCCTATTGATTTTGAGGTCAAAGGTCACAGGTCATCTTGAGGTCAAATTCCTGAAATCGCCATTTTTCATCTGATTGACTTGAAATTTGCATATTGCGTCACTGAATTAGGAAACAAACTATTTTGAGGTCTAAAGGTCAAAGGTCAACTCATGGTCAAAACTTCTAAAATCATCAATTTTCAACTAAAAAATCGTCAATTTTCATCTGATTAACCTGCAAATTAAACAGCAATTGCATAGCACATAAATGAATTGGGAAACAACTATTTTTTTAGGTCAAAAAGTCAAAGGTCAACTCGAGGTCAAACTTCTAAAATCATCAATTTCAATCTGAAAAGCAATCAATTTTCATCTGATTGACCTGACTTTGATTAATATTGTGAATTTTAATCTTAATGAAATGGAAAATATGATATATCCACGGCAAACTTTGGAGAGGGGGATGGATTTTGCAAGTATCGTGCTCTGCACGACATCTTTGTCTTGTTTGTTTGTTTGCCTGTCTGTTTGTTTGTTTGTCCACACAGAACTTTCATGTTTTTATCTGCAACCGCTTGTCGCATTGAGATGAAATTTTCACCATTGCTGCGACTGCTCATGTATAATGTTTAATGATAATTATGACATCATACGTTACGTGGTGTGGCAGCCATATTAGAAAACGGAAAAGCTTTGGAATTGTGTATCTCTGAAACCGCACAAAAGGAAAAAAGTTGAAACTTGGCACATAGCAAATACTACTCATGACAACAGCGAGCCAGCCACCGCCTGTTGCACCACAGAACACATGGCCAAAGCACGCGAGTGGTCCCTCAAATTTGTTCAAGCCGATCGATATAGTATATCGATGTAGATGATATGGACATTCAGCAGGATTATAAACAAAACCTGTCAAAGGGTGGAAGAGTTCCTTGTGAGCCAAGGGCCATCCATTTCTCGTGCCCAACTGTGTCTCCGGATGTCCTCTTGCAGTTGGGTGGCTTTTTTTTATAGGAGGTTGGTGGCAGGATTTGCACGACAGCGACCGTAAAACCCTTCATGTCACAAAACACACCAAAACGCAAAGAAAACTGAAAACCCACTCCATGAGAGGATCTTCTGTGCAGCTGCACTTCATTGAGCACCTCAACAGAAGACGAGATTGTTGCAAAGCCTTTGGGATGCCCCACTCTTTGATAATGGGTGGAAAAACAAAGGATAACCATCCCGGTTTGGATTGAGGTCGTGTGTGTCAGGGTGGTGCTGAGGTGTCGTCTTACAGATAGTGATCTCCTTGGGTTAACCTGAAGCAGTCCCTTCAGTTCGGTGCCTGGAATATCCTATGCCTAAAAGAGGATGATCACCTGTCTGTTGTCATCTCAGCTTAAGCATTTGAACAACGGTATTGAAGCACTCTCTGAGGTTCAGACACTGGATAGTGGTGAGATCATGGTGGGTGGTTACACCTACGATTGGTCTGTTCGCACTGATGGTTACCATGCCCAAGGAGTTGCTGTAGCTGTGTCCAAGAAGCTGAGTCCAATGATAATTGAGCGTATTTTGAGACTAAGGAGTCGGCACTCCTTTGCTGTCTTTTCCCTGATCTCTGTTGATGCACCGACTGAAGTGAGTGACCTCAGCATGAAGGATGCATTCTATGCCATGCTCGAGTCTGTGGTTGATCAGTGCCCCAGGAGAGATACTCTTCTAGTCTTGGGGGATTTCAATGTATCGACTGGAACTGATAGGGATGGTTATGCGACATGTGTTTGTCCCCATTGGTCTGGAACTGTGAACCAGAATAGCACTAAGTTCCTTGAATTTGCAAGAAGTCATGGACTTAGGGTGGCTGTTTCATGGTTTCAGTGTCCACAGGCTCATTGCTGGACTTGGCATTCCAATGCTGGTGGTGTGGCAAAGTAGATTGGCCATGTGCCCATTGATGATCACTGGTGGATGAGCCAGAACTCCAGGCTCCACCGGAGTGCTCAATTCCTCAATACCGACCACAGGCTTGTTGTAGAAACTCAGGAGTTGCAGATTAAATCCGGGAGAATGGTACCATCTCAGCCCAGGCTGGATGTTGGCAAGCTCAAGAATGAGAGGGGAGCTGAGGAGCTTGCGAACAGGCTGAGTGGACATTTTGGGGGTTGTGGGTTTTTTGGAAATTTTGGGGGATTTGCTTCAGGGAATCCTGAAAAGTTGTGGAGTGCCTTCCAGAACACCATATTTGATTTTGCCAGTGGATGTCTTGGAACTCACCGTGGGGCGAAGAAGAATTTTGTCTCTCAAGGGACCCTAGATACCATTGACCTGAGACACAGGACCAGGCTTAATGGCAGAGCTGACCTGTTCAGGCAGCTGAGGCATAAAACTGTACGTGTGCTGAGGGTGGACAAGGATGCCAATGTGCAAGGAATCTGTGAGGGAGTAGAGCATCACCTGTGGTCAAGTGATTCTCATCCTGCTTATCGGGTATTTCATGCATCGCGTTCCCCCAAGCCCATCACTCAGTATACTGCAGTTAGAGTGGAGGGTGGTGGGCTCTTGACAGAAGAGTCCGAATTGAACGCTCGCTGCGCCGGTTTCTTTGAGCAGCTGTCCCAGGCTGATCCACCAGCTGTTGAGTTGTATATCAGGGGTGTTACTACCCTATTGCTGACCCTTCAATCAACTGTGATCCACCTTTGTGTGTGGAAACACAGGCTGCGGTGAACCAGTTTAAAAGGGGTGAAGTTCCTGGGATCTGTGGCATCCATGCTGAACGTCTCAAGGCTGGTGGAAATGCTGTACTCATGTCATTGAATGCAGTTATGTGCTCTGCCTGGAACACATCCAAATTGACTGGAAGAGGGGCCTTGTTGTCCCTCTCTGGAAAGGGAAGGGTGATCGCCAGGACTAAAACAACTACCGAGGGGTGACGCTGCTCTCATTGCCGGGCAAAGACTTTGCTCGGATAATTCTTGATAGGGTTCGCCACCATCTGCTTGAGCAGCAGCACCCAGAGTAGTCAGACAATACACCAAAGAGGTCAACGATTGACTGTATCCTTGCTCTTCGGGTCCTCACTGAATGCAAAGGAGAGTTTCAGCAGGGGCTGCTTGCAGCCTATGTTGATCTCTACAAAGTGTTCGATTCAGTGAATCGGGATGCCCTCTGGGGGATTATTGGTCTTCTTGCGGTGCCATCAAAACTGATCAAACTGATGTCTGAACTATACTCTGGTACTGAGAGTGCTGTGAGTTATGGTGATATCATCTCTGACTTATTTCCAGTTGTTACTCGAGTTTGTCAGGGGTGTGCACTGGCCCCCCACACTTTTCAGCACTTGCATGGACTGGATTCTGGGGAGGATGTCAGAGAGAACAAGCTGTGTTGCATCATTTGGGAATGTCAAGACATCTGACCTCGATTTCGCAGATGATGCATTCATCTTTGCGGAGACTCTGGATATTATTTTGGGGACCCTCGAGGTGCTGAATAAGGAGTCGGAGCCACTGGGATTATGTGTTTCCTCGGTTACAACTAAGATCCAAGCTTTCAATGACATGGGATGCTGCTATCTGGTCTGTTTCTGTTTTTTTGGTGAAGATGTGGAGGTCATGCAAAGAGTCACTTCCCTTGGCAGTGATATGCATGTCTCTTCTGGCCGGGAGGGAGAGGTCAATAGATGTCTGGGTCGGGCCTGGGGAGTCATGGATTTGCTGGATCATGGGGTGTGGCCCTGTCGGTACCAGTGCAGGACAACAAAATTCAGAGTCTTCAAGTGCTTGATGCTTCTAATTTTGCTCTTCAGGTATGAGACTGGGACTCTGACCAGGGATCTGAGGCCAACTCTTATTCCTTTGGTACCAGGTCTCTTGGGAGAATCCTTGGCTATCACTGGTCGGAATTGTGTCCACCGAGCAGTTCCTGAGAGAGACTCAAATGAGGTTTGTTACCTGCATAGTCCATGAGCGTCAGCTGTGGCTGTATACACACGTAGCTCATTTTACTCATGCTGATCCTGCTCATCAGATTCTCTCAGTAAGGGAGCCTCATGAGTGAAGGATGCCATTGTGCCGACAACCTGCCTCCTGGTTGCAGTAGGTTGATCGGCATCTCAAGGAGATGGCGATGGGGCCAGGCACCTGCCTGTGGGAAGGCCAGATGAAGGCCCCTGGAGTACCGGAGGAAAGTGAACGCAGAGACGCGCTGCTCCAACGCATGCTCCCATATCTGACCTGATATAGTATTCAGTAATAGTGTGAATATTATCGAGCACTCGCCAAGTGGCTTTTGCACTCCAACAAAATAGATGATAAACAGCTCACTCGCCACGCGTTTATCAATCGCCGAAACATCATATTAAACATACATCTATCGGAGATGCCTGAAATGTCAAATATGTCCTAATTTGACAAATGAACACTTTTTTGGGAGTTGGATCTGCTTCCAAGTTCGATCCTGCAGCTTAAATTTTGTAATTCATCTTAGGTTAAGAGATTCTTGAGGTTATCGCTTCTGCCGAAATGAAATAAAGCCACGAACGCTGACATATCCCTCCGTTTTTAAGCATTGCAACACACCCAGTGATAAGTGGCTAAAGCACTCAAGCACTCCAACGGAATGCCTGGCTTGGCAAGCGATTACCAATTGCCGTCGATATAGCAATGCACCCAGAAACGCTCGTGCAATATCCAAATTGGACAACTCAACACTTTTGGGGGAGTCAGAACTGCTGATACTTTCAAAACTGGAGCTTCTCTCGGTTATTCATGTGCGCAAATGAAATAAAGCCACGAATGCTGGCGTCTCCAGGCGTTTATAAGCATGCAATATACCCAGCGATTTGTAGCTATGATGAACAGGCATTTGATAATATTAGTGAGGAAAGTGCAAAAAAAACCTTTATCGTGAAGAAATCATTGCAACCTGTTCCAAGACAAGGCATGGTTGAGCAGGCCAAAAACATGACGACTTCAGACCCCAGCGAGGATACCAAGAATGCATCTTAAAACCGCAGAGAGTGAAGTTGCTGAGGCTCATCCGATGAAGGATAAAATTAAATCAGGCCGTTAATTATCTTCAAAAGGGGTGTTTTAATTAGCCTAAACATCCAATTTTCACTCTTGCACTTCCTTGGAGTTTTCCTGGTGTGCATGCAAAGTTTCAAAGTGATTGGTTTCATGGTTTTGGAGTTATGGAGGACACACTGACAGACAGACACACACACACTTATTATTCTAGATATTATTTAACACAATATAATAAATGGTGAAAATAGAGTAGGAAGACATTTTTGTGACCTGTGAAAATGGATTTCTTTTCCAGACATGGCGATACTTCGTGCATCTCTTGCAGTTTTCGGCAAAGGCTTTCTTGGTTGCGCATTCAACATTGTTTACCTGTTGACCGGGGAACTTTTTCCAACTGTTATGAGGTATGAATATCATACAATTGTCTTAAACAAAATGATGGAAAATACATGGTACTCTCTCTACTTGCAGAATATATAATTTAAATGTGCAACAGATTTGCAGAACTCCCTCAGAATATGTAAAATATTGAGATGATTGTTGATATCCATGTATGATGAACTGGGATGAAATTTACATCTGGTCCGTAACTCCACTTCAAAAAGCTTTAAATGTATCCAGTCATTCTATGAAAAATTACGAGCTGTTTTGCATATATATATATATATATATATATATATATATATATATATATATATATATATATATATATATATATATATATGTATATATATATATATATATATATATATATATATATATATATATATATATATATATATATATATATATATATATATATATATATATATATATATATATATATTGTTGTGGTTGACGAAATTCGCAAACCACCATTCAGGTCCCTTAGGTGAGATATCTCTGTAAGTATATGTGTAGTTAGGCCCAAACCCGTTGTTTCGAGGGAATAAATGTCATTCATTCGGGCTGCGACCCCTCTAGATAGCCGTTTTTCTTTTACTATTTTATTTTGGACCAGCCGCCATTACTACCATCACAACCACCACCAACCACGTCTCAACAGCCATCACACAACAACCACCAACTGCAACGCCACTTCACAACAACAGCCACGACCTTTACCGTCACAACTCGCCCTCGCAACCATCGCATCACCGTCATTCCCGCGCCGCTTGTGGGCACCGATACTGGACTCGTGCAGGGCGCGCACCGAGCAGCGGGTGCAGAAACACCAGCCTTTCCGAAGAAATCGGAGCAAAAACGACTCACGCCCACTTCTGTTCCGTCCTATCAGCGAGCATGGGGCGATTTGGCCCCGCCTCCAGATGCGTCGGAGTAATATCGCTATATGCAGATTCATGGATCAAAAAGCATTCACGCCCACTTTTCCTCTGTCCAATGGGGAGCCAGCCAGAGGTAAAGGGTCGAAGGTGAAGGAGCGAGGCCCCGGGGGCTAGAAAGGGCCGCGTTCGCTCGCCGGCAGCGGAGTTGAGTTGGGAAGAAGAAGAAGAAGTTGAGTTGGGAGTTGGTCGAGTCGAGTCGAGTCGAGTCGGGAAGAAGTCAAGTGGAGTTGAGGAGTTGAGTTGGGAAGTCAGTGAAGAGAAGAGAAGAGTCGGAGAAAGCAGTTGGACGGAGCTGTGGAGAGTTGGAGAGGTGGCGGCGGCGAAGGCAGTCGAGGGGGCGCTCGTGTCGGAGTCGGGGAGCTGCGGAGAGGGGAGGCCGATAACGCGACCGAGGTCGCGGTGGAGACGCTCGTCGTGGGACCCAAACCAGCGAGATATCCTCATCCCCCCGAGCATCAACAACCCCCTCCTGTTTCCCCCCACGCTGAGATAGTGCGAGAAGGGGGCCCCGTTCCCACCCCATACCAGGCAGTCCCAGCGAGGCCCGCGGAGTCGGGGCGCCACCGCCTTTTTGCGGCTCATCACCAGACGGGAAGGCTCGACGCGGTCTCGGCCCCAGGCCCGTCTGCCCCCCTCATCGTGGAGGGTGGTCCCTTTTTCTTTTGCTTTGAGTATATGTGTTGGCGGCGCCGTCTGTGAAGTAAAACTGTATAAGTGTTGCCGTGTGCTCGGTAGTCGGTGGTAGATCTGCATTGTGTTTTGCTTTTACATTTGCTTTTTGTGCATTATTGTGTGTTTCTTCTTCTTTTACATTTGCTTTTGGTGTATAATTGTATATGTGTGCTATCCGTGTGCCATCGCGAAATAAATGTGCTCTATGTTGAACTGTTTCTCCCGTTTCGCTTCGTCTTTTCTCTAATTGAATCTCCATCTTACTTCACGTAAAGGGTTGGTCGTGGGCTAAAACGCCCGATAATTAATCGAACCGTCCAGGTTGACGATAACACCGCTCGGTTATCCCGATAGTACGGAACGGGTCGCTTAAAGTGGCCCGTGTCCGAAGTCGACCTGCGGCGAGGTGCGATCGCCCGGTCTACCCTCCGTGTGGGTACTTAGGTAGGTCGAATTTGGCGAGCAACCCTATCCCACGCGGGGGGCCGATTGGCACGATCGTGGTGAGGCCGAAAGGCCCACCCGTGACTAGTTCCCGGCGTTAGTCCGAGAGGGTCACGACGGGATTGTCCGTCCGGTGGGCGACGTGCCGCGATTCGAGTTACGTGGCCGTTCGCACGCCGGCGGGCGCGAATCCGCAACACTGGTGTCACGTCGTGCGATATAAACTCATCACCCTCGTCGCGGCACTGGTATCGGAGAACGGGAAAACGGGCTCTCCTGTCTCCAGCTAAATTCACGGGAATCGGTCCAGGGGTGAGAGGAGCGACCCCCGATTCCCTCCAAATTACGAGCGAGCTAAATTAACCCTTTACGAGAAATAAGATGGCGTCTCAAGGCGAGCGGGAGCCGGGGGTATTAGAAATGGATTTAGAATGCGAAGAATCCATGGTCCAGGATGAAATCCCCGTGCAGGAAATGTTGGTTGTGCAGGAACACGAACTCGCCCAACTGAACCCAGAGCCCGAAATAGGTGCGGCGGCGGCCGCGGTGTATGACACCTCCCCTCCCCCCTCCGCCAAAACCCCCCAATCCTTGCCGAATCGGCTCACCCAAGTGCACCCGACATGGCCCGGCTATGCGCCATGCTGGCAGGAATCAGTGGGGACATGCACGAAATGAAAACGAATATGGAAACAAACGCACTCAAAATGAAGGAAGAAATGAAAGAGCTGCGGGGTGAGATGCAGAAAATAGGCCGAAGCCTGCAGGCGGGCATGAAGGCAATGGCAGCGGAGCTCAAAATGGCGACTCCACGTGTGGGAGCGAACGAGCTGGGAGGGAGCGCAATGGCTGTCAGGCCCGCGGTGGAGGCGGATAAGGAGAAAATAATTCGGGGGACGTATTGGGCGAGAAGCGTGACGGAGACGTGCACGAGGGAGATAAGAGACGAGGTGAAAGTAATTGGGAGGGAGAGAAAAGAACAATTAATACGGAAAGCAAGGAGGTACGCGGAGATCGTGAAAGAGCAAGGAGTGAAAAACAGGGAAGGACGGGAGTGACTTAAGGAGAAAGCAAGGTTGACCTACATAAAGATAAGGGAAAGACGCCAGAAAGAAGCAGAGACTAATAGACACGAGGGGACAACAGAAACGAATAAATGTACAGAGACACGGGAGATGGGAACGATAGAGGGAAGACTACACGATGAAGACGGGGATAGAGACGCACACACATACACGGAGGTAGTGGAGGATAATGGGGGTGAGCTCGCAGACTGGGTAGAGACCCGGTGCGAGCAGCTGGATGGCCTCCTCCAGGAACGAGGGGAGGGAGTATTCCCCCTTGAGGCGAGTCACGACCAGGTGAGTTCGGTCGTGCTTTGCGAGGTTGAGGTGACGGGTGCTGTGGACAGGTGCACGGAGAGCTTGGGGGGTATGGAGGCCCCGGAGACTCTTGTGGGGACACGAATCCCCAGTGTGGTTGTCCCTGTGTGTGTGGTGCAAGGTGTGAGTGCGTCCCCGTGGGTGGAAGCGACCCCGTGTGTGAGTGGTGTGGTGGCGATTGTGCCGGAGTACGTGCTTCCCAGCACGCCGTGTGTAAAAGGGGCACCGCAAGTGGAAGAGGCCGTGTGTGTGAGTGAAACGGCCAGTATGAATGGAGCACCACGTGTGAGTGGTGTGGTGGCGAGTGTGCCGGAGTGTGTGCTTCCCAGCACGCCGTGTGTGGATGAGACACCGCGGGCGAGTGCCCCCGCGTGTGTGAGTGAGGCACGGTGTATGAGTGAGGCACCGCGGGCGAGTGCCCCCGCGTGTGTGAGTGGTATGGTTTGTGTGAGGGAAATGGCACGAGTGAGTGAAAGGCCGCGAGTGAGTGGAGCCACGTGTGCGAGGGAAACGGCATGCGTGAGTGAAACGGTCGGTATGAATGGAGCACCACGTGCGAGTGGTATGGGTAGTGTGAGGGAAATGGCATGCGTGAGTGAGCGGCCGAGTGTGAGAGAGACAGCGTGTGCAAGGTCGTTGTGTGTAAGGGAGATGTCGGTCGGCATGTGTGAACATGCAGCCGCGTCTCCCGGTGTGAGTTTAATGGTGAGGTGTGTTAGCGTCGCAACACGCGGGAGTGCGTGTGTGGAATGGAGACGGAGACTGCGACAGAGGAAAGAAAGCCGAGTAGCGGCTGCAGTTGTTTCGGGGACTGTGCCAAGTTCACCCAGCAGTGAGCACGAGGTCCGTGCTGTGCAACGCACGAGGCCCCCACGTGCTCGCTTGCGAGAGTGAAGTCCCGGTCCGGAAACACACGCGGTGGATTTGCCGATCCCGCGGACGGACAAAGTTTAGGCAGGATAATGGATTTGGACCGGATGGGTTCTCCACGCGGGCGTGTGTGTTAAGCTCCAACGGGCAAAGCACATGTGTTCGCGTGGGGAACCCCTCGAGACGTGGGGCTTGTGTTTTTTTTTTATGCGCACGGTGACGTCATGGCTGCACGCGGGGTTGGAATCCGGCAGGAGGGGTATCCCTGCCGGATGGTACCGTCCAAGGAGGGACGAGGTACACGTGCAGCTGCATGACGTCACGGGCAGGTGCAAAGTGCGCGAGCTGCGAGTTGCCGCGCTGGTGCTGCGCATGAAAAAAAAAAAAAAGCAAGCCTCACTTTCGGGTGCACAGGATTCCTGGGCAAGGGGTGGAAGACCCCCTTGACCAGAGCACAGGATGGAAACTAGTTAGGGGGAAGGGTTAGCTTAGTTAGACCGACTTCATGGGGCAGGGGTAAGTCCTCATGGAGTCCGTGGAATGGATTAGTTAGAGGGATTGTAGCCAGATTTAGGTTGGGAAAGTGATTTTTGGGACATCTGAGGACATGGACAGACTTGTGAGTGTGTAGCGGGGACGTAGCTTAGCTACGTAGTGTTAAATGGAACGTGCTATCGTATAAGGGACGACGTGGGAGCACGAGTTAGTTAGGGGATGTAGTTAGAAGGATGGCAGAGTTCAGCGGTGAGTGTGTTGAAGAGTTGGTGAGTGAAGTGGAAGCATGTGCTTGGTGAGTGAGTGAGGCCAGCGGGTCTGTGTGTATGGAGCGAATGGGGAATGCATGGTGCGGTGAGTGATTGGGGGGAGGAGTGACTCCCGCCCAAGGCACCCCGGGGTCAGTGTAGAGTGAGTTAGGGGGTTAGTTAAATTGAAAAATGGAGGTCGTTTTGTTGTTGGTGGGAGTGTAGGCTCGAAACCCGTTTGGAGGGGTGCAGGAGCCCTGTTGACGGGCTGGGAGCGTGGCTGCGAAAGGTGAGTATCGCTGAGTGGGTACCCCGGGCACCAGGCGAGTCGGCCGTGGTAGGCCAAGGGCCTAGGGGGGGGCCGGGATAGCGTAGTGGGCACGGGTGTGCCTGCTTGGTGTGGGGGCCCGGGGCGCCATTAGCCGCGTGGGCAGTGTTGTGGGCACGGGTGACCCTCGGAAAGGGGCCTGGGAAGCCAGCCTGCCACGTGTGCGTTTCAGGGGAGGTGCCATGGGGGGCACTCCCCGGTGTTTAGGGAGCTGGTAGGCTCGGAGGCAGTGTAGTGCCCGGGGGTGCCATCATCGGAGAATCGGCAGAGGGTCGTGCCTGCCAAAGGGAGCCACGTGTCCCAGCCATGAGACCGTGTGAGGGCACGGAGAGAAAATTGGGGGGCGAGGCCCGAAATTGTGAGGACACCAACACAGGCGACGGGAATCTGGGTTGTTAGAACCAATAGTTTAAGCGAGAGGCGCTTGTTGAAAGCCCCGGGGTAGTTTAACAGTTAAATGGTTAGGGTAGATAGGAAGTGTACCCCTCCACACCATCCATCCCCTCACTCTCATTGTGGGCCGCTGGACCCACCTTGCGTTATAGATCGCCGAAGTCTGGGGAGGCCATTCTGAGGCTTCGTTGGGCCTCGACAAAGGATGCTAGCTCTCCCTTATTCCCCTCCGGGAAGGGAACGTTGGGGTTGGGAGTAGGCTGGGTGACAGGATAGGTTAGCCGAACAAAGACGATAAAGGGGGTTAGGGGACGATTTATAGTGGGGAAGTAAAAATAAAAAAATAAGTTGGGGCTAAATTGGGGTTTGGACAAATTAAGGGAGTGGGTATGGACAGTGACAGGCAAAGGCGATAGGTTGGGAGGGAGACCGTAGGGTAGGTCCGAGCCCGCCTTCCGAGTGGCCAGCACCACCGCACTCCCTCCACCAACCTCCACTGAACGGCGACGGCTGGCCAGCTTCATCGGCAGCTGTTGTTTTGCTGCAAGGCCTGTGCCGGCTGGATCGGCTGCAGCTGCTGTGCTGCAAGGCCTGTACCGGCCGGATCGTCTGCAGCTGTTTTCTGCAAGGCCTGTGCCATCGGCTGGCCGTGTTTTGCTTCAAGGCCTGTGCCGGCCACTTCATCTGCTGGCTGTGTTGCTGCAAGGCCTGTGCCGGCTCACTTCATCTGCCGGCTGGCTGTTTTTCTTCAAGGCCTGTGCCGGCCAGTTCGTCTGCCGGCTGTGTTTGCCTGCAGCGGCCTTCTTCTGCGGGCTGTTTGCCTGCTACCTTTGCCATGCCATGCCCACTGCCCCTGTTCACCAGCCCCGTTCAATTTTTGCTTTGCCCCCCCTGTTCATTGCCATGTGCGCCAGGATCAGAAAGCAACAGTTTGCAAGCTGCGAGAACTGCCCTGTTGGCAGCTACAACACGGGCCTGCAGTGGCGGCCCGTGCACCGTGTTTGCGTCCATCCATTCATCCATCCATTCATTGTGCTTATTGCGTGTGCCACTTGAGCTGGCACGGAGACTGCGTTTGTGCAGCCCATGCACCGTTTTTCACTGTGTTCAGTTCAAAAGGGAAGGCCTTGGACTGCGAGTGAGCAGCCGGCCACATTCCCCATCACCTGCATTGTTTGAGCCAGAGACTGCATGCGAGCAGCCTGGCTCCCTGCTAACTGCTTTCTTTTTGCAGAGTTCATTGATCCTGGGCCATGGTTTAGTGTAAAATTTGTAAGTTAAGGTTAAGATGTACTGTACATATGAGTGCGCCCCCGGCATGTATGTCTTAGCGCCGGCAATTTTATTTAAGTCGTCCGTGTGAGTGAGTTTGTTTAGGTAGTTACTCAGCCCTCAGGTTATTTATTTTGGGGACACGAATACCATGAATGTCGCACTGAGGGATCCGTAGGTAAAATGTACTAGGGGAAAACTACACATGATGGCACACGAAAATTTGACGACTCGGGACGAGTCTGTAAAAAGGGGAGGGGGTAGTGTTGTGGTTGACGAAATTTGCAAACCACCATTCAGGTCCCTTAGGTGAGATATCTCTGTAAGTATATGTGTAGTTAGGCCCAAACCCGTTGTTTCGAGGGAATAAATGTCATTCATTCGGGCTGCGACCCCTCTAGATAGCCGTTTTTCTTTTACTGTCTTTATTTTGGACCAGCCGCCATTACTACCATCACAACCACCACCAACCACGTCTCAACAGCCATCACACAACAACCACCAACCGCAACGCCGCTTCACAACAGCCACGACCTTTACCGTCACAACTCGCCCTCGCAACCATCGCATCACCGTCATTCCCGCGCCGCTTGTGGGCACCGATACTGGACTCGTGCAGGGCGCGCACCGAGCAGCGGGTGCAGAAACACCAGCCTTTCCGAAGAAATCGGATCAAAAACGACTCACGCCCACTTCTGTTCCATCCTATCAGCGAGCATGGGGCGATTTGGCCCCGCCTCCAGGTGCGTTGGAGTAATATCGCTATATGCAGATTCATGGATCAAAAAGCATTCACGCCCACTTTTCCTCTGTCCAATGGGGAGCCAGCCAGAGGTAAAGGGTCGAAGGTGAAGGAGCGAGGCTCCGGGGGCTATAAAGGGCCGCGTTCGCTCGCCGGCAGCGGAGTTGAGTTGGGAAGAAGAAGAAGTTGAGTTGGGAGTTGGTGGAGTCGAGTCGAGTCGAGTCGAGTCGGGAAGAAGTCAAGTGGAGTTGAGGAGTTGAGTTGGGAAGTCAGTGAAGAGAAGAGAAGAGTCGGAGAAAGCAGTTGGACGGAGCTGTGGAGAGTTGGAGAGGTGGCGGCGGCGAAGGCAGTCGAGGGGGCGCTCGTGTCGGAGTCGGGGAGTTGCGGAGAGGGGAGGCCGATAACGCGACCGAGGTCGCAGTGGAGATGCTCGTCGCGGGACCCGAACCAGCGAGATATCCTCATCCCCCCGAGCATCAACAACCCCCTCCTGTTTCCCCCCACCCCCGCGCTGAGATAGTGCGAGAAGGGGGCCCCGTTCCCACCCCATACCAGGCAGTCCCAGCGAGGCCCGCGGAGTCGGGGCGCCACCGCCATTTTGCGGCTCATCACCAGACGGGTAGGCTCGACGCGGTCTCGGCCCCAGGCCCGTCTGCCCCCCTCATCGTGGAGGGTGGTCCCTTTTTCTTTTGCTTTGAGTATATGTGTTGTCGGCGCCGTCTGTGAAGTAAAACTGTATAAGTGTTGCCGTGTGCTCGGTCGTCGGTGGTAGATCTGCATTGTGTTTTGCTTTTACATTTGCTTTTTGTGCATTATTGTGTGTTTCTTCTTCTTTTACATTTGCTTTTGGTGTATAATTGTATATGTGTGCTATCCGTGTGCCATCACGAAATAAATGTGCTCTATGTTGAACTGTTTCTCCCGTTTCGCTTCGTCTTTTCTCTAATTGAATCTCCATCTTACTTCACGTAAAGGGTTGGTCGTGGGCTAAAACACCCGATAATTAATCGAACCGTCCAGGTTGACGATAACACCGCTCGGTTATCCCGATAGTACGGAACGGGTCACTTAAAGTGGCCCGTGTCCGAAGTCGACCTGCGGCGAGGTGCGATCGCCCAGTCTACCCTCCGTGTGGGTACTTAGGTAGGTCGAATTTGGCGAGCAACCCTATCCCACGCGGGGGGGGGGGGGGGGCGATTGGCACGATCGTGGTGAGGCCGAAAGGCCCACCCGTGACTAGTTCCCGGCGTTAGTCCGAGAGGGTCACGACGGGATTGTCCGTCCGGTGGGCGACGTGCCGCGATTCGAGTTACGTGGCCGTTCGCACGCCGGCGGGCGCGAATCAGCAACAATATATATATATATATATATATATATATATATATATATATATATATATATATATATATATATATATATATATATATATATATATATATATATATATAGTGATACCATCTCAAATGATATCATCCCACCTCTCTCTCTCTCCCAAGGCTATTAAAAAAACCCTGTACACTAATTGGGGTCATGCTGATGCTACGTAGCAAGTCTGTATGTAATCGGCCCAAAATTGCAGGAGTGGCATTTCAAACAAACAAACACCAGTGTGTGAATTACAGGATAGATATTGGTATAATTATATCATTACTAATAAAAGGGTGTGTGTGTGTGTGTGTGTGTGTGTGTGTGTGTGTGTGTGTGTGTGTGTGTGTGTGTGTGTGTGTGTGTGTGTGTGTGTGTGTGCGTGCGTGCGTGCGTGCAAGCGTGCGTGCGTGCGTGTGTGTGTGATTGATTGATTGGCATCTACATATGCCGGTTTCAGAATGTGGAGTGGAGTACTCCCAGGGTGACCTCAAAGCATCCACCTTCATTTCGGTAAGGGGTCACGATTCATGGACCAAGCTGTGAAGTTTTCTGTTCTCAAATATTTGTGCTGAGAGCTCTCTTCAGGATCATCGCTGAGCCCCAGACAGCTTCCAAATGTAGTTTGTTTGTTATAACATTCCCAGGGATGGTTTTTAGCTAACCTGTAAAGTAGTGAAGCTTATGGAATGGCACGTCGTCCGTCCGTCCGTCCGTCCACAAGTACTTGAAACTTCTTCTCAGAAACTATACATACGATTTCAATGAAATCTGACCACAGCCTTCATCGCTTATGATGGCATTGAAAAAACGCGGTCTAAATGGGGTCTACAGAGGGAGTTTCCGGGGGGGGTGGGTTGCCTCCCCAAATAGGTATTTGCTTTCTTCCTAAACGATACAAACAATTCCGATGAAACTTCACGACAACCTTCATCACCCATGATGTACCAAAATTTGTTCATGACATGAGAAAAATCTGCTCTCAGGGGATTTTAAGGGGGTTGCCCCCCAAAATATGTATTTGCTTTCTTCTCCAAAACTACATATAGAATTCTGATGAAACTTGACCATCATCTTCACCATCCATGATGTACTAAAGCTTGTTCATGACATTAAAAAAAATTGGTGATGAGGAAGGTCGATGGGGAGAGGGGGTTTGCCCCCCAAAATATGCATTTGTTTTGTTGTCAGAAACTACAAGCAATTCCGATGAAACTTGACCACAACCTTTATCACCCGTGATGTACCAAGGTTTGTTCATGGCATTAAAAAAAACATCCACTGGTATTTACTTTCTTCTCCATTATATATTTTGTCGGTCATCCATCCCTACCAGTGGTTTCCTGGTTATCTTATCCAGCCTTATCCAGGTGAGCGCCAAGGAGTATTGCCCCTATATTTAATGTTTCTGTGAGGTTCTTTGTCATCATTCCCGTAGTTTCAACTATTACTGGTACAACTTTGGCATTCTTCAGCTTCCAGGATCTTCTCACTTCATTCTTGAGGTCTTTGTGTTTGGTCATTTTCTTGATTTCTGCATCGTTTAGTCCAAAATCACTGGTGTTAACACCTCAATAACCAATGCCTTCTTCTCTTTTTTTTGTACCTAAGTGTGATATCTGGTCGCAACACCTTGTTTTTGATGTTCACACTCGATGGAATCATTCGTTCGTACATGAGCGGAAGGTACTTCCAAGTTTTCAGTGATTATTTTTGGTTCATGTTCCCACAAATTTTCTGGAACTGGGACATCAAAATTTTTTCCAGATGTGCCAGTGGATTACATAATAAACTCTGTTGTGTCATTGTGTGTACAGCTGTTCTCACATGACTTTGTTTTTGTGTGTGTGTTCAGTCATGAAGCATAACATATCATTCCCTTTACTAACCCCACCTCCACCCCTCACCTTTCTCTCTTCTTCTCTTTTTATTTTCACACTCCTCCCCCCCACCGCCCCCCAACTCCTTCCTCGCATCCCCCACTCCCACAGCATAGCAACGTTTGGTGAAGCATAGCTCTCCCCACCTCCCCCCCTTTCCTCTCCTCTCTCTCATCTTTCTCTCTCTCTCTCTCTCTTCTTTCTCTCTCTCTCTCTCTCTCTCTCTCTCTCTCTCTCTCTCCTTTCCCTCCCTTCCTTCCCTCTCTCAACCCCCTTCCTTAATACCCTGCGTCAGCGAAGCGACGGGTTGTATTTGCTAGTACAGAATATATTGTTACGGTGGTGTAAATTTACAGAACACCATTCAGGTTCCCCGAAGTTCAGTTATGTTGATAAGTGTGTGTCCAGATTAGATTTCCCCACCGATGTCTAAAGGGGTTTATTCGTGTGCCGGGCTGTGAATCTTGAGGTAGTATTATTCTTTTCTATCCTTATTTTAAACAACATCTCCTCACCACCTTCTCCACAACTGCCAACATCTCTTTCAAACAAACGGCATCTCTTCAACGACACCACTACACCCATGCCACCTCCACCACCACAACGACATCTCAACAACCACGCCATCCCCAACACAGCGCCAACCACACTGCAACAACGACATCTCAACAACCTCGTCAATCTCCACAACACACCAGCCCTCCTCTACCAACAAAAGCAATGGTTAAGAATAACCCAATACGCCGAAGAGAGAACAACTCAACAACTCCCGCCCCGATATCCCTCAGAACGGGTAAACAGAAGTGACGGTTACTAAACGTATGAAAACCCGAGAACTCTCCGGGAATTTTCCCCCGCGCGCCGAGAAGGGAGGGGCGAACGCCTCGGGGCGATAAAGGGCCGCGTCGGAACGCCGAGAAAGAGAGTGGGCAGTTGGCGAGCTGATGAGAGTCTCTCTCCTTGGTCTCCTTGGCGAGTCGGTGTGGAGACCGCCAAAGTTGAGTGTTGGAGTCCGGAGTGAGTGGAATTGGACAGGGGAGTTGGTCAAGTAGAAGCCAGAGAGGAGTCGCCAGCCGGATCGCCGTTGGAGGCGCCATTGAAGGCACTGGTGGAGTCCAGCGGAGTGCGGGCCGAGACACCAAGGGTCGCCGAATCAGGGCCCAGAGAGTCACCACGAGGGTGGCAGGTAACCTGCCCGGCCTCTCAGAGCCTTTCGGTCATCCCGGCTCTGAGAAACATTAAAGGCTTAAATTTATTTAAAGGCCTAATCTAAATTCCTGTGATATAGCCTCAAGAACCATGATGAGCAGGATTGGGCTCAAGACTTCCGGTTCTGGGTTTGGAGCATCGACAGGTCTCCTTCAGGGCTCTCTGCTGACACTCTCAAAGTTAAGTTTCCGGTCGTTATCTGTCCCGTTTTAACTGTTTATTTTCTCACCTACATGTTACTGTGTGTTCCGAGTTCGGTTTTGTTTCAAAAATTGGGCTATTTTGTTAGTTTTCGTCGACCTTGTCTTTCCGGGTGCTTGAGGCCTACCCATCCTATCCCTTGGTGTACGATCGTGTTTATTTGTATTTTCTCCCCATTACCTTCAATTTCTATCTTCCACACTTTCCCATCATCCCCCATCCCTCCCAAGTAAGCACTCTATTTCTTGTCTTCAATCCAAAAATATATATATTACCTTTCTCCTTGCACACTCACGAGTCTCGATCCTTATTCTTCTTCTGCTTCTTCCTCTTCTTGTTCCTCCTGCCGGCACACCATCTTTATTCTACTGAGCTGACCCTCTCTCGCCATTACCTTCATGATTTCTTCCTACAACCTTCCATTCCCGAATCTTACCTGTTCTTCAAAAATACATCAAAAAATAATAATCTTCCTTGTATCATTTCGATCTCTCCAACAGGTGTCCCGCTCTACTCTTCCTGGTACTTCTCATCGACCCAGCAGCTTCACACTGCGTTTACCGTTCCAAATTCACCGCACACTTCCACGATTTTACTTCAACCTTCCCTTTTCCGAATGTAACGCAATCCTTATTTAAAATAAATAATTTCACTTTTGACTATACACCTCACAGAGCCAAGTGCTTCTACCGTAACCACGTGATCTGTTTACACCCCCGGCGTTTACCTCACCAATTTCACCATTCACGTCACGATTTTTTCAACAACACTTCCATGACCGAATCTGATGAAAACTCTCTCAAACAATAATAATAATAATAATAATAATAATAATAATAATGATAATAAAAACGATCTCTTGTAATGCTTCATCTTCCTCTTTCACACGTGTGGTACTCTTAACTGTATCGCAATGCACTACTGTATCATATTTAAACAGACTGCTCTCAATTCGACCTTTCCTTCATACCTTGCCTAAAAAATCCAACTGTTACAGCGTTTCTTCTCCCATTCTCTGAATTCCCCTTTATTGCATCCATCAAGAAATGTGTTTAATCGCATCTCTGACCTAAAACTTTTTAAAACCCCAGCTTGCTATGAATGTTCGCTTCCCATCAACCATTCCAGGCGCTCATAGGGAACTCCTTATGTTCCAAGGGAACTCCTCATTAAGCAGGTCAGGTCAGGTATGGGAGCATGTGCCAGAACAGCGCGTCGCTGCGTCCACTTTCCGCCGGTACTCCAGGGGCCTCCGTCTGGCCATCCCCCAGGCAGATGCCAGGCCCATCCCCATCTGCTTGAGATGATGGTCAATTTGCTGCAACCACGAGGCACGTGGTCGGCTCACTGGCCTCTTCCACTCATGAGACTCTCTCGCTGAGAGAATCTGGTGAGCAGGATCAGCGTCAGGAAAACGAGCCACATGTCCATACAGCCGCAATTGACGCTCACGGACTATGCAGGTAACAAATCTCATCCGAGTCTCTCTCAACAACCGCTCGTTGGACACAAAATCCGACCAGCGATAGCCAAGGATTCTCCGAAGAGACCTGGAACCAAAGGAATTAAGTCTCCATCTCAGATCCTTGGTCAGAGTCCAAGTCTCGCATCCATAGAGCAAAACTGGAAGTACCAAGGACCTGAAGACTCGGACTTTCGTCCTCCCGCACAGGTACCTGCAGCGCCACACCCCATGATCCAGTGAATCCATGACTCCCCAGGCCCGACCCAGACGTCTATTGACCTCTGACTCGCAGCCAGCAGAGACATGAATATCACTGCCAAGGTAAGTGAATCTCTCCACGACCTCAACATCCTCACCACAAACAGACACAGACAGGACAGCAGCATCCAAGATGTCACCGAAAGCCTGGATCTTAGTTTTGACCCAAGAAACCCGTAATCCCAGTGGCTCTGATTCCTCATTCAGCAACTCGAGGGCCCCCAAAAGAATGTCTAAAGTCTCCGCAAAGATGACTGCATCATCTGCAAAATCAAGGTCCGAGATCTTGACATTCCCAAACGATGCACCGCAACTTGATCTCTCCGACATCCTCCCTAAAATCCAGTCCATACAAGTGCTGAAAAGTGTGGGGGCCAGTACACATCCCTGACGAACTCCAGTAACAACTGGAAATAAGTCAGAGATGGTACCACCACACTTCACAGCACTCTCAGTACCAGAGTAGAGTTCAGACATCAGATCGATCAGTTTTAGTGGCACCCCACGAAGACCAAGAATCCTCCAGAGGACATCCCGATTCACTGAATCGAACTCTTTACAGAGATCAACATAGGCTGCAAGCAGCCCCTGCCGAAACTCTCATCTTTGTTCGGTGAGGACACGAAGGGCAAGGATACGGTCAATCGTTGACCTCTTTGGTGTAAAGCCTGACTGCTCTGGACGCTGGTGCTCAAGCAGATGGTGGCGAACCCTATCAAGAATTATCCAAGCGAAGACCTTTCCCGGCACTGAGAGCAGCGTCACCCCTCGGTAGTTGTTGCAGTCTTGGCGATCACCCTTCCCTTTTCAGAGAGGGACAACAAGGCCCCTCGTCCAGTCAGTTGGGATGATGCCTGTGTTCCAGGCAGAGCACAAAACTGTATGCAACGACACGAGTGCAGCATTTCCACCAGCCTTGAGAAGTTCGGCACGGATGCCACAGATCCCTGGAGCTTTGCCCTGTTTCAACTGGTTCACCGCAGCCCGTGTTTCCACAAGCGAAGGTGGACCACAGTTGATTCGAGGGTCAGCAACAGGGATTGTAACACCCTTGACGTCCAACTCGACAGCTGGGGGATCAGCCTGGTACAACCGCTCAAAGTAACCGGCCCAGCGGGCCTTCACTTCAGACTCCTCTGTCAAGAGCCTACCACTCTCTGCTCGAACTGCAGTGCTCCGAGGGATGGGCTTGGATGAATGTAATGCGAGCATTCCCCTGTAAGCGGGACGAGAATCACCTGTCCACAGGTGATGCTCTACCCCCTTCACAGATTCCTCGCACATAGGCCTCCTTGTCCACCCTCAGTGCACGTACAGTTTTACGCCTCAGCTCCCTGAACAGCTCAGCTCTGCCATTCAGCCTGGCCCTGCGACTCTGGTCAATGGTATCCAGTGTCCCTTGAGAGACAAAATTCTTCTTTGCCCTGCGGTGAGCTCCAAGACATCCACCGGCAACATCAAGGACGGTGGTCTTGAAGGTGCTCCACAACTCTTCAGGACCCCCTAAAGCACCCAGACACCCCAAGTGTCCACTCAGCCTGTTCGCAAACGCCTCAGCTACTCTCTCATCCCTGAGCTTGCCAACATCCAGCCTAGGCTGGGATGGTACCATTCTCCAGGATTTAAGGTGCAGCTTTAGAGTTGCTACAACAAGCCTGTGGTCAGTATTGAGGAACTGAGCACTCCGGTATACCCTGCAGTTCTGGATCATCCTCCAACGACCGTCAATGAGGACATGGTCAATCTCCTTTGCCACACCGCCAGTGCTGGAATACCAAGTCCAGCGATGAGCTTGTGGGCGCTGAAACCATGAACCAGCCACGCTAAGTCCATGACTTCTTGCAAAGTCAAGGAACTTAGTGCTATTCTGGTTCATAGTTCCTAACCCATGGGGACCAACACACACCTCATAACCATTCCTATCAGTTCGAGTCGATGCATTGAAATCCCCCAAGACTAGAAGTGTATCTCGTCTGGGGCACCGATCAACCACAGACTCGAGCGTGGCGTAGAATGCATCCTTCTCTGTGAGATCACTCGCCTCTGTCGGAGCATAAACAGAGACCAGGGAAATGACACCTAAGGGGTGACGAATCCTTAATCTCATAATACGCTCGTTGACCGGTGTTACCTCAATTATCATTGGGGTCAGCTTTTTGGACACAGCTCCAGCAACTCCTTGGGTATGGTAACCATCAGAGTGACCAGACCAATAGTAGGTGTAACCACCCACCATTATATCGCCGCAATCTGGTCTCCGAACCTCAGAGAGAGCTGCAATCCCGATGTCCCAAACGCTTGAGCTCAGATGATAACAGAGACAGGTGATCATCCTCTCTTCGGGATAGGACATTCCAGGCACCCACCCGAAGGGACCACCTCAGGTTAACCCAAGGAGACCGCCGTCTGGTGGACGACACCTCAGCACCACTCCGACACACTCTCCCGCAATCTGACCCAGGAATGTTACCCCGTGGTTTCCCTCCTATCATCAAAGATTGGGGGTCCCGAAGGCTTTGCCCCAATCCCGTCATCCGGTGAGCTGCCCTGCGAAGGGAAGCTGCACAGGAGGTACTCCCACGGAGTGGGTTTTCAGATTTTTTTGCGTTTTTGCGTTTTGCGGAATGAAGGGTTTTACGGTGGCCGGAGTGCAAATCCTGCCACTAACCTCCTCATAAGAAGTAACCCAACTGCAGGAGGACGTCCGCAGACACAGTTGGGCACTAGATATGGATGGCCGTTGGCTCACAAGGAGCTCCTCCACCCTTTGACAGGTTTTGTTTTTAATCCTGCTGGGTGTCCATATCCAAACACCCTCCTCACCAGAAAACCTGGTTGGGGAGACGGTTTAGTCGCCGACAACCCGACCATGGAACAGGTTAGTACAGGTTTACATGGTACCTGTAGCAGGTCACAGATCGAACCTGACCTGACTTTGGTCAAGGCAGGTGCTCATAGTAACTCCTCCAGCATTTCTAATCTCCCCATGGTCAACCAAGTGCATTTCCCATATCATCCTTCACACATTATTCTCCTATGAGATCCTTATTTTGACTGATCATTTGCTTTGCTTTCCTAAATATCTCCCCTCTACAATCTGCATTATTTATCACATCTGAAAGTGAATCCTGTCCTAATTTTTTTTTGCCTTGTAAACTTCCCTTCTTTACCGACGTTTAGCCACTAAGTATTCCTCCTTATCCCCTCCCAAAACAGTTTTCTTTTTTCTTGAATTGCCATATCCACCTCATTATTCCACCACCATGTAGCCTCATGTCGAGCTGGGCCCTTCGACCAGCCACATATCTTTTCAGTAGAAATGCTGCTGAAATCAATTCCACAGTTGAAATTTTGAAACTCGGCTCAGGTTAAGAGATTTTAGAGACTATAGCATGTGCGGAAATGAAATAAAGCCAGGAGCACTGGCGTCTATGGGCATTTGTAAGCATTGTGATGTAATCAGCGATTGTAGGAAAGAAGATGAGGCATTCGATAATATGAGTGAGGAAAGTGAAAAAAATATTTTGAGCACTTTATCATGAAGAGTCCATTGCAGCCTTTTCCAAGACAAAGCATTGTTGAGCAGGTCAACAAAAATGGCGAATTCAGACCCCAGCGAGATGACAGAGTGCTGACAAATGGGTTGACCAACGATGAAGCTTTGATCAAGAATAATTATACAAGACTGTTAATCATCTACAAAAGAGGTGTTTAAATTAACCCCAACACTCAGTTTTCATTCATGCACTCCCTTGGAGTTCCTTTAGTATGCAGTCAAAGTTTCAGGCCGTTTGATTTAATGGTTTTAGCATTATGGAGGAGGCACACACTGACGGACTGATTGACGTACCGACTGGCACACACTGACGTTTATTATAATAGATAGCTGTTTTCAACTGAGAAAGCACAACCAAAAGTTTCCTTAAAAGTTTGCAGCAAAACTAAACTAGTTTCACCAATGATGGCTGCAAGTAAGCCTCTAAGCTTTACTACCTACCAGAGGCTATATTTTAACTATGAAAATAAATGTACAGATCATTGGTACTCACAAGTAGTGCCCCACAGGTATCCCAATTCAACTAGCTGAGCAATTTCACACTCTGTGAAGACCCAGGAATCGGCAAAGCCAAAGACACACACTAGTTGGAAGGATCAAACCTGCATTCTTGAATAATAATTTATCTTATCAATGTTTTTTCTTTGAATGAATAATTAATCTTATGAATATTCTTTCTTTGGATCTTTTTTTCCAAGTTAGAGTTAGAAAAACCGTTGCATGACTGCTGCCTTGCAGACAGACCAGCATTGGTGCAGGATCGACCATGGCGCGTGTCGGAGCCATGCTGGCACCCTTGGTCATTCATTCCGGAGACATTTACCCCCTGCTTCCACAGATCGTATATGCTGTTGTGTGTTTGTCTGCTGGACTTGCGGCACTGATGTTGCCTGAGACACGGAACACAAATCTACCTGACACTGTTGACGATCTGCAGAAAAAAAAGGGGTAGGATTATTTTCAAAATGTAAATCAACATTCAATTATTCATTCATTAATTCATCCACATGTCGTGCTTGGATGCTGGTTTGCATAATTTCTGGGAGTGCATCTCTACTGCCAATGCAGTGCCCCTTGCAAATTAGGACAGGAGTTTATAAATTGTGCAGGATACTGACAAACAGTGGTCTGTCTATAAGGCATCATGGGATCTTTAACATCGAACTCTTTATTTGATACATCACCTTTGATGCACATTTATTGACATGTGCTTCATGGGATGATGCATTGTTAGGTTTGCATTACTAATAGAGAAAAACATGCCATTTTTATTCACAATTTCTTCCCTCATCTCATTACTTTGGTATATCTCCCAAAACCTCCGTAGACGAAAGGCACAGCAGATGAAGAACCAGTCAGTCTTAGATGAGCGAGAAAGCTCAACCTCATTTTAGGTACTATCCAGAGCAAGCAAGACCTGTGACTTCAGAACAATAGATGATTAAAATATGAACCCAAAAGTATCGTTAAGGTGAAATGTAGCCACGATGGTATAACCCATGTAGTTGTTCTTGTGTTGTGTTTTCATTTCATTTCATTTATTGTACATGTGAAAAACATGGACATTTTACATCCACTGGCAATTAAATTTATTTATATATCCTCCACTGTGTGCATATTAATTTAAGGACAATGGAGTTTGTCAACAAATTCATCTTCATCATCGATACCTCGAACGTCGTTTTTTTGTTTGTTTGTTTGTTTTTTGTATTCAGAGTCCAAATTAAAAAAAAACAATCTTCCAGCATACGACATTGCCGAGATGCCACCTTGCAGCACATGGAGTTGGAATTGGGAGGGAGTGGTGTACAATAATTGATTAATTAATTGTATAATTAAAGTAAATAAAAAAATTATTGGAACATAATTAATTTTTTTATCAATTGGCTGATGGCATACCTAAACCACCACTGTTTCATCGAAATCTGTAACTAATTAAAAATTAGGTAATTAATCGGAAAATTAAATAATCAATTGATTAATCAGTAAATCAAAAATACCCTTCATAGCCAAATCACTTGTTCACTGTTGGGTCCAAATATCAGCTTTCTAGCTCAAAAAGGTGCCCGAGATATTGCCAGGATGAGAAATAAAATCAATAAGTAATGAATAAATCGATAATAATTAAGTAATTAATCAATTAATTGATTAATCAAAAGATAAAAAAAGACTTTTTTTGTCAAGGCATAGCTTCACTTTTGTCCCCAAATTTCAGCTCCCAAGATCAAAGGATGGTTGAGTTATCACCCAGACAAACAAACAAACAAGAAAACAAACAAACGGAGTGAAAACTGAGTACTCCCTTCCTTCGGCCTCAACTAAGTTTTATGCCTCAACTGCAGAAAACGGCCTAAAAGGGCCAAAAGCATGGGCTTTTATTGAAGTTACAGTTTGTTTGGGTGTTAGAAGTGTCCTCAGTATGGCCGAGTATTGGAAGGAATGTATGAGAAATTCCTGTTCCTGGAACGAAAAAAAAAAAGTTAATAAACAAAACTTTTATCTTACCAATTCTCCATTTCAAGCCAGGAACTTTACACACAAACTCAGACCTCCATATTTGTTGGAGTTATGTGAAGCATTTATTTACCCAACTCATGAAGTGCAAAGCAGAGTAAAGCAAATGGTTCACTCTGTCTGTATAGCAGTTGTTACACGTCAACCTCGGGGCACCGCATCAGTAACCAGGACGGCGCTACAGCGGAAAATAAATAAAGACACTGATGTGCCCTTGGTGTTTTTTATGGGAGAAACCAACATTCAACAGAAGACAGAAGGATAACTTTATAAGGAATATTTATGAATCCCTACTGTCTACCTCAAACACAATAATACTAATTATGAGTTACACTAAATGACTTTCCTCGAAATCCACAAATTAAATAAGTACAAACGTCACAGACGACATTGCAGCGATAAGTTAACTCACGACTCTCGATGTGCAAGCAGGTTGTACAGTAAACCCCAGTGGGTTATAAATGGGTGAAAGGCCGGGGGTGAGCACGGTTGAAAGAGTCTCGTCCGGAGGATGCACACAAGATGAAGCCGACTGCCAAGTCGCGTCTTACAAGTCCTCAGAAGGTGAAATCCTCATATCAGCGAAACATGGAGAAGAGCCCAAGTCCACAGGTAAAGCTGTATCACAGATGATGAAGACGGGAACTCCAAGCTATAAAGGACAATGCGTTACTTGAAGAAGAGAGATTGGAGGTTATGGAGGTTACCGTCCGAGGTTATGCACGGGCCAATCAGCCGTGTGCCTCCTCAAAAATGGCCGAAATGGTGCCAACATGGGTGTGCAAGCTTTGAAATTGTCACTGAGATAACAGCAATGCAATGTCCAACATGTAGGTTCCACGAAAAAAGGGAGTTCAGCAAAAAATAGCTCACAGGGCACGAAACAAGAAGCGAATCTGAATACCCCACAGACCAATGGACAGTGGGTTGAAGTTGGCCTGTTGTGGTCAGGAAAAAAGGTAAGTCAACAACAATGCACATACAATAATGCTATTTCTATGATCTAACAACAATGCCACATACTGATCATAGAGCACCACAGATCATGGAGTGACAACAATGCTATTTCTATGATCTAACAACAATGCCACAGACATCGATCATAGAGCACAACAGATCATAGAGTGACAACAATGCTATTTCTATGATTGAGGAACTACTAACTTTCAATTGAATGTTATATTTTGAACATGAATCGGAACACGAACCTGCAGTTTAGCAGTACTTTAGCTCTGTTTTGCAAATTGCATGGAATCTCGTCCTGAGTGTGCATGCGAACAGCGCGGTCAAGCAATTGCTCCAATCTGTCTGTCTGACAATCAAACAAAATTTAAAATAATTATTCCAAATGGGAAACGTACTGTTTAAGGATGTCATAAAGGACACAAACTACAGGCATGAAGAGTCAATGCTGGCTGTGCTGGGAGTTGTGGTGGTAGAGGTGGTGATGGCGGCCTTGGACGACATCCATCCATGGCATCCTCCTCCTGACAGAAAAAAACGCAGGACAATAATATTATGTCTTCCTGTTGTTTTACAACTTTTGAAACCAACTCTTGATGTTCCCTAAATCTTCTTGCTCTTTCTTTCGCATCCATTTATTTATTGAAAAATATCATTTAATATCTCATCTTGTTTCACAACAATATATTTATATTTTTCAGTCGTGTGTTTCATGTAATCCCCAAATTCCTTTTTACTACATAATGTAGAACAATTGTCTCTCCAAAAATTGTTTATATCTATTGAATTTAACTTGAATAAAATAAAAGTATTAGCATTGTTTCTGATGGAACGACGAGGAAGTTGAAAGTACGATTGACTAAGATAAATACAATTGCAAGAAGAATGTCTCCCTCTTGTGTAGTAGCTGTCCATTACCGTTTGGTTTCTCTCATTAACACAATCATCAAAGATAACGAGGTTCTTTTTGGATTTATCCAAATCTTGGGGAGACGGTATATCATCCGTATTATCACGAAGAATACAAGTTATCGGTTTTGATTTCTTTTTACATCTCTGTGTATCACAAAATAGTTGTATTATATCTTCAATGTTATAATCATTTAGGTTTTTTTGAAGTTAAAATAAACCGATTATATCTTCTTTTTGAAGACCAGCATTAAAGCCTTGTGAGAGTAGTTGATACTCTGGTTGAAAACTCGACTTTGTGAAAATTATTCAATTATCATAATCTAAAAAGTTGGGAGTGAGGAGCATCTTTAAAAGTAAGCAGGTTTTTTCACATCCACTTGAACCAACTATGAGGCATCTTAATGAATTTGGGAGATTTTTATGGTTGTCAAATTTTATCTTATTTTCCCAAATGAGTAAAAAATCATTCATTTATATATTTGGAAAACAGGTTATTTAATTTATTATTGGCTTTTTTCAAAACTCTATATTTTATCCTAAGTTCAGGTTTAATTTCAAGATAATCCATTATTTTATTTATGCAATATCTTGTGTTGATATTTCCCTGAAAATCACATCCATGAATAATATATAACAACAATCCTTTGAACATTTCTCTAATACATTCAGTTTCTTCCCTTGAAAGGAAAGGTGTGTTATCACCCTCGTACTTTACATTCATTTCTCTAATCAATCTTGCAAAGTAATTCATTTTTGGTGTAAATGTAAAAGAATTATTTTCCTTTTTATATTTTTGATTATCATTAATTAGAAGATAATCACAGAATATACATTGTTTATAGGCTTTTGACTCTGTGTTTAATCCCCGTCTTTCACACGCAGGACAATTCTCAAATTTGTCATATGGAGAATCATGGAATTCAAGAGGCTCAAAATCGAGTAAACTATTCATATTTATAAAGTAAAACTTTACTTAAACTGAAATTCATCTTCGATATCATTTTCGATACTTTCAGAATCATCTATACCTTCATAACTATCATTTGAACACAAACTCTCGGTGTCATAACTAACGTTTGAATGCAAACTCTCGGTATCATAATCACTCTCATAATCTTCAAAATCTTCAGTTGAATATTGACTCAATTTAATTAGTAGAAAAAACATTACCATCGATATCTATATACATTTTTTCATTAACAGATTCAACTGCTACATTTTTTATATTAAAGGTAATTTTAAAATGATCCTTAACTACAATTGAACGAAATGTCATTTCACCTGATATATTAACATCCTTTATTTCATCAGGATTTATATCTTTAGGGTTGTTGAAAAAAATACAAATTTCTCCTTGCATATTACAGATGGTCTTATCTTTTCTTTCTAAAGCTTCATCCATAAGGTTTTTATTTTTTGATACCTTTTCTTGTTTCATTGCTTTTTCTAGTTTTGAATATATTGCCAGAAGGAGAGGAGAAACTTTTGTTAGAGATACCTTAATTGATGTTCTTCCAGGTATTCTAAAAGCCCTTCCACTGAAGTAAATTGAAGAACTCATCATATCCACCATAATTGTTTTTATCCAATAGTTGTTATATTTATCTTTGTTCAATTTTACATCCTTGACATATTTCTCAGTATCTTTAACAAATGAAGAGATTGATTGAAACTTGTCTTTTGTGTCTTGAAACATTGTATTTATTAAGTGAAAAAGTTGGAGGATAAAATGGTTTTAAGCACAGATTCACCTGTAAAATAAACGAAATTTTCATCAAGAAAATTTTAGTTTAAGCACAGATTCACCTGTAAAATAAACGAAATTTTCATCAAGAAAACTTTAGTTTAAGCACAGATTCACCTGTAAAATAAACCAAATTTTCATCAAGAAAATTGTAGTTTAAGCACAGATTCACCTGAAAAATAAACGAAATTTTCATCAATAAAATTTTAGTTTTAGCACAGATTCACCTGTAAAATAAACGAAATTTTCATCAAGAAAATTGTAGTTTAAGCACAGATTCACCTGAAAAATAAACGAAATTTTCATCAAGAAAATTTTAGTTTAAGCACAGATTCACCTGTAAAATAAACGAAATTTTCATCAAGAAAATTTTAGTTTAAGCAAAGTTTTATTATATAAATGTGGTGAATACAACGTACTGCGATGTTTGTAATCACGAATATAAACATTATAGAAAACACCTCCGAACCAACAAACACACATTTAATCTATTTCATAAAATATCTCCTCTTGAGTTGGAAAGAAAACATTGTGATATCTGCTCAAAGGATGTTTTGAAGAGTAGTTATAATAGACATCTTCAATCACAAAAACACAAGAAAAATGAGTTTAAAGTAAAGGGAGACTATTATATTGAAAACACTGATGGGGCATTTAAAGGGCATATAAATTCTAGTTGTAATCTTAATTATAAATCACCTTCTTTTATTCCAGTCTTTCTTCACAACAGCGCCAACTATGATACACATCTATTTATAAATGAACTTTCAAAAACACCAGGGAATATTTCTGCCATAACAAATACAAGTCAAAAGTATATTTCATTTACAAAAATGATATTCACAAAACCTTTAACTCGTATTAGGTTTCTAGATTCTTACAAGTTTATGGGAACACCACTAGCCTACCTTGCATCAAATCTAAGTTCCACGGACTCTTTTCCAAATCTTAATTCATTCTTTCCAAAAGAGGAAATTCAGATTAAAGAGAGAATTCAAAGTAAAGAGGAAATTCTAATTTATGAGGAAATTAATGAAGAAATTCTAACTGAAGATGAAATTCTAATTATAAAGAAAATTCGAACAATGAATGAAATTCTAACTAAAGAGGAAATTCTGATTAAAGATGAAATTCTGATTAAAGAAGGAATTCTCACGAGAGAGGAAATTCAAACAAGGAATGAAATTCAAAGTAAAGAGAAAATTCTTACAAGTAAGGGAATTTATCCTTATGATTATATGGATTCATTTATGAGATTTAAAGAAACACAACTTCCTTCAAAAGAAAGTTTCTATAATAACCTTTATGAAGAAGAGATAAGTGATAAGGAATATAAACACACACAAGAAATATGGAAAATATTTAAGATAAAGAACCTTGGAGAATATCATGATTTATATCTAAAAACATATGTTTTATTGTTAGCTGATGTGTTTGAGGCTTTTCGATCACTCTGTCATAATAAAAATTGTTATGGATTAGATCCTGCCCACTATTTCACAGCTCCTGGTTTAGCTTGGAGTGCAATGTTGAAAATGACAAAACAAGATATAGATTTAATCAGTGATGTTTATATGCTTTTGATGATTGAGAAGTCCAAGAGAGGTGGAATATCACAAGTATGTTCAAAAAGATATGCTAAAGCAAATAATAAATATCTTCCAAATTATGATAGTGAAAAAGATAGTAATTATTTGATGTATTTTGATGCTAATAATTTGTATGGATGGGCAATGTCTCAATCTCTGCCTTATGGTAAATTAGAGTGGGTGGAAGAAAAGGATTATGAAAAGGCTTTGATAAATATTGTTATTTCTTCTCAAGAGGAATTGAATGACGAAGAAGAAGGTTATTATTTTGAAGTTGATTTGAGGTACCCGAGTGATCTTCATAATAAGCATAAAGACCTTCCTTTTGCATGTGAGAAAGAAACCCCAAAGAAAGAATGGTTCAGTGATTATCATAAAAGTTTTAATATTAAAGGCAAATCAACAGAAAAGTTATTAACAACATTCTATGATAAGAGGGATATGTTTTGCATCAGAGAAGCTTAAAACAGTTTTTGAGAGAAGGATTGAGAGTAGCTAAAATTCATAGAGTTTTAAAATTTAAACAAAGTCCTTGGATGAAAAAGTATATTCAATTCAATACAGATATGAGAGTGATTACAAAAGTAAAATTTGAAGGGGACTTTTATAAATTAATGAATAATGCTGTATTTGGAAAGACTATGGAAAATGTTAGAAACAGGCAAAACATTAGATTCGCAACATCTTGGAAAGAAGCTTTGAGATTGATAAATAAACCAAGTTTTGAGAGAGAAGAGGTTTTTTCAGAGAACTTTTCTGCAATTCATATGAAAAAGGAAAGTATTGTCATGGATAAACCAATTTATATTGGAACAGCAGTTCTTGATTTATCAAAGATATTGATGTATGATTATTTGTATAATGACTTAAAGAAAGAGTATGGTGAAGATGTTTCATTGTTGTATATGGACACTGATAGTTTTATTCTAGATATAAAAACTGATGATGTTTATAAAGGTATGAAGAAAAATATTGGAGTATATGATACAAGTAATTTTAGCAAGAAGAGTGAGTTATTTTCCAAAAAATGAAAAGGTTATTGGTAAGTTTAAGGATGAGTTGGGTGGAAAAGTAATGAGTGAGTTTATTGGATTGAGAGCAAAGGCATATGCTTATAAGTATGGTGATCAGATTGATAAAAGGTTAAAGGGAATAAAGAAATATGTAATAAATAAATCAATAACTTTTAGAAATTATTATAATTGTTTGATAAATAAGAGAGAAGAATATAGCAAAATGAATACAAGAAGAAGTTATAAACATAACATATATTGTGAAGAAGTAAATAAAAAGGCATTAGGAGCCTTTGATGATAAGAGATTTATTTTAGATAATGGAATAGATTGTGTTCCATATGGATATTGTATGATAGAGTGAATAGAATAGATTGTGTTTTAACGATGGGAAGATGGGTTAGGGTTTTTTAAGGGCTACCGCCGCGTTTTTTCGCAATATATAAATGGTCAAACCAAGTATTAATCAAATTAAAGAGTGGAGAAAATCTCAGTCTTGGTATATAAATGGAAAACATAATGAATGTGAAAATATCAAATAAGTCTTATTGAAAAAATAACTAAAACAAAGGTAAATAAAACAAATAAGCGAATCAATTTAAAGACTAGTAAGTTAGAGGATGTAAAGAAAAAAATGAATATCCTTGAATGGACTGAAAACTTTGATGGTTATCAATTGAACAATGAAAAAACAATTTGCTATAATCTCAAAATGATATGTGGCTCAGGAGGTGGTCAAACAAGAGCATTAAGAGAAGTTTATCATTTCGTAATGGCACAAAAGGGGTATCTTAAAAAATATAAAGATTCAAATGTTTTGTTTTTAAATATTTTAGATGTGGATTATTGTGCAAAGAAAATTAAACTATTGAAGGAATTTGAGAATGAACAAATGTTTATATGTTCAATGATTGAGCTAAACAATATGCATCGGTTATTTGATAAAGAGTGTCCCGAGGCTTAGACGTTTCAGATATTTCTTTAGAATCACCTTTATCAAATCACATTGCGACTTTACTACTTGAACAAATCTTTATCTTGTTGCATTGGTTATTTGAATAGAGAGCCCCTATACTAGGTTAAAAGGGGAGACAAATAAATATACCTTGGGCTAAAAAGGGGGTTTATTTTTAGGGGAAAAAATATGAATCGCTGAAAATCCCCCATTCATTTACATGGGGAAAAGTGAGCCAGAACCCGTATATTCACCCTACTGACATTGATTGGATGGCCTGTCTGATAGCATTAGTTCATGAACATTTAAGATTTCATGATATCCTTTGGAGAGAGTGGGCAAGTTATCGCAGGCATAATGCAGAGTGAGACATAGACCGGTGATCCGAGGTTGAGGTCAATCATGTGTTTTCATGAGTTTGTTTAAAAGGAAATTTTACCGCAGTATCTCAAATTGCACAATTTGAACTTGTGCGAGTTTACTTCGGGCTTGTGGATAATAGCAAATTGCCCGTGTAGGAGGTAATTGAGAATTTAACAGAGTTATAAACAATTTCCAATGTAAAACGTTGGTTGGAGCCTCACAATGAAAATATAAAAATATGGCAGAATGACCTGAACCCCTGTACTGGATCGCATACTACCCTTTAGGGGGCGCTGACTGTCAAGGGCCATGGAGTGCCGAGCGCCTGGTTGCAGCATGCAATCTAGCCAGGGATAGAAGCATAAGAATATATACGGATTCCTGTTATGTGTGCAGGATGACACACGATGTTGGGACAATTTGGAAATAAGAGGGTATATTGTTGTGGGCTGGGGTTCGGCGGTGAGCACGACCGCAAGAGGGAGCTGTAGCGTCGGCTCCACCAAACACACCGGAATTTAGGTCGTGCTCCTCGGATAAGTCCGAAAGGTACGGGTCCCTTACAAGACCATGAACCGCCAATAAATCGACCGCGTGGGGTAGGGTTAATTGCCAAACTTCAATATACCTAGTTATGCATGCGGCAAAGCTACCAGGGAATTCACACCCTTGACAGACCTCGAGTGGGACGAGCCGTTACCGTGACTGAACCGTGTGTAACCGGAGCGGAGGTTACCGAGGCCTGTCGGTCCAAATTAACAATTTACTGCCTCACTATTTCTCAACACACACCGCGCTAAGCCAATTAAAGAAATGACAGGGAATGAGCTGGGACATTCAACAATAGGGAAATTTATTATAATAATAATCTGGGCGGGAAGCACGTAAGGGCAGAGTTTTCCGAATATCAGGTAGGCAATATACAGCGAGCAAAAGCATTAACAATTCCACTTAAGAGACGTGGCCCACACACAGACACACACCCAAAATAAACGGACCCCGTCAGGTCTTTATTGAAGGCTTCCAGCTCGAGGAAAGGTGAGCTGGAGGCCAGAGCCTGTGCTTGGACCTGTCCGTGTCGTGCGGTCTTCGATGATCTGGCTCAGTGGCGGGACTCAAACCTGCAGCTTTCACGTGGCATCAAGGACAAAAGCACCAGGAGTGGGGCGGAAGATGCCAGCATGATCCAGGTGGCAAAAACAAGTGAGGAGGCAGCGAGGCAGGAGAAGCAAGTGATTCTCCTCAGGCTCCGACACACAACCAGGCTCCGACGCCAACATGAACATGAACACCCCTTCAAAGGGAGCCTGGTCTTTTTATCTGCTCCCTGAGCGGGGCAGAGCCTCAATGTCGGACACTCTGTGCGCGCTTGGTTGGACAGGGATCAGGTGAGTTGACACGCTGTTCGCTCCTGATTGGACAGGGATCTGGTGTGTTGACGTGCTGTGAAAACTCCAACTGAACAGCAAGGGGAGCCTAGTAAAGTGCTAGTTCAGTGGAGGAGTTGTGAATGGAAATGGCAGGGTGGTTGGTTTGTCGGATTTAAGGATTTAAAGACCTGACTATAAAACAACTTCGCAGCGCACTTACACTTAATTACCCATTAAACAAGGGACGGGACCCTAACTAGAAACACATACTTATCGATATAACTGATCTATAAGGACTCTGGCTGTTGTGTGCGATGGGTTCCACATTCGTAACAATATAACATCGCAAAGTATGCCAGCCAAAAAATGGTAAATTGATAGTAGAAGCTATGTGTATTGTCAAATGTTGGTGGGGTGTGCTGCCTTTTTGGTTGTTGGTTGCATCATTGGTTGGGGCATGAATGTGCCAGTGATGCGGTGCCCCTAATGCCAGTATTGAAGTTCATTTTTGCCAACATTGGAGGAGTGACAGGCTGAGTCAAACTCCTGAGATTGGTTCTGTGGTCAGTGGGACTCTAGGATCTGATCCCAAGCCACTACTCTAAGTGCTAAGCCAACACTAATTATAATATTGGTAAAATGTCTATAAAATATATGGATCTATGTACTTGAACGTTAACTCTTGTGCTGCCTTAACAAAGGTTGTCAAAGAGTTTGCAGCAGCCCAGACACACTACTGGAACCAGCTGCGGAGGAACACCACGGCATCCAGCCCGGCGACTGGGTGAACATCAAGGTGTTCAAACGGAGGAACGCCTTGGAGGCATATTGGACCAGACCCCACCAGGTATTACTGGTTACCCAAGTAGCTGTCAAGTGCGAAGGTAAGCCAATCATGGACTCATGCATCTCACTACAAAAGAGGATACAGGAAGTTTTAAAGAGAAAGAAAGGAAATCTGCAAGTGGAAAGAATGTTACTGTAGGTTCATGACAGATGTAGCAGTGCTTTTGATGAGCATGTGCACAATCGTGATAATGTGGACAATAACAGATAGTGAGGGCAGTATGGGAATGTCATAGAGAGCAGAATGTTTGGTAGGTCGACAGTAGGGGAAACAAGGAATGGGTTGTGACAGGGTACGCAGGGAAGAAGAAGGTAAACATTGGGACCAATTGCATGAGAAAGGAATGTATGGAAAAAACACTTATATGACCCTTACATATAATTATGCACCTCGTGTGACCTGGGATGAAGGGGACATAGGCCCTGTCTTCCTGAAACGAGGCATAGTACATGAAGGGATAACTGGGACAAGGATAGATATAAGGATACGAATTAATAATCTCGTGGAACCGCAGGCATCATTAAATGGTGTATTTCTGTGACCGAACAGGACACATAAGAAAGGAGGCTGCAAAATATCATGATTACAATCCAGGATGGAAGATCGGAGCATGGTTGCAGGAATTGTTTGGAGGTTGGGGAGGAACCATTCTCAGGATCCTACTGACAGGATTGGCTGAGTTGATGGGAATATTCATTATATTGTCTATAATCAAAGCAGGCATTATGGCTGGCTTGCGAAAATGTGTTACAGGGTGGTATCCGAAGTCAACACCCACGAAGCCCGAAACCAAGCCCGAACCTGAGATGACACTTTTAGCTGGGGCTAGGGAAAGGAACTTTCCAATAAAAGGGGAAATCTCCCTGCACCACCCACAACCACCATTGTACACCCACCCCCGCTACCCTTGCTCCTTATGTATCACCTGCTTGTAACATGTATACTCTTACGGCTGTGGAAATTCGCAGAACACCATAAAGGTTCCTTAGATCAGTTATCCCGGTAAGTGAGTGTTCAGATAGGTTTCCCCACCGTTGTTTAAGGCCCTGTCACACCTTGACGATTGAGCCAGCGTATGCCTGACGTATGCAAAATTTGGCAAAAACGCTGGCACACGTCGAATACATTATGGGTAAGTTTGTATACGTTAAGAGCACGCTGGCATACGTCGCAGTACGCTGGCTTTTTTCGTAGTACGCTGGCATACGTCTTTGTACGCTGGCATACATCATAGCACGCCCAGGTGTTAGACAAATTCTCCATGCTTGAAATTTTCCGACGTATGCCAGCGTATGACACACGTTCCGCATAACGCTGGCATAAGTTGTAGGCATGTTACACGATCGTTGACACACGTTACTTGTAAGTTACTCATAAGTCGAAACATGTCGAGGTAATGGTTAGCGTACCCGAAACTGATTTCTAACCTATGAGTAACGTGTTGTAGGCACGTTACGTGATCGTTGACACATGCCGACAACACGCTAAGCAATCGTTGGTATAAGTTTTCTATAAGTTATCAAAACGTTCTGTGTATGTTAGTAATACGTTATGCATTTGTCCAACTCGTTATTAATACGCCAAAACATGGAAAAAAATATCAACACTTCAACGTAAAAAAATAAAATAAAAAAAACATGGAGTCTGAAACACTGACGGGTTCCTACTGTGAACCCCATTTTTATATAACAATTCCCCTAAACACTGCCAATACGCCATCATACGGTAGCTGTAAGTTAGAAACACGTTCAGTAAGTTCTGTGGTCGTCCGGAAGACGTCAATCAAATACGTCTTCATACGTCAATGTGCGTTACACATAGGTTCAAAGCACGTTACTCATAGGTTCAAAGCACGTTACTCATAGGTTCAAAGCACGTTACTCATAGGTTCAAAGCACGTTACTCATAGGTTCAAAGCACGTTACTCATAGGTTCAAAGCACGTTACTCATACGTTCAAAGCACGTTACTCATAGGTTCAAAGCACGTTACACATAGGTTCAAAGCACGTTACTCATAGGTTCAAAGCACGTTACTCATAGGTTCAAAGCACGTTACTCATAGGTTCAAAGCACATTACTCATACGTTCAAAGCACGTTACTCATAGGTTCAAAGCACGTTACACATAGGTTCAAAGCACATTACTCATAGGTTAAAAATTAAGTTTCGGGTATGCTAAACATTACGTCGACGTGTTTCGACTTATAAGTAACTTACAAATAAAGTATGTCGACGTGTGTCAAGGATTGCGTAGCGTGCCTAAAACTTAGCCAGAGTATGCAGAATGTGTGTCATACGTCGAGTACGTCGAGAAATTTTCAACATGCTGAAAATTTCTCGACGTATGCCAGCGTACTACTACGTATACCAGCGTGCTCTTAACATATCCAAAACTTACCCATAATGTATTCGACGTGTGCCAGCTTGGTTCGGCAAATTTTTCATACGTCGGCATACGCTGGCTAAAACGTCAAGGTATGACAGCGGCTTCACACTTCGATGTCTCGTGCGGTTATGATTTGAATCGTCGCGCCTCAGCCTATTAATAGCCTACGCCACGTGATCGTCGGTGATACGCTGCCACGCGCTATGCATAAGTTAGACTATCGTTGGGCATAGGTTGTGAACGCCGACAACACGCTCAGCATTCGTTGGTATAAGTTATCTATATGTGATTAAAACGTTCTGTGTACGTTACTAATACATTATGCATACGTCCAACTCGTTATTATATGCCCAAAACTTAAAAAAACATCAATAGTTCAGCGTACGCCAGCGTTTTACATACATTTTGAGACGTTGCCATACGCTGGCTAAAACGTCAAGGTGTGACAGCCTCTTAAGAGGGCTGTGACCCTTTGAGGTAGGTTTTTCTTTTTCTATCGATATTTTGAACCGACCATACCTCGACCACCATTACAGCAACCAACTTCGCCCCACAAACAACCACAATGCCAACAACCACCACCAACCACGCCACAACGCCAACCACGCTACAATCACCACAACAAGTACGCCACCACCTAACCATCTCCGCCGCTACGCCAGCTATCGAACACTATCCTCCACAAACCATGCTACAACCCTTTCCGCATCGAAAGTAAAGGAGAGCGCCAAGTAAAGGGACCAAGGAAGGAACTGCGATGACGCGTGGATTTTCCCGCCTTTATTTTCTCCGCGTTTGGTTTGAGTGGAAGGGCAAGGCAGCTCGCTCGCGATTGGTGGATACGAGGAATGAGGCGCTCGGAGCTGAGGAACGCCCCTTTTTGAGAAGCTTCTCGAAGGGAGGCGGAGCCGAAAACGGGGGGGGGGCGAAGCGCTGAGCCCCAGGGGATAGAAGGCGGACAGCATGCGAGCTTCATGTCTTGGTCTTGGTCTTCGGGGTGGCCTGTGTCTGTCTTTTTTGGGGGTCCTGTGGTTCATCGCCTTCTGGTCCTGTGGTTCATAGCCTTCTGGTGGTCGAGGCCTTCTTGTGGTGGACGTCTTTGTGGTGGTTCAATATTTTGGTGGCTTCGTGGAACGACGTGGTTTCGAGCTGGAGCTTTGTCCTCGTCATGGTGTTGATAACGCCAAGTCGCGAGGGTTGTGTGCGGAGGACCAGCCCTGCCGTGCAGTCGGGAGGAGAGTGCCAGAGAGAGCTCGCCGACCATCGAGGCACATCGAGGGTGCAGGTAACCTGCTACGGTCTCGCCGGACCCGTTCGGTATCCCAGGTCCCATGTCATAAAGACCCAAGTGGTCCAGCCTGACCCCCTTGTATGTGAGGGGGTCTTTTCTTGTGTTTCTTTTGGGTTTTTGAATGAATGTTGTCGTGGCGCCGTCTGCCAAGTAAAAATGCCTAAGTGACATGTACATTTATTAATTATGTTTGGTCGTTGTGCTTTCCCTTGCTTTTGTTTCTATTTGCCTGCATACCTGTTGTATAATAAATGTGCTCATCTAAAGGTACCCCGTTCGTCGCGTCCTCCTTTCAGGTCAGGTCAGGTATGGGAGCATGTGCCAGAACAGCGCGTCGCTGCTTCCACTTTCCGACGGTACTCCAGGGGCCTCCGTCTGGCCTTCCCCCAGGCAGATGCCAGGCCCATCCCCATCTCCTTGAGATGCTGGTCAACCTGCCGCAACCACGAGGCACGTAGTCAGCCCATTGACCTCCTCCACTCACGAGACTCCCTCGCTGAGAGAATCTGGTGAGCAGGATCAGCGTCAGGAAAACGAGCCACATGCCCATACAGCCGCAACTGACGCTCACGGACCAAGCAGGTAACAAATCTCATCCGAGTCTCTCTCAGCAACCGCTCGTTGGACACAAAATCTGACCAGCGATAGCCAAGGATTCTCCGAAGAGACCTGGTACCAAAGGAGTTAAGTCTCCGTCTCAGATCCTTAGTCAGAGTCCAAGTCTCGCATCCATAGAGCAAGACTGAAAGCACCAAGGATCTGAAGACTCGGGCTTTTGTCCTCCCGCACAGGTACTGGCACACCCCATGATCCACTGAATCCAGGACTCCCCGGGCCCGACCCAGACGTCTGTTGACCTCTGACTCACAGCCAGCAGAGACATGAATATCACTGCCAAGGTAAGTGAATCTCTCCACGACCTCAACATCCTCACCACAAACAGACACAGACAGGACAGCAGCATCCAAGATGTCATTGAAAGCCTGGATCTTAGTTTTGACCCAAGAAACCTGTAATCCCAGCGGCTCCGACTCCTCATTCAGCACCTCGAGGGCCCCCAAAAGGATATCTAAAGTCTCCGCAAAGATGACTGCATCATCTGTGAAATCAAGGTCAGATCTTGACATTCCCAAACGATGCACTGCAGATTGATCTTTCCGACATCCTCCCTAAAATCAAGTCCATACAAGTGCTGAAAAGTGTGGGGGCCAGTACACATCCCTGACGAACTCCAGTAACAACTGGAAATAAGTCAGAGATGGTACCACCACACTTCACAGCACTTGACATCTTCCATCGTGTCTTGGTCTTGGTCTTTGGGGTGGCCTGTGTCTGTCTTTTTTGGGGGTCTTGTGGTACATTGCCTTCTGGTCCTGTGGTTCATAGCCTTCTGGAGGTCGAGGCCTTCTTGTGGTGGACGTCTCCGTGGTGGTTCAGTCTTTTGGTGGCTTCATGGAACGACATGGTATCAGAGTAGAGTTCAGACATCAGATCAATCAGTTTTGGTGGCACCCCACGAAGACCAAGAATCCTCCAGAGGGCATCCCAATTCACTGAATCGAACGCTTTACAGAGATCAACATAGACTGCAAGCAGCCCCTGCCGAAACTCTCGTTTGCATTCGGTGAGGACACGAAGAGCAAGGATGCGGTCAATCGTTGACCTCTTTGGTGTAAAGCCTGACTGCTCTGGACGCTGGTGCTCAAGCAGATGGTGGCAAACCCTATCAAGAATTATCCGAGCAAAGACCTTGCCCGGCACTGAGAGCAGCGTCACCCCTCGGTAGTTGTTGCAGTCTTGGCGATCACCCTTCCCTTTCCAGAGAGGGACAACAAGGCCCCTCTTCCAATCAGTTGGGATGATGCCTGTGTTCCAGGCAGAGCAGAAAACTGCATGCAACGACATGAGTGCAGCATTTCCACCAGCCTTGAGAAGTTCAGCATGGATGCCAGAGATCCCTGGAGCTTTATCCTGTTTCAATCGGTTCACCGCAGCCTGTGTCTCCATAAGCAAAGGTGGACCACAATTTATTGGAGGGTCAGCAACAGGGATTGTAACACCATTGACATCCAACTCGACAGCTGGTGGATCAGCCTGGTTCAACCGCTCAAAGTAACCGGCCCAGCGGGTCTTCACTTCAGACTCCTCTGTTAAGAGCCTACCACTCTCTGCTCTAACTGCAGTGCTCTGAGCGATGGGCTTGGATGAACGCAATGCGCGAATTCCCCTGTAAACGGGACGAAAATCACCTGTCCACAGGTGATGCTCTACTCCCTCACAGATTCCTCGCACATAGGCCTCATTGTCCACCCTTAGTGCACGTACAGTTTTACACCCCAGCACCCTGAACAACTCAGCTCTGCAATTCAGCCTGGCCCTGCGATTCTGGTCAATGGTATCCAGTGTCCCTTGAGAGACAAAATTCTTCTTTGCCCTGCGATGAGTTCCAAGACATCCACCGGCAACATCAAGGACGGTGGTCTTGAAGGTAATCCATAACTCTTCAGGACCCCCCAAAGCACCCAGACCCCCCAAGTGTACACTCAGCCTATTCGCAAACTACTCAGCAATTCTCTCATCCTTGAGCTTGCCAACATCCAGCCAAGGCTGGGATGGTACCATTCTCCAGGATTTAAGGTGCAGCTTTAGAGTTGCTCTACAAGCCAGTGGTCAGTATTGAGGAACTGAGCACTCCGGTAGACCCTGCAGTTCTGGATCATCCTCCAGCGACCGTCAATGAGGACATGGTCAATCTCCTTTGCCACACCGCCAGCGTTGGAATACCAAGTTCAGCGATGAGCTTGTGGGCGCTGAAGCCATGAACCGGCAACTCTAAGTCCATGACTTCTTGCAATGTCAAGGAACTTGGTGCTATTCTGATTCATAGTTCCTGACCCATGGGGACCAACACACATCTCATAACCATCCCTATCAGTTCCAGTCGATGCAGTGAAATCCCCCAAGACTAGAAGTGTATCTCGTCTGGGGCACTGATCAACCACAGTCTCGAGCGTGGCGTAGAATGTGTCCTTCACGGTGAGATCACTCGCTTCAGTCGGAGCATAGACAGAGACCAGGGAAATGACACTTAAGGAGTGACGAATCCTTAGTCTCATAATACGCTCGTTGACCGGTGTTACCTCAATTATCATTGGGGTCAGCTTATTGGACACAGCAACAGCAACTCCTTGAATATGGTAACCATCAGAGCGACCAAACCAATCGTAGGTGTAACCACCCACCATTATCTCGCCGCAATCCGGTCTCCGAACCTCAGAGAGAGCTGCAACACCGATGTCCAAACGCTTGACCTCAGATGATTACAGAGACAGGTGATCATCCTCTCTTAGGGATAGGACATTCCAGGCACCCACCCAAAGGGACCGCCTCAGGTTAACCCAAGGAGACCGCCGTCTGGTGGACGACACCTCAGCACCACTCCGACACACTCTCCTGCAATCTGACCCAGGGAGGTTACCCCGTGGTTTCCCTCCTTTCATCAAAGATTGGGGGTCCCGAAGGCTTTGCCCCAATCCCGTCATCCAGTGAACTGCCCTGCGAAGAGAAGCTGCACAGGAGGTACTCTCATGGAGTGGGTTTTCAGATTTTTTTGCGTTTGTGTGTTTTGCGGAATGAAGGGTTTTACGGTGGCCGGAGTGCAAATCCTGCCATCAACCTCCTCATAAAAAAGTAACCCAACTGCAGGAGGACGTCCGCAGACACAGTTGGGCACTGGATATGGATGGTCCGTTGGCTCACAAGGAGCTCCTCCGCCATTTGACAGGTTTTGTATTTAATCCTGCTGAGTGTCCATATCCAAACACCCCCCTCACCAGAAAACCTGGTGGGGGAAACTGTTTAGTCGCCGACAACCCGACCATGGAACAGGTTAGTACAGGTTTACATGGTACCTGTAGCAGGTCACAGATCTGACCTGACCTGACAAGTTCGGTTGGAAAGGAAGACCTCCTTTGACCCCATTGAAATGCCATCTTGCATCGCGGAATAAATGGCTGGGTTTCAAACACCCGTTGAATAGAATCGGATCCGGCGAGGTCGGCGATAATACCCGCTCGGTTATCACTGCAGAACGGAACAGACCGCTTAAGCAGTTCGTGTCCCAAGTCGACCTGCATCGAGGTGCGGCTGCCCGGTCAGTTCCCCACGCAGGTACTTAGGTATATCGAATTCGGCGAGTAACCCTATCTTGCGTGGGTAGACAATTGGCATGGCCATGGTGGGGATTAGAAACCCACCCGTGACTGGTTTCCGGAAAGCTCCGGCGTTAGCTCCGGAAAGTCATGACTGAATTGTCCGTCCGGTGGGCGACGCGGTTGCTATTAGTGGAAAGCGGCTGATCGCACGCCGGCGGGCGCGAATTCGTAACAATACCTTTGTGCACCAGGCACCTGTGAATAAAGATGAGGAACTTATTCAATTGATCGCAGCAGCTAAACTTGAGAATGATAATTTGCATGTAATGTTTGGAAAGGAAGATGAAAATGTAAATGTGGATGTACACAAAGATGCTGCAGATTCTGGCATAAATGTTAAAATGTTACTGGAAATGGATGTGCATCAGTTCAGTACCAGTTCAGACTCAGACCTTGAGCCCGAGCAGTTTTTGGATGGAGATTTTATGATTTGGATGGTGATTTGTTAATCGGGGGTTGGCATGTGATTCCATCTTTAGTGGGGCAGGTAGCTGTCTTTCCATGGGTTAGAGGGGTGCAAGGGGAGCCTTTCGACCGCCGTGGAGACCATCTGGAGCTGCCCCGAAGGATGGAACTCCTCCCAGGGAGTGGTCTATCTGCACCGCGAAGCGGGGTCATCTGCCGGCATGAATTAAGAAGATGCTTGATTGTGATATATAATAAACAATTTTCTCTCAAGTACATCGACGTCTTCATGCCTTAGTAAAGGGAGATCACGCCCGGACACTTACACTGTACTGTAAAATTTCCTCCCAACCACTAGGAATGTTTCCATCAGCAAAATTACTCACTGTGAAATGTTTCCTCACTCAAGAAATGGCTGACTTGTATTTCGTTATGTGTGCTGGGGGGTGGGGAGGGAGTGGAAATGGTGATTTGAAATAATTATGATACCCTTTGGGGATTTCTCAATCTTTCAAGAATTTCAGGGCAAACAAAATTTGTGAGGGGTAAACTCCAAAGGTGAATCTAAACTTACAAAAACATGGCATTGTATTTTTTGACCCCAACCCCTCCTTGAAATTTCAGATGGTTTTGATAGAGAAGAGAATGACCTGTCATACTGGTACCTGTAGTTCTTTCATAATCTGTAAAAACAGCATCCCGCTCATCCATGGCTTTCTTCTCCAATTTCATCTTGTGAGCAGCTTCTTTCACAGCCTCCTTCTCCTGTCTTGTGGCATCCTGTTCTGTTCCATCTGTTTCTTCCTTTCTTTTATTTTGACAAGTTGGCTTGTCCGATGTCTTCTTTTTACTTGTTAGAAGCTCCTTCTTTTTGAGTAATTTGTCTTTCTGTTCTAGTTATAAAAAAAAAAATGATTCTATGTTCAGTATATTCCTGGGGACGTCCAAAAAACATTTGTTTTTGAATTATAATATATATGTCTTGCCCTTTATAATCACTTTTTTATTGAATAAAAAGATAAATTAAATAATACAAATGTCTGAGCTTTATTTTCTGGTCAGTTCAGATATTCAGTATTCAGATACTATGGATACTTTTTCATTTCTCAAAAAAACCTACAAATTTCTGACCAACAAAGCAGTAATCCTGATGTACCTACAATAAATGTGAATTTGACATGTTTTACAATGCTGTTACTGCATCTTTAATTTAGTAGTCTTTTGGATAGTCTGATGTTTCTGATTACTTTTTTGCCGGAGACAGATGGTAAAAAAAGAAAAGATGTATATCAATTAAAAAATACGGGCAATGCCCCTGGGCCCATCTGGTAGAACCAGGGAACCACTGGTCGTCATGTATGACCCACAAAATATGTAAATTAGCTGATGGTTTTCACAAACTTGTGAAAGCACCCTGCAGAAATGATTCCGACCAAGTTACGTCTTCACCAGGTGAATACCTTTTGAGAAGAAGTCAAAAGTAGTGATTCCGGGATCGTAATGACCTTAGACTTTTAAATTGACCTAATTAATATGCAATATTTGATAAGATTTGCAAGACATCTGGAGGCCTTGGTTCTCAGAAGTTATACAAAGTTTGGTGAAAATAGGACTATAAGTTTTAGCATGACTGGTGTTGGCTTAACGGTTAGGGTGACTGGCTTTAGATCTTTGTATCATGACTTTGAGTCCCTGTAACACCAGGTGTGTTGACTTCCGAGGTGTCATCCTTCCGAGGTTAGCAAAAATGAGTACCAGCTTCCTGGAAATGGGGGAGGGGGGAGGCATTGCATCAGTGGTACACCCACACTCTCAGAAATGTTGCAATCAGCAACCACAGGCTGCATACAAAATAATAGTAGTTTTAGCATGACGGGTGATGAAGGTTGTGTGACCAAGTTTCATTAAAATCGTGTGTGTAGTTTCAGAGAAGAGAGCAAATACACTACATAATTAGGGGGGTCAAACCTGGACCCACTTTGACCCTTGGTCGACCCCTTAGACCATGATTTTTGTTAATGCTATGAACAAACTTTGGTATATCATGGGTGATGAAGGTTGTGGTCAAGTTTCATCAAAATTGTATGTGTAGTTTCGGAGAAGTTCCGAGTGTTTACATAGTACAGCCTGACTGACTGATTGATGGACACCACACAATGCTAATACCTCACCTGAACAATTTTTGTTCCAGGTGAGCTAAGAAATTAGTAGGCACACCTTTTATTTGTACAATTGTACCTAAAAACAAGATATCAATTCTTTACTATTCCAAAATTATATGGTACATGTACATCAGAAAAAGAAATCACTTCCTAATACAGCAATAACGAGCGTTATATTGGATTTGATATACCGTATTATAAATATTGTCACGGGTCTGGTGGCCCAGGTTAATCCCCCGACCAAATTTGTGGTGACAGGCGGTTAACACCGCCAGCCCCCGGATGGCCGAACTTCTCCCTTGGAGGTTTACAACCAAGACTCTTGGAGATTATCATGCACGCAGGAAAAGGGCGCAATGGCAGAGGGACGGAGGCACGGGGAAGCACAGGGGGGGGGGGGGTTATATTCGAACCCCACTACAAATACACGGATACACTTACTTAAATGAACATATTTAATGAAAATAGACAAAATATTTACAAAGGACAAAAATCAATAGGTAATGTTAATAACGTGAAGGAAATAAATGTCTAAGTCGAGGTGCCTCCACATGGACTTAAATACAAACAAAGGAAAACAAAAGAAAAAAGAAAACCCCTCCTTTTATTCTTGGACTTAGTTTGGCCTAGGGCTGATCTTTGTGGAACTTGGAATCGAGGCGCTTCCACCAGCACGTGCAGATGCACGCAAAAAATCAACCACATGCGTTCCTTCCCTCAACTCAACTCTGCGTCGTGCATGCACTCAACCTGAACTCCACTCTCCTCTCAAAATGTGCAACCAACCCTTCCTCTTCGACGTCACTCCTAACAATCATCTGCCTCTGGGGCGTGGCCTGCTTGCCCAAAAACGGGAAGGTGGGGCTTCTGCCTGCTCGGCTTGCTTCTGAGGTTATGCCCATAAATAATCAGCCTCGGGGACATGATTTTGCTCACCGTCACCCTTGGAGATTGGGCTTCTGCCTGCTCAACACGTTTGCTTGTTTCTCGTCATGGTTTTGGTTATCAAGAAAAACATAAGGAAAAGTCACTGGAGGACAATTACATACTGGGGAAACTTATTCTTAATCCCTAGCACCCCCCTTGTGGTGACACATAACACTTAATCTCAGAGTTTCCCTACTTAATTACATCAAGATGCCTCCTACACGTCCACGGACCAAACAACTCCATTCAAATATAAATTCCCTATTAAATCCCTCCATCTACACCCACAACCGTAACAATATATACAACATGGTCTTAATCAAATGTTCAAGCATTTCAGTGGAAGTCATTCACATGACAGCTTTGATTCTTATGAATTCGAATTTTAAGGATTTTCTTTTCTTTCCAGAAATTGTACTCGAGGATGGCATACTGATCTTCACAAAACTTTATGTCCTTATAAATATACAGATGTACCCACAAATTTAACTTGGCTCAAACAATCCCTCACAAAAAGTTGGTTTAATCACAGCAAGAAATATTTTATGGTAAACTTTTACGGCATTGCATATATTATCACTTACATAACAATAACGCTTATACAGCAATAAATTCAATCCCACTCTTCCCTCCAGGTCTTCAGAACAGCTGTTCACCACCACCTCTTATCTTCCCCCATTCAAAACCACGATCTTTTCTACCCCCGTTAATCCACCCCAAACTCACCTCCTTCAAATTCCCTGCTTTCTTCCTGAAAGTTCCTGTAGTGTCCATCATGTTTACCCCGTGTACCTCACCCCATCCCTCTCCCTTCCAAAAATCTCCTAATGTCTTTGTTCCCTACTGTTTTGTGCTTTCCTCTCCAACCCCTCTTGTTTCCTGCTCTCCTTGTTATCCGTTCTGCGTGTTAACGCTCATACGAGCCTCGACATTATATACAAAAAACAGCAACAAAGGCTCGTGGAGAATCCTGTTTGCTCCCAACTTCACTTGTGGCGAGATAATATCAACGAAGGTTTACAGGGGCCAGGAGATGTACCCAAACGGCAGTCTTTCTGTTTCATCCTCCAGGCCTTCAGGGATTGACATCAAGACAAACAAACAGAATCACAGACCAGAACAATAATATACTTGCAAATCTTCGATTTCACAAGTAAAAACCAGAGAGGCACAGTTCGTGAGACACAGCATTATCAGCAGCACAGCCGTGGTTCCAGAAATGATGTAGCCAAGCAGCCACATGCTGCAGACAATTTTTTTTAATCTCCGAAATGGTTAGGGTTAGGGTTAGGGTTAGGGTTAAAGCCCTCATTTCTTTTGGGGATTAAATTGTCACAGCTTCAGTACTCAGCCCGCATATCCAGAGGCCCAGAAGCTCTCCTGCCTCCTGCCATACCTCCAAACGGCTATCCTGACCTCTGGTTTTACAGCCGCTCTCTTCAAAGCTCTCTGGCATTAATATAAGAACTGTTAAGAAATCTGCGACGTTGGTTTGTTCAATTGCGGGTAAGGGTCATAACCGGGTTTATTTACTGTTTAAATTTATATTTATTGTATACTGGTTGGCATTGCTTCATATAACCCTTCTCCAATGCCATGTCATTGTTACATAAGGGCTGTTTCACAGTCATGGTCATTTCTGGTATTTTGTACCCTTGCATGCTAAATAGTTAAATGAGAGGCTGTAGTATCTCTGTCATTAGGGCCAGTAGTTGGTACTAGTGATGGCACAACTTGGACCACTTTTTATTTGACAAAAAATGTCAATTTTTGGCAGAATGGCATATAAATTGCCATTTTTTTTTGACAAATAGCTGTCTCATTTTCTCCAGGTACACTGCATTCACAGCATATAAACAAAATACAAGCAGAAATTGGGACTTTTATTTGTTGTTGCATCAATTTAATACCTCTTCTGTACTTTGTCCACAACATATTATTCATTTCAGACTATGAATATTTATTTCACCCTCATTAAATATGTCCCACCGTTCGTCCGTCAAAAAATGTCCTCTCCGGAAATGCATATTTAAAATAATTTTTTATATAAATAAAGCGTCTTTTTAAAAGTTTACTGTGTGTTTTACCAAGTGTGTATATACCTGCACTGATATTATGCTACAAAGTTCGAGTGTAACCAATAACCTTCTATTTGCATGGCCTGCACTGATTGCCTTACATGTGTCCATCAAAAATGTGTCCTCTCCGGGAAAAATACTCTCCTAACATCCTTGGGGTATTATTTTTAATAAGAAATATTCATTCAGATGCTCCAAAAATTTGGATTTAAGTTTTGTAATTAACAATGTTGGATTTGGAGAAATAAAAATATAAAAATATTGAGTTTGAATTTTTAGTGGTTGTGAGACAAACTTGGTACCCTCATTGTGAAGCAGCCCATACATGTACCTTGTCTCGGGGGCTGGATTCTGTAGTGGTCTCGTTTGGTAATTTTGGTATCGTTGGACAAGCTGACTCAATCCAGCTCAAAGCGCTCAGCCTCATCCTCTCCTTGTACTCGACGGTGACGTTGTCTCTGCACTTCCCCCATCTTATCATTTTCTGACCCCTGCTCTTAACTTCCCTCTCTTTTCTCCACGCGTACAACAAACATCACAGTGTTGTGGTGGTTGGTGACATGCTCTTCCTCCATCGCTTGCCTCACAGTTTGCTGAGTTCACAATGTCCTATAGAGAGTGATTAATTCCAACGAAAGAATTTGGCCAGCAATGCAATGCTGAACACAATTTCCAAGGAACTGCAGTTCAATCTCTCCAACAATGTTGCTGCCAAGGCAAATTGCAACTTCAGCTAAATAGTCTCTGGATTCTTGAGAGTTAACCAGTAATATTCCAAACAATCATTTACTCTGAACTTTGAAATCCACTTCTAAACATCATTGCATTTGTGCAAAAAGGAGGAGCAATTTTGAAGTATTTTTTTTTTATATATGGGACAAACATCTCTCACTCGTCGTTCTTTAAACTTCAAGCTTGAAGGATATTTATCATTAGGTCATGGCTTTTGCTAATTTACTCATAGGCGTTGAGGATTGTGGGTGCTACCAAGTTATTAGTATTATTTTGCTAAGTATAGCAAGATTATTCTTTCCAGGTCACAACCTCATCCAGAACTTTACTGCAGCGACTCCTCGGCACCATTGCCGGGTCCCGTGGCTGGAGAACTCGTCGTTCGGGGCTCCGCTGGACTCCCCATGGAACCTGAGCAAGAACCTCCTGAGGGTAGCCATTCCCTGGGAACAAGACTCTCTGAGCATGTGCAGTCGCTATGTACGACCGCAGTGGCAGCTGTTGCTTAATGACTCTGCAGATGGGTTGGAACACGCAGAGATGGAGAGCTGTGTGGATGGTTGGGTCTTCGATTCCAGCGAGTTTTCGTCCACCATCGTCACTGAGGTGTGGCTTCTTTACATTTTCTCACGTAACATATTTGGTGAATCATTGTAAAATTTGTTCTGCACGCCGTTAATTTCAGCCATTCAACATATAAATCCTTACAGCTGAGTTCCCTTTACTGATGGTGGAACCAAACAAGGAGAGGCTTTTGTTATTCACTTTTTGACTGGTCAGTAAATTGTACACTCTGTTACTTATTAAAAATGAGCATTGTGTTCAATATGGTACCAATAAATTAAATTGCTAAAAAAGGGACTTGTAAATTTTTGCTTTAAATTTATTTATTTTTGCTCTGAGCAGCCATTGAGATCAAACCCTTAAGGGTAATGCAACAAGGTTTTAGCCACTCTGTCAGTGAGCCAGAGTATATGACACACGTTGAGGATAAATTTCAATATCTGCTACTGTATGAAGGATATAATTCTGAAAAATTTACTATTTTACTCTTCTGAGGCCCTTTTTTGCAAATCACTTTCGTTTTTTGAGATTAGTTGAACCAAAAAAAGGATGAAAATTTGAAAAATGAGCTATGAGCAGTATTCCCCATCCCATGGGGGTAATACCGTTTTACATATACCGCATGTATTGGATCATCAGAAGAACTTTGCAAAACATTTTATGACCTTGCAATACATACCCAACAAACAGCAATTCAAATCAAAACAAAGAAAAAAATCTCACATCAAACCAAAAACAACCATGGTGTTGAACATGTGGTCCTTCCATTGACTTGCCTGCAGTGGGACCTGGTTTGTGAGGTGAAGGTGATGAAGCAGATGGCTCAATCTGTGTACATGGGTGGTGTTCTTGTTGGTGCAATTGTGCTTGGAAGCCTTGCTGATCGGTGAGTTTTTATCATCATTTAACGTTACTGCTAAAGTGATATTCCGAACGATTGGACACTTCTTTGTTCCCACTTTTGAATCTCTCAAACCCTCCACACCCACCCCGATAGCCCCAATCTTTTGAACACGACCCCAAACAGTTCTCTGTCATTTCAAGGAAGAAAAAAAAAACATTTTTAAAAGGCCCAAGCACATTGACAGAAGTTCGATTTGTTTTGAAGGTTTGGACGCCATAGACTTTTGTTGATTTCCTACCTTGGAATGGCTGCATCAGGAACTTGTGCCGCTTTTGCTCCCACAATGGCTGTCTATACGGCGGCACGTTTCTTCGATGGGATGTTTATCTCTGGTGCTACGCTTAATACATTCTCCTTAGGTGAGTGGAAACTAATTTTGGCTTCAATTTGCAGAAGTGTTTATATGAGGAATTTGGCATGCAAGAACTAAAAGAAACATGAAAATAAAAAAATGCGAGAACTATGGATCAAGAGCAAATTGCGAAAACAACTCTCAAGCAGTGGCAATCAATAAATAAAACCAATGTCACCCCTAGGGTGACCAGTATCTTGCCAAAATGTGAATATGAGTGATTTATTTATTCGATTAAAGTTACTCAAAAAATAAGGGTTTCGTCGACCTTGATGTTTGACCTTTTTGTGACCTTGACCTTTGACCTTGACCTTTATATTTTTGTACGGCTAATGGTATCTCTCCAGGACTGTTGTACATGAAATATCAAGAGATTTTGATGAGAACTGAGGAAATAAAATTTTCATGAAAAATCCATTTTTTCATCATGACATCATCAAATGACGTCATAGCGTCAAACTTTTGCCATATCTGGAAAGCACTTATCAAGTGCTTTCATATGAGGTATTACTCGATATGGTATCTAAGATTTCAAAATTTGACCTTGGGGTCAAAAACTTTCGACTTCCAGCGCGAACCATGAAGGTCAAGGCCGATCACCACCAAAAATTATTCAGCTGAGCGCCAGACCATGAACTATATTCTCATGAAGTTTGAAGATGATCCGATCAAAATTACTCAAAAAATAAGGGTTTCGTCGACTCCCCTGATTTGCGACAAAGTGACCTTGACCTTTGACCTTGACCTTCAACATTTTATGCGCTGAAAGGGACCTCTATAGGCCTCTGATATGCGAAATTACAAAAATTTCCAATGATAACTGTGCTCTGCAGAATTTTTTATGCGTGATTACAGACAAACAAAAAAACAAAAAAACAACAAAAAAAAAACTTACAAGCTGACTCGCATATCTTGCAAAAACTTCGTTTTAGCAAGATAATAAAGTAAATATAAACCAGAGGGGGAGCACTCGGTAGAGTGCAAAATCACCACCGCCAATACTGCTCGGTCACTCAAGTGAACCTGATATCCTATTCATTCAATTTGACGTCAACAGTGCTCACAGAGTTATAGTTTGCAACTTTCCCTTTTACTTTTAACTTTTAGATACTCAATTCATTCGTCATAACTAGATTCCTTGAGACAGAAATTGATTTTACGTGGGTATATCCACCTGAAGTTCCAAAATCAGCCGCAATTATAAGTTTGGCATGTTTTTTGTTGGAAATCACTTATAACATGTAGAAATGCAAAAAAAAAAAAAAAATCAAAATTTTGTTGAAAAAAAAGCTGCAAATTTTTTTTTCTCTCACAATTTTTTTTTGGGGGGGGGGTTGGAAATCACTTAAACATGTAGAAATGCAAAAAAAAAAATTCTAATATTTTTTCAAAATGGCCGCCATAGCGGCCATATTGGATTTTGGACCAAGTCCAAAATCTACTGTCATGATCCTTGGACCATACCTAATCCCCCCACCAAGTTTCGTCGAAATCCATCGAGGAGTTTTTCCGTAATACTGTTCACAAACAAACAAACAAACAAACAAAAACAAACAGAATGGGGTGAAAACAGTAACCTTCGATCTTCAATGGCGGAGGTTAATAATTCGAGAATTCACGAAGAGCGGTTTGACTTGACTTGACATGATGAGCTTATTTGAGTTCACTGCAGAACGAAGACCTTTCTCAACATGGTCTTTTCTATTTTTGCAAATCATCGAGGATATTGCACTGCAATTCATTTTTCAATTTCATCTCTTTATCTAATCTTTGATCTCCTCCTGCTTTTCTTGGTCATTCTCTATATTTGCTAGTTTGTCGTTTTTATCATCTATTGATTGTCCATTCTTCTTGATACGTGTCCAGTGCAGTTCCCTTTCATTTTTTAAATTTAATATTGTTGCCAAAATGTCATTGAATTGAACTTTCTGACTGATCCATCGGCTTTTTTTCTCGTCCTTTTTTGATACGATGTGGCAACATCTTTCAATGGCTCTTTGTGTGGCAATCAGTCTTTCTTCCACACACTTCATTTTTTACAAGCACTCTTCAGGACATTAAAAAAAGAATTCCAATTGCTGCCCATCCTGCTATGGTGCATCTGCTAACTTCTCTCATACCTTCTCTCATACCTTCTCTCATACCTTCTCTCATACCTTCTCTCATACCTTCTCTCATACCACTCAACCTCGGTTGAGAACTGTGCTGTCCCATATACTGCACTTCTGCATACTTTATCCTGATTTTGGCTGTCAAAGCGAGATCGCCCACATTTTATCGTGGCCATTTCTCAAAGTGTGTGGATGTGCAATGGGACGGATGCCAGCTAATGAGGTGACAAGTGGGCATATACATTTATCAAACCCTCCAAAAGGAGTCAAAGTCAAACCAAAAGGAACATTTTCCAAAAGGAGTCAAAGTCAAACCAAAAGGAACATTTTCCAAAAGGAGTCAAAGTCAAACCAAAAGGAACACTTGGTAGAGCGCATACCTCAGCCCCGCAATGCTTGATCCAGTCGAACATATCGGGCCCAATAACTTTTTGAAATCTTTGCTGATAAATGTGTGTGTCGTTGATTGGGATCTCCATATGTGAGTTTCAGAATGTGGAATGGAGTCCTCTGGGTGGGCTTAAAGTATCCACCTTCATTTCAATAAGGGGTCACAATTCATGGACCAAGCTGTGAAGTTTTCTGTTCTCAAGGTTTTGTAACGAGGGCTCTCTTCAGCATCATCACTGAGTCCTGGACAGATTCCAACTGTAGTTCCTTTGTAGTAATATTCCCAGGGATGGTTTTTAATATCTCTGTGACATTCTTTGTCATAATTTCCGGAGCTCAAACTATCACTGGCACAAGTTTCGCATTCTTCAGCTTCCAGAATTTTTTCACTTCATTCTTGATGTCTGTATTTGGTCATTATCTAAATTTCTGCATTGTTTAGTTCAAAATTACTGGTATTAACACCACAATTAGCAATGCCTTCGTCATTTTTTGGACCAAAGTATGACATCTGGTTGCAATGTTTTGTTTTCGATGTTTAGCTCGATGGAATCAAAAGGTTTTACATGAGCGGTACTTCCATGTTTTCAGTAAATGCTTTTGGTTCGTGTTCCCATGAATGCTCTGAAACTAGGATATCAAAGTTTTGCAGATATGGCAACGGATTGGCCTCGCCGCTCCACTCCCTTCTCCTCTACCTCCCCTCGTACTCTCCTCTCCCCTCCCTCCATCCACTCCTCTCCCCTCCCTCCGTCCTCTCCCTCCGTACTCTCCTCTCCCCTCCCTCCGTCCTCTCCTCTCCCCTACCTCTGCCTTCTCCTCTCCACTCCCTCCATCCTCTCCTCTCCCCTCCATCCTCTCCTCTCCCCTCCATCCTCCCCTCTCCCCTCCATCCACCCCTCTCCCCTCCCTCTGTCCTCTCCTCTCCCCTCCCGCCATCCCCTCCCCTCCCCTCCATACCTCTCCTCTCCCTTCTCTCCATCCTCACCTCTCCCCTCCCTCCATCCACTCCTCTCCCCTCCCTCCGTACCCCTCCTCTCCCCTACCTCTGTCCTCTCCTCTCCCCTCCCCTCCATCCTCTCCTCTCCCCTCCCTCCATATCCTCCCCTCCCCACCACTCTCTCTCCTCTCCTCCAGCCTCCCCATGTCGTCTCCTCTTCGCTCCCTCCATCCTCTACTCTCCCCACCCTATGTCCTCTCCTCTCCCCTCTCACATCACCTCACCTCCCTCCATCCTGTCCTCTCCCCTCACTCCATCCTCTTCTCTCCCCTATCCACTCCCTCAGTCCTTTCCTCTCCCCTCCATGCTGTCCTCTCCCCTGATCCCTCCATCCATCCTCTCCTCTCCCCTCCCTCCATCCTCTCCCCTCCCTCCATCCTCTCCTCTCCCCTCTCTCCTTCATCCTCTCCACTCACTCTGTCCTCTCTTCTCCCCTCCTCCTGACCTCCCCTCTCCCCTCTACCCTCTCTCCATCCTCTCCTCTCCACTCACCCCAGGCTCCTTCCTCACCTCACACATCCGTCTTCTCCTCTCCACTCCATCCTCTCCTCTCCCTTCTCTTCGTCCTCACCTCTTCCTTCTCTCCGTGCTCACCTCTCCCTTGTCTCCATCCTCTCCTCTCCCCTCCCTCCATCCTCTCCTCTCCCCTCCCTCTGTCCTCTCCTCTCCCTCCCTCCATCCTCTCCTCTCCCCTCCCTCTGTCCTCTCCTCTCCCCTCCCTCAATACTCTCCACTCCCCTCCCTCCATCCTCTCTCCTCCCTCCGTCCTCTACCCCCCTCTGTCCTTTCCTTTCCCTCCAGCCTCTCCTCTCCCTTCTCCCCATCCTCGCTCTCCCCTTCCTCCATCCTCTCCTCTCCCCTACCTCTGCCCTCTCCTCTCCACTCTCCCCTCCCTCCTTCCTCTCCTCTCACATCCGTCTTCTCCTCTCACATCCGTCTTCTCCTCTCCACTCCATCCTCTCCTCTCCCTTCTCTTCGTCCTCACTTCTTCCTTCTCTCCGTCCTCACCTCTCCCTTCTCTCCGTCCTATCCTCTCCCCTCCCTCCATCCTCTCCTCTCCCCTCCCTCTGTCCTCTCCTCTCCCCTCCCTCCATCCTCTCCTCTCCCCTCCCTCTGTCCTCTCCTCTCCCCTCCTTCCATCCTCTCCTCTCTCCTCCCTCTGTCCTCTCCTCTCCCCTCCCTCAATACTCTCCCCTCCCCTCCCTCCGTCCTCTACCCCCCTCTGTCCTTTCCTTTTCCCTCCAGCCTCTCCTCTCCCTTCTCCCCATCCTCGCTCTCCCCTTCCTCCATCCACTCCTCTCTCCTCCATCCTCTCCTCTCCCCTACCTCTGCCCTCTCCTCTATGCTCTCCCCTCCCTCCTTCCTCTCCTCTCACATCCGTCTTCTCCTCTCACATCCGTCTTCTCCTCTCCACTCCATACTCTCCTCTCCCTTCTCTTCGTCCTCACCTCTTCCTTCTCTCCGTCCTCACCTCTCCCTTCTCTCCGTCCTATCCTCTTCGCTTCCTCCATCCTCTCCTCTCCCCTCCCTCTGTCCTCTCCTCTCCCCTCCCTCCATCCTCTCCTCTCCCCTCCCTCTGTTCTCTCCTCTCCCCTCCTTCCATCCTCTCCTCTCCCCTCCCTATGTCCTCTCCTCTCCCCTCCCTCAATACTCTCCCCTCCCCTCCCTCCGTCCTCTACCCCCCACCTCTGTCCTTTCCTTTCCCCTCCAGCCTCTCCTCTCCCTTCTCCCCATCCTCACTTCTCCCCTTCCTTCATCCACTCTACTATCTCCATTCTCTCCTCTCCCCTCCCCTCCATCCTCCCCTCCATCCTCCCCTCTTCCCTCCATCCTCCCCTCCCCCTCCCCTCCCCCCTCCCCTCTCCCCTACCTCTGTCCCCTCCCTTCAACCTCTCCTCTCCCCTCCCTCCATCCTCTCCTCTCCCCTCCCTCAGTCCTCTCTCCTATGCTCCCTCCTATGCTCCTTCCTCTCTCTTTCTTCTCTCTCATCTCTCCCTTCTGTCTCTTTCCTCTCTCTCCCTCCTCTCTCTCTTTTTCCTCTCTCCCTCCTCTCTCTTTCCTCTCTCCCTCCTCTCTCTTTCCTCTCTCCCTCCTCCCTCTTTCCTCTTTCCCTCCTTTCTCTTTTCTCCCTCCTCTCTCTCTCCTACCTCCCTACTCTCTCTTCCCTCCCTCCCTACTCCCTCCCCTCCCTCCCTACTCTCCCCCCTTAATATCACCATCAGCGAAGCGATGGGTTGTATTTGCTGGTATCATGCTATATCTCGTTTTTGGCCATATCATAAGAATCACTTGGAAAATTTAATAACCCTCGTATCCGGATTCAGAATCAGATCTTCAACAAAATTGAATGCATTCGTCCTCATTCAAACACCCAACTTGTCCATCAAGTTTAATCCAAATCCGTCCACAACTTTTTGAGATATCCTGTACACAAACAAACAGACTGATAATAAAAAGACGTCATGCAGAGCACGATACTTGCAAAATCCACCCTCCTCTCCAAAGGTTGCCATGGATACATAAAATTGTTCATTTCATTAAGATTAAAATTGACAATCTTAATCAAAGCTCGTCAATCGGATGAAAATTGATGATTTTTCAGATTGAAATTGATGACTTTAGAAGTTTGTCCTTGAGTTGACCTTTGACCTTTATACCTCAAAATAGTTGGTTTCCAAATTCAGTGATGCACTCTGCAATTACTGCTTAATTTTCAGGTTAATCAGATGAAAATTGATGATTTTAGAAGTTTAACCTCGAGTTGACATTTTGACCTCAAAAATAGTTGCTTTCCCAATTCAATGATGGGAAAGAAATGCAGACTATGCAAGTCTTATTCAACTTTCAAGTTAATAGGATGTAAATTGATGATTTGTCAGTTGAAAATTGATGATTTTAGAAGTTTGACCTCATGTTGCCCTTTGATTTTTTTTTTTATTATCTCAAAAATAGTTTCCCAATTTAGAAATGCACTATGCAATTACTGTTTAACTTTTTAGTGAATCGGATGAAAAGCAATGATTTAGAAATCTGACCTCCTCCGTCTTTCTCCTATCCTCTCCTCTTTTCCTCCTCTCAAGATAACATTTGAACTCAAAATGAATAGGTTTCTCAGTTGAGACTAGATCTCTGACTTGGTGAAGTTTCGTGTGTGAGGAGTGCTATTTTATGGTCACATCTGATCCATAATTAATACACATATATTAGTTCGATGTTGGAATTCGAACCCATTTTATATACTCTGTAATGCATTAAAAAAACTCACTATAGCTTCAATCCCACAGTTTCCACCAGTTAGCTCATTCTGGTCACCTCACACAGCCCACGCTTGGGAAGCTAAAAGGGTTTTGCTTTTACAGTGATAACAAGCCCAGATAATTGCCTAAGAGAAATTCCTGGGCCCGAAGATAAGCTGTTTGACTGTTCCACCCTCCCTTGTGGGAGAGCAGGAAAACTTTTAGCTCATATTTTGAGTACACATTCGAAGCTCTTGTCACACCAACCAGGGTTAGAGTATAACCAGAGATAGAATACATATAAGGAAGAGTTTTAAAATGCAAAACTCAGTGTGGTTTTGGTAGCTCTCCTATGTGCTGGTTGAGCTGCTGACATCACCTCCGCTGGCGTGTGGTCCTTCAATAAAACTGCGTTTGGTGAATCCTCTTCTGCTGACTCTCTTCATGCCGGGCCAGAGAACGGAGTCTTCACATCGTGAAGATCGGTTTTAAATATTGTGACCTAGCTGTGGACGATTGACAATCAACAGAATAACAAAACTGACCAATATACTTGAAAAATCTTCGATTTTGCAAGTAATAAAAAATCACTCACAGAGTGATACTTGTCGAAACGGAACAGCACTCGGTAGAGCTCATACCTCTGCTAGGCTGACCAGTTTACATTTTCTATCCTCTGGTTCCGGTTCTGGTTCCGGTTCTTCATCAGGGTCTCTGCCAACTTTCTCGAAGATAAGTTTTCCTGTCGTTTTTGTCGCGTTTTAACTGTCATGTTGTTATCTCTATGTTTACTGTGTGTTCCTAGTTCGGGCTTGTGTTAAAAACTCGTGCTAATTGTGGAGTTTTCATCGTATTTTCATTTCAGGTTTTCTTGAGGCCTACCCTTCTTCCCGTTCATGTGCGCCATCATGTTTATTGCATTTTCTCCTTATTGCCATCATTTTTTATTTTCTCCACTTTTCCCTCCATCCTCCTGTCCCTTTCAACTATACCCTCTGTTTCATGTCTTAAAATATTTTTTAAAATACAACAAAAAACACTTTTTAACCTCACGTTGTACCCCACGTGATCATGTGACTTCCTGTACTGACTCTTCTTCCTCCTTCTTCTTCTGCCGATATACCATCTACTTTTGCCGACTCACATTCACCACATTCCTTCATGATTTTTTTTCTTCAACCTTTCCTTTTCTTAAGTTTACCTAATCTTTTAAAAAAAGAAAAATAATTATTCTTTTAACCTCTCACGTTACACCTCCTGAAACCACATGTTATATCACCCCCCCTCTTCTTCTTCTACCTGTAACTTTCGTCGAACTTCCAGCTTCCTTATGCGTTTGCTGATCCAAATTCACCAACATGTACACAATTTTTCTTTAACCTTTCCTTTACCTAATGTTACGTAATCTTTATCAAAAAATAAAATAATTTTAAAAACGGTCTCTTAAAATGTTACAACTTCCTCTTTCACATGTGTGGTTCTCGATATTGTATCATAATTCACCACTCTTTTTCTTCTTCAAAAGGCTGTTTTCAATTCGAACTTTCCTTCATCCTGTGTCTAAAATGTCCCACCATTACAATGTTTCTTTTCTCCATTCTCTTAAATCACCTTTCTTGCATCCCTCACGTAATGTCTTTAATCGCATCTCTCACTTAAAGATTTTTAAAGTTCCAGTTTGCAATACATTAGACTGGCAGCCCAGAGACATTTGGTTAGACGAACTTGGTACCAACATCTGACTATGGGAGTGTGTAGGGGGTCACCTGAAATGAACGGAAATGGGAGTCTGCCGGGTACCACCCGCTGCGTGTAAACCTGTGGGACCCCCCAAGGGGCCAAAAAAATGGGTGCAACATAGATGAGTGAGGTACCACTTAAATCCACCACCATGGTGTGGTTACTGCCACGCCTATATCAACAACACAAACGGCAGACACTTTTCCCACTGCAAAAGGTTCACCAGACACCCCACAAAGGGCCTAAAAAATTGGGATAGCAGAGACAAGCGAGGTACCACTCAAACACTGCATCGGATGACATTGCCATGACTTTTCTGTCCACATTATCCTTGTTAACATCACCAGTAGATTTACGAATCCCACAGAGTAGGGTCCTGAAAAACAACCGCAGGTCCTCAGGGAGATCCGGTGAGCAGGTCTTCAGGGACTCAACAGATGTCAGAGTTAGTGTTCTCCATTTAGGCATCCCCAGAATTTCATTTCTTAGGTGAAGAGCTGCCCTCCTTATAGTGGTTTGGTGCTTCTCTTTCTCATTCTGCAGACTTGCTTTTCCATCGTCCTCTGATAAAGCCGAACTGTACAGGAAATTCCTTATATGGAAGTCGAAAAGTGTGACGGATATTTTGTCACCAAATTTCTCCTGTATTTTTCTTGTCAAAGCCTGTGTTGTGTAGCTATCAATGTTCTCTTCTGTTCCTCCATTGGCAAGATATTCCGTTTTGTACAAGTCAAATAACGACGAAGAAAACATTGCCTGCCGATTTACTATCACCTATGTTTCAATAAATGCGGCAATAGTGCTGAAGGTGTCTGCGTGTAGCTGTCTGTTCGTAGCCTGTGCTGCCTGCAGAAGAGGTCCCTCGACCTCCTTGAAGAATTCACGATGACAGAATTTGTGATACTGAGCCTCCTTTGCTATTAGATCAATACCACCACTGACTAATGATTTGATGCGCTCATTGGTACTGTAAGGGGCTGCTGCAACTACTTTTTCACACCCATCTTTTGTCTGACAATCTGATAGTGGCTCTACTTTCTTGTTTACTGTCTTCCTAACTTTTGGACAGAAGATGCATGATCCTTTTAGCAAACCTTTTGAATTACTTGGTGGAAGAGAGCTTCGTTCTATTGTCTCTGGCTTTTTAGCAGGAGGTTCATCTGTGCTCTGACTGGCTGAACTTTTTTTAACGGCAGTGAAATTTTTGTAGCATGGTTTTGTATGATAACATGCACTGCTTCAGTCCGGTTTCAAATTGACTTATGTTGTCACATCTCTCTGCCCGTCTGTCTTTAGTTGTAACCTGACCTCAGCTGCTTTCTTGACAGCTTCCCATGTTTTATCATCAAACTCTCTAAGGTTGGTCCCACCATAAGTTTTGCATATGATGCAGAGGGCCTGGGGTTGATCATGTGGCTCATGGTCTCTGTCACTCCCAGTATCAGTCTCCTGAAACATAGTGTACATTTAAGACATTATAGTGCCACTCCAAAAAGAATACAGCACATATGAAACAAAAAAATACAATTGCATATGATGATAAAGGGTACATTTAAAAAGAAAAACAGCAAAATAATGAAATCAATCGCACATAACATACAATGGTGTTTTGAAACCTCTTATCAAAGCAGAAAAGTAGTTCAACCCAATGTTTCACAATTTTTTGATATAAAATTTCAAAAATTTAACATGGATTTCACATGAGTGCCCTATTAGTAATCTGAACATTTCCGATCTTGGCTGTTCGGGACATCGCAATTATGTAACAAACTACAAAAGCCGAGTCTCATGTTATTAGAAATACATTGGAACTCCTTTGAAAATCTTGCAATGAAAGATGAGCCAAATTGGTATATAAATAGGCCTTTGCAGCATATAATTGGAGCTTACCATTTGAGATCCAGAACCTGGAATTTCGTCCTCCATTTCTCCAGGATAAACGGTAGAATTCAGAACCTTCTTGACTTGTTATCTGCAAGAAACATGAACCGACATTTGTGGCAGGTGAAAACTCAATCAACTTAATCTTGGAATGGTAACTGATTATTACAGTTAACAGGACCCTCCGTGCACATTGTAATCTGATATCAGTTCAGAGACACATTTTGGCCCATGTCACACATGGCAGATAACCACATAACTGTACACATAAATTTAACTTGGGCTTTCAATATAAAGAAAAAGTAAATATTTCTACACATTCTTATTATGTATAACTAATAGTACGAGCTAGGTTTGGTAATTTTCCCAGGAT
>NC_140975.1:54183314-54283314 GCF_056783735.1 Eptatretus burgeri | reverse complement strand
TCACCAAAATTAAGCGGTACTGTCTGGTCAACTACAAACACACAAAAAAATTCAGAATGATTGCTTCAAAACTGTGGCCAAAAATCGTGTGCCGAATGGACAGACAAACAGAAAGAGACAAACTCTACTGACCAACATACTTGGCAAAAAAAAGATTTCGCCAAGTAACAAACAGGCAGACAGGCGTGAAAACATAACCTCCTTCCACCTTAACAGGTTATTAATTACAACCACACTCAATGGAGCACATGCCTTCCCCAGGCTGAACAGTTTACTTTTTGTGTCACACTGATAGGTGAAACATACATCTGTAACTTGATCCAATTCTAATCTTATTGTTCTTGTCACCTACCCAACTGATCCACCAAGTTTTGTCATAATCCGTCCACAACGTTTTGAGATATCGTGCTGTGTATCGTTTTTGGCCCCATCTCTCAATGCTGAAGAATCACATGAAGAGTGAAAGAAAAAAAATCACGTATGTGGATCCGGTTCTTCACCAAAATCCATTCAATTCGGCCTTGTCATGCAATAAACCTGTCCACCAAAGTTCGTCCGAATTTGTCCTGAACGTTTTGAGATATCCTGCTCACAGACAGACAAAAATACAGACAGACAAACAGACCGGTGAAAACATAGCTTCCATCCACCTTTGGTGGTGGAGGTAATGATGCCATTTCTTGTTGATAATAATCCTGTTATTCTTTGGCACTCTTAAAAAAAACAACTGATTCGGCAGAAGAAAATAAAGTGTTGCAATAATTTAAGATGAGATGTGAGCTTTTCACTCAGAAACCCTCTATCAGTCGGTGGCCCATTTATCCATTGTCTCAATATTACATGAGCTTCGATCATGTGTAGAATAACAACGTCTGGTTTGGCTGCATTTGAACATTGTGCTCAGTTTTGGTTGCCTTAGTAGAAAAAGGATAGCGGGTTTGCTCTTGCTTGTTTACCACTTAAATTAGCAGTGTATGTTTAGAGTTACACAAGGATAAACAAGGAACTTTGATGCAGGAGGAAGCCATTCGGTTCATCATACCTGCACTAACCAACTCCAATATTGTTACCCATCTACACATAAGATAACCTACCATTCACACAAACCAATATCCCCATAACCCCCACTATCTCCAATGCATCCAAGTTAAACCTATCCATCCCCTCTGCTGCCACTACCTTTCCTGGGAGACCATTCCAGCATTAACCACTCTCCGACTGAAATACTCTGACCTTAAAACTGTCCTAACTCATCTTCTTTGCCATCAAGACACGGCCCTGTTCCTTATACTGTCCACTCTGCTGAAAAATTCCGCTGCGCCTATCTTGTCCACACCCTTCATTATATTAAACATCTCGAGCAGATCCCCTCACAATCACCTTCTTTCCAGTGTATAAAGTCCTGTCTCCTTCAAGCGTTCCTCATAAGCTTAGTCTAGCTAGCCCAGTAATCAATCGAGCTGCTCAACGCTGCACTCGTTCTATGGCAGCTATGTCCTTCCTTAGATGTGGTGACCAAATCTACACACAATATTCTACAGGGTGAGTCATAAGTCCCATGACATGGTTTTAGCTGCTTATACAAGATTTGGTTATGCAATGCATTAATACTGCTGTGACAATGCTCTGCAGGGGTACGTCAAAGCTCAGGTTACAGAACACCGCATGACATCTGTTGAAGAACTGAAAGAACGCATTCAGGAAGCATTTGGCACCACATCGCAACACCTGCTATTTTTCATTGGTTTTCACACCGCACATGAAGAAAAATTATCTTGTGCCATGACAACGGCGGACGTCGTGTGGATGCCCTCGGTGTCTAAGGAGGTATTGTAATTGTTGTATCACGATAATATTTTATAATAACTCTTGTTATTATGTATTACTGTTGTAACTGTAATTTGTCATTACTTCTAGGGCTTATGACTCACCCTGGTCATACAACCAAATCTTGTAACAGCAGCTAAAACCGTGTCCTGGGACTTATGACTCATCCTGTAGATTAGGCCTCACTAACTTCCTGTACAGTGCCAAAACTACCTCCCTCGATCGATATAATTTATCCCCCTATTAGTGGACATGTTAAGTGACATTTGACTTCAAATCGTGATGCAAAGGTCTCTTTTGGCATGGAAGTTCCTTAGGGTCATAGAAACAAATTTATCCAAAGACACACGTCATATCTCAAAGTCCAAGATAGCCGCCGTCGACCATTTTGGAAAACATGGCCCAGTCGGAGCTCATGAACCGTTTGTCATAGAAACTATTATGATACATGTTTTCTAACTAACTTGAGGTCACTGAACTCATTTCCGGTGACAATTTTGCTTCCTGATGGATTTAAAGGTCAAATCATAGACAAAAATACATAAATGTTACATTTTTTTTCTAAAATGTATGAGAAAAAAAAATTATGAGAATGAGACATGACTTAACATGTCTACTATATGATGGTTAGGTCAGACCCAACTCAGAAATCGTTTTCTCATGCTGAATTTAACTACACATGAGTTAGTCACATAATGTATCTATGTTATGTGACCTTAAATTTTTACTTTCAGATTCAAAGTGACTAATCCAAATGAGTTCCGATAAGGCCAAAAAAAAAATAATGTTGCATTGGCATAACCCGCCCGACCCTAAAAATTCCGCCGACCCGACGTTTTTTTTTTGTTTTTTTGCTATCGAAAAATTTTGCCGACCCTATTTTATTGCTATTTTTGTTGTTTTGCTATCGTTTTCAAGTATCTTGTTGATTGCGATCGCAATCGCAAAAACCTGGAAGTGTTTCGGACAGAACCCGCCGACAAAAAGGGTGGTACTCGAGCCGGGGGAGATTTTGGGAGGGATTTATTAGGAAAAAAAAAAAAAAAAGATCCCGACCGACCTACCCTATTTTTCAGTGACCCGTTACGCCAATGCAACATTTTTTTTTTTTGGCCTAACCGTGAAAGCACGCCTGCCACGATGGACTGGAGCCTATGTTTTATATGTCAATCAGACGAGACTCATAATTCCAACTTCGGATCCCTCAACATCTGTTAAATTGAGAAACAATCCTGAAAGACTTTCAGCCACTTACAGACAGGTTGTGAACAATATCCAGGAACTCAATGAATTAGGTGAGCTGCCTGATTTTGTATACGTAGAGAATACTGGTGACAGTGATACTCAGAATATAGTGCAGCCGATGATGTCTAATCATGTAGTGTGGCACAAACCTTGCAGGAATGCTGTCGACAATCAGAAAGTGCAGAGAGCCAGGAATAATCATCAAGGACAAGCGTCATTTAGCCCGGTAAAAAATCATGCAGCCAGGTCAGTCACACAGACATCACCCTCAACATCTTTGAGCGAACCAGTTGACACTCCGTGTCTCTTTTGTGATAAAGTGGGCAACAAGAAAGAGCTCAGAAAAGCTGCTACACTTGGCTTGGATAAAAAAATCAAGGACTGTGCTTAGCTGTTGGGCGACAAACGCCTATTGTCTAAACTGTCCGCTGGTGACTTGATCGCTATCAATGCCGTCTATCATCGTGCGTGCCTGACTCGGCTGTATAGGAAAGTGGAGACGGTCGGATGTGACATCACTGATAGCCATAACATGCAGGTGATGCGAGCACATGTTCTCAATGAGTTACTTGACTTTACTGAAGATAACCGTGGTTCAGGGGGATCGCTAGCAATGGCGAGCAAACAAATCAAATGCAATACAACACGCCTGAGAGAGGACATTGAGCGCATGATTCCTGACATCAAGGCAGTAAAGATTAACCGTTGCTGGTCTCTTGTTTTCGACGATGACCTATCCAAAGCTATAACTGATATGAAAGACAAGACATCAACTGAAGTCTTCACCCTGCACAAAGCAGCCAAGATCCTCCGTCGAGAATATCTTCAAATGCGGCAAGCTTTTACGGGTTCCTTCTCAACCTCATCTGAAGCTGAATCTATCCCAACCACTCTGCGTTCATTCCTGTACATGCTTCTTGATGGACCATCTATCGATCAGCCATCTCCTGGATCTAAGAAGTCCAAGGTTGCAACATCAATTGGGCAGCAGATCATCTTCAACTCAGTTGCATGCAGATCCAAGAAACGTGACAGTGTTCCACGTAACAACAGAGATAGGGAAACACCAGCTTCGCTGTATATGGCTATGAAAGTACATCTTCAAACTGGCCTTGAATCTCTAATCGATGCTTTGCATCAGCGAGGGTTGTGCATCTCGTATGACCGTTTGGGAGTGCTTAGTACAGATATTGCGAATTCAGTCATTGATCACTGGGAGCAGGTTGGTGTGGTGGTCCCCCCTCAGGTAGTTAAACACGTTTTCACCACAGGCGGTTTTGACAACATTGACCATAATCCATCCTCTACGATGGCAACATCAGCCCTCCATGGAACATGCATCAGCATTCACCAGCACTTCTCGTCAGACACACAACAAGTTGCGAATCTTGGTGAGATCCTCAATCCAGATGAGATGGGGAAGAAGGCTGTGTGGTCCATTTGCAAGTGTAAGACTGAATGTGAAGCTCCTTGTAAGTGCTGCGTGCAGAGACAGCGATGTATGCTTCTCTGCAGATGTCAAGGTTCGTGCGCCCACACTGGCAGGATGTACCAGGACAAGAGTGGAGAAGAGGAAGAACTTGTGTAATTACGACATTGTGCGATAGATAATCTAATTACCTCAAATTTTCCGTATGTGAAAAACAATAAAATTTGTTATAATTTGTATTTTTTGGGGATTTCACCTTGAAATGCATCTGAAATTCATAGCTGATGCCGGAAATGAATTCAGCGACCTCAATTTAGCTAGAAAACATGTCATAATAGTTTCTATGACAAACGGTTCATGAGCTATGACTGGGCCATGTTTTCCAAAATGGTCGACGGTGGCCATCTTGGATATTGAGATATGACGTGTGTCTTTGGATAAATTTGTTTCTATGACCCTAATATAAGGAACTTCCATGCCAAAGGGGACCTTTGCATCATGATTTGAAGTCAACACCCTATTTTGTGCACTTAACATGTCCACTATACGAATACATCCCAAAACCCAGTTTGCTTTACCTACAGCTGCTTGGCACTGCTCGATCTGCTTTCCCCCTATATCAATAACCACCCCCAGATCCTTCCCCTCTGTGACATGCTCCAAGATTGCCCACCTGCATCATGTAATTCCTATCCATCCCCAGCACCTTACCTTTCTTTATTAGTCTCGCCCCAGAGGGGATGCAAGACTGTTGCAATGCCCCTGTCTGTCTGTCTGTCTGTCTGTGTATGTGTATGTGTGTCTGCATCGATGTATTTTCGTTTTAAAAATGGCTTTCTCTGCAAAAGCTTGTCCAGTTGTTGCAGAACTTTAAACAAAGGAGGGACTGAACATGGAGAATATTTTGTTGCTTACTCTGACGTCATAGGTTACATGTTATGGTATAGCCATATTGGATTAATGGGAAAAAATTGGACATCATTTGAATGAGGTTTTGGCAGCATATGCTCATGAGCTGTCTCTTGTTACTATGTGGCTGTGGCTTGTGTGCTTGTGTGAAGAGATGATCGTTTGTGCAACAAAGTAAATAAAATAGGTAAAGGATAGAAATTGAGACCTGATGAGAAGCCCTCACAATGCATTTTGTCCCATAAACCAATTAGACATGGAAGGGCTATCTAAAACGAATACGAATGAAATAACTGCCTCAAGTCTGCTATATGTTGTATGCCTCAGCCTTGGAGGAGTGTTGGCATCACAGAACCACAACAATATAGAATCAGTAAATTGAGGTATTGTGTAGTGGAAAAATCCCAACGACAATAATGGAATGTCATACATTCAATATGAGAATAAATAGTCTGAGAAACGAGTTCAAAACAACAACGAAACAGGTACTTGTAAAAAGTCCACTGGTTGAAGATCACTCAGTTGCTGAAATGTCAGACCTGAACTTTGGCTTGCTGTATTCATCATTGGTGGTTGATGTTTGAATAAACTAATATTTATTTGTCAACCAAATGAATCAACAGAGTTAACCCGACACTTGACCTTACGCAGTGCGTTCTGAATTTGCCCAGGCTGTTGATCTCAAGTTGTATTCAACCACGTTTGTGATATCACTGAGTAATGATTTAATTTCAGGTCTGGAATGGATGAGCAAGAAGAACCGGGTACCATATTCCGTGATGTCAGGTTTCTCCTACACGATCGGACAGATCCTTCTGGCCGGGCTCGCTTATGCCATTCGAGACTGGCGTCACCTCCAGCTCACTGTTTCAGCCACATTTTTCCTTTTCTTCTTCATTGGAATGTATGATTACAATAAAAAATAAAACTAAAATATTCACAATTTTGATTTTGATTTTAACAACTGCACTAATATGATTTTATTCATCCATTGTTTTTCTGTGATAATGTTTGGAGCCATCTATTGTCTTGGCACATAGATATGGTGGTATTTTGGACATCCTCTTTCCCCATCCACCCACTCCATACATGCCTCCTCTCTCTCTCTCTCTCTCTCTCTCTCTCTCTCTCTCTCTCTCTCTCTCTCTCTCTCTCTTTCTCTCTCTCTCTCTCTCTCTCTCCCTCTCTCCCTCTCTCTCTCTCCCTCTCTCTCTCCCTTCTCTCTCTTCTATCTCTTCTCTCTCCTCTTCTCTCTCTTCTCTTCCTTTTATGAATCAAAATTTTCGCAAAGCAGCCCTTCCTTTAGCATTTGTAATAAATAGATGACTCCTTATAAACATGGAAGTGTTGCATACAATGGTGTGAGATCTTTTTTGTTTTTTCAGGTTTCATGTCGAGTCTGCACGTTGGCTGATATTTAAAGGACGATACGACAATGCATTGAAAAGCTTCAAAAGGGTTGCCAGAATAAATCGCAAACAAGTCGTTTTAAATGTGGAGGTCAGTGTCTGTATGACAAAAGTTAAATACACCCTTGTCCTTATTATGAGATACGTTCCAAAAAATTATGTTGTTATGGATTCCGCCGGTCCGGGTCATGAGAGGGGCTTCTCGGACCCGCTTCCCGGCCTATGACCCTGTAGCCGACGAGCCGCAGATAAATCTGCTGCATGAGAAGTTGCTAAGCCACCACAGACACAGTCTGAGACAATTCATTTAGGTAGGGTCCTCGCACCCAATTCCCACGTTAACTTCCCACTATAGATGGGAAGATGTCCCATCGACGAGATGTCCACTTGTACCTCCATTTTTGGTCCTCAATGTGGAGAGAAGTCCAGTGCGCCGCCCGATCAGCCTCTGTCATTCCAAATTGAGCTTGCTAAAGGAGCAAGTACACCCTTAATCGGGCTCGGGACAGGACCTAACAGCTTTCCATGTCGTATGTATTGTGGATGCTTTGGTGAACTGAATAACACACAGCAGTCGGGGAATTTTTGTTGGTTCTGGGACTATCCCATTTCCCCCAATGACTTTAATGTTAACTCAGTGAAAAACTATTTGACCCTGTCAATAAAAAGGAATGAATTTTTTTTCACAAGCAGATCTCCTCCGGCACCAACTTCTCCTTCTCCTCCTCCACCTCTTCCACTCATCTTGCACCAGCTTCTCTGAATTAAATTGACTCAGGAACCAAGGTCTTTCATGAGCTTCGACAAGGCATCAAAACATTTTTTTAACCCCTCCCCCCGTTATATTTTACCTCCACCCAACCCCTCAACTCTGACCACCCACCCTCTGCCCTCTTTCGCTTACCTATTTAAACCTCTGTTTTATCAGAGATTCCTTCCCTTTACATCCCTACCTATAGATAAACTCTGGAAGAGTATATACAACAAAACAAAAACCTGGTTACAGTCCATCCTTCTTCACAGTTTATGTCCTTTGTGAAAAATAACTCCTGAAACACAATCCTTGGCACTTGCTTGTGGAGTTGACAATCCTGCCAAAAAAACAACTTCAAAAGCCATGTCAGCTGCGTGATGCTGCGGATTGCATTGCTGCAGCTGACACTGAATTAGGCAGTGGGTGGTTCTGTTTTTTATTTGCTCAATTCTCATTTGCTCAAGGTCATCTGCCATCTGCTTGGAAATCAGCAAACATTACTGCTCTGCATAAAAAAGGTGCAAAACAGATCCCTGCAACTGCAGATCAATCAGCCCGAGACATATCGCGTGCCTTCGATATGGTCTGGCACCCTGCCCTGCTCACCAAACTCTCTTCCAATGGTATCCAAGGACATCTCCACTCATGACTCGCAGACTTCCTCCCCTGTCACAGCCAACATGTGGCCCTGAATGAAGTTCTCTCATCCCCTCTTCCTGCCCAGGCTGGAGTTCCTCAAGGTTGCATTCTGGACCCTGTTCTTTTTCTGGTTTTCATCAATGATCTCCCCGACTCTGGAAAATCCTCTCTATCTCTTTGCTGATGACTCCACCCTCTAACATACTCTCTGTCATCCCTCAGACTGGCAAGCAGCAGCCTCTTCACTCTCTGTAGATCAGGATAAAATCACAAACTTGTCCAACACGTGGAATATGTCTTTCAATCCTGACAAATCTCACACTCTCACTGTCTCTCCGAACCCCCCTCCCCCAATCCCATCTCCTTTATCAACAATCCTCTTGAAGAAGTGCTTTCATTCAAACTTCTGGGTCTCACTATCTGCCAAGATCTTTCTTGGGAAAGCCACATTTCTAACATGGCCTCCAAAGCTAGTCGCCGACTGGGAATCCTCCATCGTGCAAAGTCCTTCCTCGGCCCACCTGAGCTCCTGACCACATACAATGCTTTCTTCCACAGCCTGATGGAGTACTACTCTCCCCTCTGGGATGGTGCTCCTGCCTCTCACCTTTCTTGGCTTCACGCTGTGAAAACCAAGGAATTTTGGATCATTGGTATCTCCCGTGGTAGGGCTGAGTCTTTGGGCCTCTCACTCTCTCACCGCAGGCAGGTTGGTGGTCTTTCTGTCTTCTACCGTCTCCGCTCCAGTCTTGCCCCCCTGCTTTGTCTGCGGTATATCCCACCCCCCCCCCCCATATTTCCGCAGGGCACTCAAGGTCTGCTAGCAACCCCCTGCTGGTAAAATGACCTAAATCACCAATCACTTCTCCCCTTCACTCTTTCATTCCTCTTTTTTCCCACCTTTGGAATAAACTCCCTCACTCTGTTCAATCCCATTCTTCCCTCCAGGCCTTCAAAACAGTTGTTCACCACCACCTCTTCTCTTTCCCCATCCAAAACCATGATCTTTTCTACTCGCGTTAATCCACCCCAACCCCACCGCCTTCAAATTCCCTGCTTTCCTTCCTGAAAGTCCCTGCAATGCCCATCTTGCGTACCCCGTGTTCCCCACCCCATCCATCTCCCTTCCACAGATCTCATAATGTCTCTGTTCACCATTGTTTTGTCCTTCCTCTCCCACCACTCTTGTCTCATGCCCCCCTTGTTGTGCATTGTGTGTTAGCTCTCATACGAGCCTCGACAATGTATACAACAAAAAAAATCGAGGCGGGTGTGCCAAGCCGAAGCTAGAAGCCTGAATGCCCTTGAGGAAACCTATGTGCTTCGCACGCTCATGCCACAGTCAGAGCCTTGCCTCACCCATGTCAGAGACACACGCTTTCCTCTCCGAGCAAGTCCAGACACCAGGACTGAGCAGCACGTTCCCTGCCAGTGTGGCCAGGACCTGACCTTGACTGAGCTGTTAGACATAACCCTATCGCCTACACACAACCCTATCCCCTACACACAACCCTAACCACATTTTTCTCAGAATTTAACTTTTTTTGTCTTCAAACATCTGAAGGCTCTGCTCTCTGATCTTGTGGATGTGTCCTACAAGGTTTCTACCACTTTCCCTGCGATCTGCCTTCTCAAGCATTTCTCACTTGCATTTCTCAGTATTGTTGCAGAGATGTGAATGGAGGGTAACAGTATGATATAAACTAGTTATATCATTAACAAATGTCTTGCATAAGTGTTGGTTTCTGTGTAAAATGATCGGTCACGTGTCAAAGTTTGTTTGACGAGATCATAACCATTCACCCTCCCCCTCCATATGTGTCTAAACCCCTGATATCCCCCCTGCTTAATCCCTTAATTCATTCCCTTGTAGTATGTCTATGTGGTTTCATTACGACAAAGTACCAACAAGCCAGCTCCGCAAACCGAGCAGATCCCCTCTGAAGATGAGCTGGATGTGTCTCACAGCTGCACACAGCGGTAAGAATCACCTCAAGCCACCAGCAGCAGTGGGCATTCTGTGGGCTCGAGTGGCTTGTAGGGAGAGCCAGTGAGAATGCCGTCTCAGAGTAAATGATAGCAGAGGGGCGGGACAGCTAAGGCAGTACATAGAACAGCTCAGCGAGTAGAAGACGAGTTAGCGTGACAGTTCTAGCAGAACGGTTTGCAGAAGCTCCAGCGAGGGAAGAGAGCAGAGAGGTTTGTGGAGCCTGTGTGAGATTTTCGATGGGGACTCCACCAGAGTTGGAAATGGGTGCATCCAGAAAGGGGCTGCAATGCTGAGATGTGATCCATGAAACATCTCTCTCCCTCTTGTTGATGCCATGAAACCAGCCATTTTTGCTCTCGTCTTCCCGCATCAGGCATCTGTGGACCTCTCGCAAGCAGAGTGTGGTGAGAAGATTCTCTCTCTCTCTCTCTCTCTCTCTCTCTCTCTCTCTCTCTCTCTCTCTCTCTCTCTCTCTCTCTCTCTCTCTCTCTCTCTCTCTCTCTCTCTCTCTCTCTCTCTCTCTCTCTCTCTCTCTCTCTCTCTCTCTCTCTCTCTCTCTCTCTCTCTCTCTCTCTCTCTCTCTCTCTCTCTCTCTCTCTCTCTCTCTCTCTCTCTCTCTCTCTCTCTCTCTCTCTCTCTCTCTCTCTCTCTCTCTCTCTCTCTCTCTCTCTCTCTCTCTCTCTCTCTCTCTCTCTCTCTCTCTCTCTCTCTCTCTCTCTCTCTCTCTCTCTCTCTCTCTCTCTCTCTCTCTCTCTCTCTCTCTCTCTCTCTCTCTCTCTCTCTCTCTGATCGTCTTGTCCTTCCGCTCTGTCTTAACAATTCATGATGTTTTATAGTTGTATTGTATGGAAAATAAAGTGATATGTACTTTCTCTCTCCTGTTGTTTTCCCAATTCCCTTTTGATAATTATTTATCAAACCTGTTTTCACCATCGGTGTGTTGGCTTGGCATGCAGTTTGTGAATTATAACCATGGCATGAGTACATCCACAGCCGTTGGGAAATGGTGCGGACCCTCAATAGAGAGTTTGACAAAAGATCATGATATGGTTCGCTGAAGCACATCACTTTCCAACCCTCCCCAGCCCAGTAAATGGGGAACCTATGCCAGGTGACAATCTCGTTGGAGGTTCTGTAAGCCAGAAACCAATGCAAATATCTGTTCAGCTTTCCTAGTGGCAACATATGGTCTATGGGGAGCACCCATCACTAAATTGGTGATTGTGTGAGTGGAGGATCTGACCTCGAGTCCACCCCACAGTCCAATGTAACAGTAGACCATGTTCCTGATTCTTTGCTTTTCTTTCTATGCAGATATTATCTCTCTTTTACAAACCCTATGGGCAGTCCCATAATAAATCAATAAACAAGTCCACCTAAATAGTGGGGCAACTTAGCATAACAAGTGTTCATTTTGTGAGGAAAGCACCAAATTTGGCACACTAGTAGCCTATCATATTATGAACAGATTTCGATATTGGTCCATCTCAAAATTTTTGATGGCAGTGGAAAATGGCTGCCACAGCCATCAGCAGCTGAATTTGAGATGGCCCAATATCCAAATCTGTTCATAATATGATAGGCTACTAGTGTGCCAAATTTGGTGCTTTCCTCACAAAATGCACAATTGTTATGCTATATTTAGCTAAGTTGCCCCACTAAAAGGTAATATTTCATATTAACCTCTAATCCACTGGAATGTCTCTTGGCTTTATGTCCTCTGTATGGCACATCATCATCCTGGTGATGATTCGTCCATATACAAGACCGTCAATTTCATGAGGGCATCATGGAGTCGGCCTTAACGGTTAAGGTGGATGCCTTACATTATTAGGGTCGTCAGTTTGAGCACCTGTCGTGCAGTTAAAAATATGCCAGCTGGGTTGACTCAGCCTATCATCCTACTGAGGTCGGCAAAATGAGTACCATCTCATTGGGAAGAATGATCAGCCATTGACCAATAGTTGAGGGAGTTCAGCTGAGACTCATACTTCCACTAGTATGTATTAGAAGAGAAGCAGAATCTCGACCGACCAGTGCACAGTGGGTTAAACTGGATCCATCATAGGAAGGCGAATACCTCAAGGTGTTTGCATACAGAAGACCCCAATTCCTCCTTCACTGGGTAGGTCTGTTTTAAAATGATATGCACCCCTCAAAACAGATTGTGACATCTCTGGAGAAGTCTCAATGCCTTCTTTCTCTCCTGCCGCCCTTATCTCTCCCCTTCAGTTCTAAAACTGTCATTCCTTTTTCTCCTCATGTTGTTGTTATTGGTGGTGTTGTTGTTGTTGTTGTTCCTACTTAACAGGAAACTTAACAGCAAAGGTAACCTTTCCCAAGCACAATTAAATAAATATACTGCTCTGTTACAGTTATCAGAGTCTTATATACTTTCACTTGATAAAATACATTGCATATTTTGTTCACAAATGCAGACATCCATAAGCATTCACAGAGACTAATATTCCATCATATCTTTTTGGAAACAAATTGACTTCTGGGAATGGCTCGACAAAAAGCTGACTGATTTCATCTCTTTCCTCTCATTTAATCTCATTTTGCCTCTTCCTACCCTTCCTATCCTCCATCCTTGGTCCATGCACGTTTGTCGAGAGGGAGTTGCAATGAAACAATTCAGCATTCCACATTCAGAGGTCAATTCAATAGCTGGATAACCTCAGGTTATTTGGCAAAGGATACTTCAAGTATAGTATGTGCTCATTTCTGGTTTCCATTGAATGTGATGCAATTTCCCCTTTTATTGGTGAATGTTTTCTCGTCAGGTAAACATAAAATTATCAATGTTGATGAACAAAAGACTTTCCCCTCACCTCATTCACTTGAACTCTCAACCGCACCCCACACACTCAAATTCTTACCTGCACATCACACACTGAAATCTTCCCCCACACCCCACACACTCAAATCCTTACCTGCACACCACACACTGAAATCTTCCCCCACACCCCACACACTCAAATCCTTACCTGCACACCACACACTGAAATCTTCCCCCACACCCCACACACTCAAATCCTTACCTGTACACCACACACTCAAATCTTCCCCCACACCCCACACACTGAAATCCTTACCTGTACACCACACACTCAAATCTTCCCCCACACCCCACACACTGAAATCCTTACCTGCACACCACACACTGAAATCTTCCCCCACACCCCACACACTCAAATCCTTACCTGCACACCACACACTGAAATCTTCCCCCACACCCCACACACTCAAATCCTTACCTGCACACCACACACTGAAATCTTCCCCCACACCCCACACACTGAAATCCTTACCTGTACACCACACACTCAAATCTTCCCCCACACCCCACACACTCAAATCCTTACCTGCACACCACACACTGAAATCTTCCCCCACACCCCACACACTCAAATCCTTACCTGCACACAACACACTGAAATCTTCCCACACACCCCACACACTCAAATCCTTACCTGCACACAACACACTGAAATCTTCCCTTTTTTTGTCAGGTAAGGTTCGATCTGTGACCTGCTACAGGTACCATGTAAACCTGTACTAACCTGTTCCATGGTCGGGTTGGCGGCGACTAAACCGTCTCCCCCACCAGGTTTTCTAGGTGAGGAGGGTGTTTGGATATGGACACCCAGCAGGATTAAAAACAAAACCTGTCAAAGGGCGGAGGAGCTCCTTGTGAGCCAACGGCCATCCATATCTAGTGCCCAACTGTGTCTGCGGACGTCCTCCTGCAGTTGGGTCACTTCTTATTAGGAGGTTGGTGGCAGGATTTGCACTCCGGCCACCGTAAAACCCTTCATTCCGCAAAACGCAAAAACGCAAAAAAATCTGAAAACCCACTCCGTGGGAGTACCTCCTGTGCAGCTTCCCTTAACAGGGCAGCTCACCGGATGACGGGATTGGGGCAAAGCCTTCGGGACCCCCAATCTTTGATAGGAGGGAAACCACGGGGTAACATCCCTGGGTCAGATTGCGGGAGAGTGTGTCGGAGTGGTGCTGAGGTGTCGTCCACCAGACGGTGGTCTCCTTGGGTTAACCTGAGGCGGTCCCTTCGGGTGGGTGCCTGGAATGTCCTATCCCTAAGAGAGGATGATCACCTGTCTCTGTTATCATCTGAGCTCAAGCGTTTGGACATCGGGATTGCAGCTCTCTCTGAGGTTCGGAGACCGGATTGCGGCGAGATAATGGTGGATGGTTACACCTACTATTGGTCTGGTCGCTCTGATGGTTACCATACCCAAGGAGTTGCTGTAGCTGTGTCCAATAAGCTGACCCCAATGATAATTGAGGTAACACCGGTCAACGAGCGTATTATGAGATTAAGGATTCGTCACTCCTTAGGTGTCATTTCCCTGGTGTCTGTTTATGCTCCGACTGAGGCGAGTCATCTCACCGTGAAGGATGCATTCTACGCCACACTCGAGTCTGTGGTTGATCAGTGCCCCAGACGAGATACACTTCTAGTCTTGGGGGATTTCAATGCATCGACGGGAACTGATAGGGACGGTTATGAGGTGTGTGTTGGTCCCCATGGGTCAGGAACTATGAACCAGAATAGCACTAAGTTCCTTGACTTTGAAAGAAGTCATGGACTTAGGGTGGCTGGTTCATGGTTTCAGCGCCCACAAGCTCATCGCTGGACTTGGTATTCCAACGCTGGCGGTGTGGCAAAGGAGATTGACCATGTCCTCATTGACGGTCGTTGGAGGATGATCCAGAACTGCAGGGTCTACCGGAGTGCTCAGTTCCTCAATACTGACCACAGGCTTGTTGTAGCAACTCTAAAGCTGCACCTTAAATCCTGGAGAATGGTACCATCCCAGCCGAGGCTGGATGTTGCCAAGCTCAGGGATGAGAGAGTAGCTGAGGAGTTTGCGAACAGGCTGAGTGGACACTTGGGGGGTCTGGGTGCTTTGGGGGTCCTGAAGAGTTGTGGAGCGCCTTCAAGACCACCGTCCTTGATGTTGCCGGTGGATGCCTTGGAGCTCACCGCAGGGCAAAGAAGAATTTTGTCTCTCAAGGGACACTGGATACCATTGACCAGAGTCGCAGGGCCAGGCTGAATGGCAGAGCTGAGCTGTTCAGGGAGCTGAGGCGTAAAACTGTACGTGCACTGAGGGTGGACAAGGAGGCCTATGTGCGAGGAATCTGTGAGGGGGTAGAGCATCACCTGTGGACAGGTGATTCTCGTCCCGCTTACAGGGGAATTCGCGCATTACGTTCATCCAAGCCCATCCCTCGGAGCACTACCGTTCGAGCAGAGAGTGGTAGGCTCTTGACAGAGGAGTCTGAAGTGAAGGCCCGCTGGGCCGGTTACTTTGAGCGGTTGTACCAGGCTGATCCCCCAACTGTCGAGTTGGACGTCAAGGGTGTTACAATCCCTGTTGCTGACCCTCGAATCAACTGTGGTCCACCTACGCTTGTGGAAACACGGGCTGCGGTTAACCAGTTGAAACGGGGCAAAGCTCCAGGGATCTGTGGCATCCATGCCGAACTTCTCAAGGCTGGTGGAAATGCTGCACTCGTGTCGTTGCATGCAGTTTTGTGCTCTGCCTGGAACACAGGCATCATCCCAACTGACTGGAAGAGGGGCCTTGTTGTCCCTCTCTGGAAAGGGAAGGGTGATCGCCAAGACTGCAACAACTACCGAGGGGTGACGCTGCTCTCAGTGCCGGGCAAGGTCTTTGCTCGGATAATTCTCGATAGGGTGCGCCACCATCTGCTTGAGCACCAGCATCCAGAGCAGTCAGGCTTTACACCAAAGAGGTCAACGATTGACCGTATCCTTGCACTTCGTGTCCTCACCGAACGCAGATGAGAGTTTCAGCAGGGGCTGCTTGCAGCCTATGTTGATCTCTGTAAAGTGTTCGATTCAGTGAATCGGGATGTCCTCTGGAGGATTCTTGGTCTTCGTCGGGTGCCACCAAAACTGATCGATCTGATGTCTGAACTCTACTCTGGTACTGAGAGTGCTGTGAAGTGTGGTGGTACCATCTCTGACTTATTTCCAGTTGTTACTGGAGTTTGTCAGGGATGTGTACTTGCCCCCACACTTTTCAGCACTTGTATGGACTGGATTCTAGGGAGGATGTCGGAGAGATCAAGTTGCGGTGCATCGTTTGGGAATGTGAAGATCTCGGACCTTGACTTTGCAGATGATGCAGTCATCTTTGCGGAGACTTTAGACATCCTCTTGGGGGCCCTCGAGGTGCTGAATGAGGAGTTGGAGCCGTTGGGATTACGGGTTTCTTGGGTCAAAACTAAGATCCAGGCTTTCGGTGACATCTTGGATGCTGCTGTCCTGTCTGTGTCTGTTTGTGGTGAGGATGTTGAGGTTGTGGAGAGATTCACTTACCTTGGCAGTGATATTCATGTCTCTGCTGGCTGCGAGTCAGAGTTCAATAGACGTCTGGGTCGGGCCTGGGGAGTCATGGATTCACTGGATCATGGGGTGTGGCGCTGCCGGTACCTGTGCGGGAGGACGAAAGTCCGAGTCTTCAGGTCCTTGGTACTTCCAGTCTTGCTCTATGGGTGCGAGACTTGGACTCTGACCAAGGATCTGAGACGGAGACTTAATTCCTTTGGTACCAGGTCTCTTCGGAGAATCCTTGGCTATCGCTGGTCGGATTTTATGTCCAACGAGCGGTTGCTGAGAGAGACTCGGATGAGATTTGTTACCTGCATAGTCCGTGAGTGTCAGTTGCGGCTGTATGGACATGTGGCTCGTTTTCCTGACTCTGATCCTGCTCACCAGATTCTCTCAGCGAGGGAGTCTCATGAGTGGAGGAGGCCAGTGGGTCGACCACGTGCCTCATGGTTGCAACAGGTTGACCATCATCTCAAGGAGATGGGGATGGGCCTGGCATCTGCCTGGGGGATGGCCAGACGGAGGCCCCTGGAGTACCGGCGGAAAGTAGACGCAGCGACGTGCTGTTCTGGCACATGCTCCCATACCTGACCTGACCTGACCCCACACACTCAAATCCTTACCTGTACACCACACACTCAAATCTTCCCCACACCCCACACACTGAAATCCTTACCTGTACACCACACACTCAAATCTTCCCCCACACCCCACACACTCAAATCCTTACCTGCACACCACACACTGAAATCTTCCCCCACTCCCCACATGCTCAAATCCTTACCTGCACACCACACACTGAAATCTTCCCCCACACCCCACACACTCAAATCCTTACCTGCACAACACACACTGAAATCTTCCCCCACACCCCACACACTCAAATCCTTACCTGTACACCACACACTCAAATCTTCCCCCACACCCCACACACTCAAATCCTTACCTGCACACCACACACTGAAATCTTCCCCCACACCCCACACACTCAAATCCTTACCTGCACACAACACACTGAAATCTTCCCCCACACCCCACACACTCAAATCCTTACCTGCACCCCACACACTCAAATCTTCCCCACACCCCACATACTCAAATCTTCCCTACATGCCACACACTCAAACCTTCCCCAGCACCCCACACACTCAAATCTTCCCCACACCACACACACCCAAATGTAGCCCACACCCCACACACTCAAATCTTCCCTCACATCCCACACACTCAAACCTTCCCCAGCAGCCCACACACTCAAATCTTCCCCCGCTGCCCACACACTCAAACCTTACCCTGCTCCCCATACACTCAAACCTTCCCCGCTCCCCACACACTCAAACCTTCCCCAGCACCCCACACACTCAAATCTTCCCTCACATCCCACACACTCAAACCTTCCCCCGCTGCCCACACACTCAAACCTTCCCTGCTCCCCATACACTCAAACCTTCACCCCTCACCCCAACTCCCCCCCCCACCCCAAAGCCTTACCAAGTCACTATGCTCTTAGTTGTTGTTGGTATTGTTGTGTCGCCCTGGACAATTCTCTTGGTCAAGCCTACGCACGGAGACAGCCAATCACGGGGACAGCCGATCGGTCTACCTGGAGCGACCCAGAGATCCCCCACATCCAGGATGTTGTTCATGATATGGTTCTCTGAAGTGTACCCCCACCATCATGGTCAGGGACACGAAAGAGACAGACAGACAGACAGACAGACAGACAGAGAGACAGACAGAGACAAAGACAGACCCAGGAGAGAAAGGGTCAGTCCATTGGGACCGATAGGTACTCCGACAGTGACCGTGATGCCCTAACAAATCCGGGCAGCAAGAAAGAATAAGTAAGATTTGGTCCCGACTTACATTAGGCGACTTGAGTTACAACTACCGCGAAGAGGCGTCCCCGATAGTTGCAGCTGCTCTTGGTGGTTTCATGGGCTGACAGGATAGTGCAGAGGTGATGCTTGAGTTGTCAAGTCTGGATTTTGATTCCCGACATGATGATAAACCGCTGTCCTTGTGCTTTGCAGGCAGAATGTTGCATTAACTCGTGTGCTGTCCAGGCATTCTAAATACTGGCATTTGCTGGTGGACAGGTCAGGTCAGGTATGGGAGCATGCACAGGAGAAGCACGTCACTGCATGCACTTTCCACCGTTACTCCAAGGGCCTCGGTCTGGCCATCCCCCCAGGTGGGTGCCTGCCCATTCCCATCTCCTTGAGATGCCTGGTGGACATCAAAGGTTTAATTGGTAAAATTCAAAAAGAAAAGCTTTCAGGCCAGGTCACCCTGTTATACTCTAGTCAATGACAGGAAAGGAAGCAGAGTACTCCAGTCAAACTCTGCATTCCTGTCCTAACCTACGGGACCTCAGCATATTGATGCAACCAGTGTGCTGATTGTTAAAATAAGAGGTCTGTCCATGAGTGTCACAGGAGTATTGTGGTGAAGGCAGTTGCAGAAGTTATATTTTTTGAGTCAAGGCATTAACATACTCAGATTATCGTGGGCATAATTTGAACAGGAGAACATGCCTATTTGACAATATGATTTTGTTTCTCATTTGAATGGAATACTTGTGACATGTTTTTGTAGAAACCTTTGTTTTTTATGATTACATTTAGATTCTGAAGATGGAAACAGAAAATGACAATGTTGAATTTTCGAAAATCACGTACACATTCCTGGACCTGGTACGAACTGCAACTCTGAGAAAACGAACTTTCATAACACTCTTTGTTTGGTAAGTATATTTACTTTGGAAACCTCCATCGGAGTGGGTATTAGCCTCTTTTTTGTGTACATCGTCGAAGCTTGTGGAAAAGCTAGTACACCCAACGCATCAGGACGTAACAGACAAAAACACGACTCAAAGCACACATGCATGGAGAAGGAAACTCCAAGGAGAGAAAAAAAATGGAAAATTGGGAGGGATTTGGGTGGGGTTAATGAGGGCAGAGAAGATCATGGTTTTGGATTGGGGACGAGTTGAGATGGGGGTAAACAGATATCTTGAAGACCTGGAGGGAAGTGTGAGATTGAAAAAGATGAAGAAGTTGATTCCACAGGCAGGAAAAAGAGGAAATATGAGTGGAGGTGAGCAATGATCCTGGATGGAGGTAGTTTCACCAGAAGAGCGTTAATGGTGGACCATGTGAGCCTGGTAGAAACCTGGGGGGTAAGGGGACAAAGCACGGAAAAAGCAGGGGGTGTAAAACCAGAAAAGAGGTGGTAGAAGACAGAGAGACCACTGACCTGTTTGTGATGGTGAAGTGTGATAGACCCATAGATTCAGCTTCAGTGTCGGAGATTCCAATGATCTTGAAAGCTTTGGTTTCCATGGCATCAAGCTGAGCAACGTGTGAAGCAGGGGAGCCAACCCAGAGGGGAGAGCAGTACTCCATCAAACTGTGGATGAAGGCAACAAAGGTGGATAGGAATTCAGGTGTGCCTACAAAGGAGTTAGTATAACAGGATGCCAATTGGCGGCTGGCTTTGGAAGCAAACGTTGATATGTGGTTTGCCCAAGAAAGATCATGGCTGATAGTGAGACCCAGGAATTTGAATGACTGAACTCCCTTAAGATGATTGTTAAGAAAGTAGATGGGAGGGTCGGGTGGTCCTTTTGGAGAGAGATAGTAAGAGTGTGAGATTTCTCAGGATTGAAAGACATATTCCAAGTGTTTGACCAGCTTGTGATTTTATCAATGTCTGAAGAGAAGGAAGGGGCTGCAGCCTGCCTGTCTGAAGGATGAGGGATGTCACAGCAATGGGTGACATCATGAGCAAAGAGATAAAGAGGATTTTCCAGAGTCCAAGAGATCATTTATGAAGATCAGGAACAGGACTGGGCCCAAAACACTGCCTTGGGGCACTCCAGCCTTGACAGGGAGAGCCAATTAAAGGATTCCATTGGGTGCCACACATTGGCTTTGAGAGTAGAGGAAGCCAGAAAGCCATGTGTGGTGTTGGCCTTGGATACCATAGGTAGAGAGTTTGGAGAGTAAGGCCGGATGCCAGAATCAAAAGCCCAAGCCCAAAAATGTGTCAAAAGTCCAAGATATATCCAGAGATGGCCTTGATCTCATTCATATCTGATATTGAGGGCCTCCATCCATTGTTTGGTGAGTACAAGCAGCATATCCAAGGTGGAGTGACCTGGTCTGAAACCAAATTGTTGATTTGAGATGAGGTTGTTGGAGACAAATAATCCATCGGGACCATACTCCGTGCAGAGCGTTGGTGCTGCCGAAGCAGTCTCCTTGGCTATTGGACACAATCCTGGATGGGTCACCACTCAGACACAGGATGCCAGCAAGCTGACACTCATTTTGCCAACCTCAGAAGGATGACAGGCTACGTCAACCCCAACTGGTATTAATTCAACAACCGAGTGGGATTTGAACTCAAGATCCAAGGATTCCAAGGCCAGCACCCCAACCATTAAGCCAACACCAAGCATGAGAAAAAAAATGATTTCATATCAACTGTGGTGATGGATTCCATGACCCTGCTGATTGGTCTGTGGTTAAGGGTTTTTCCATCTTTTTTCTGTGGTGCAGTGATGTGGGCGGATGCCTTTTATAGGACTGCAGTATCTATGAGAGCCGGTTAGACAGTTAACTGGTAAGATGCTTGTCTGAGAGCTCCCTGATTCGTGGTTTAATCATCTGCTGGCTCGTATCAAATACACAACCCCGTTTGCCATACATGCCATTCCATTTTGAGGGGGTGATATTGATCCATGGTTGAGCCGAGCCACCAGTCCATGTGACATTTCCATATTCCCAGGATTGCTAAGGCCACACAACCACAGAATTGTAAACGTGCATGACACAATTATTTCAAGATGTAAACTACATGCTCATGACCTGAGGCAAATACAATTGCTTTTTGCAAACTTTGACTTTGCTGTCCCATGACCCTTGACCTCTGTTAAAAAATAACGGAAGGCCAAAAATTCCTTGCTCTTTGCATGCTGTAAACCATGTGGAACACTATTGACATGTTGGATGAAATACAGGACTGGAGGCTGGAGAGACGTGTATAATAAGGAGTGAAACCAGAAACGTAAAAACAGTTTATTCCAATAATTATTAAATTATAATTTAGAAGAAGTCTGTTTTTTTACTCTTTATATCTTCAGAGCACCATTTCATTCCTATAATGCTTGCTATTTATTATTGAGCAGGTGAATCATAAGCCAATCACACTTTGTTCCAAATTATAACAACTCACAATCTAAGTTTTAAACAGGAAATGAATAATATGATAAAATAAGTATTTATACATAATTTGGTTAAACACAAAGTATTATACACTCTGTACAAAACTTTAGGAACACCTGCTCTTTCCATGAAATAGACTTATCAGGTGAATCCAGGTAAAAGCTATGATCCCTTATTGATTGCACCTGTTAAATCCACTTCAGTCAGTGTACTGTAGACGAATGGGAGGAGATGGCTTAAAGAAGGATTTTAAAGCCTTGAGATGATTGATATATAAATTGTGTTTGTGTGCCATTCAGAAGGTGAATGGGAAAAACAAAAGATTTAAGTGCCTTTGAACGGGTTGTGGTAGTAGGTGCCAGGTGCTCCAGTTTGAGTGTGTCAAGAACTGAAATGTTGCTGGCTTTTTACGCTCAACAGTTTCCTGTGTATATTGAGAATGGTCCACCACCCAAAGGATATCCAGTAATGGGCAGGCAAGTGGTCAAAAACGGCTTATTGATGAAAGAGGCCAAAGGAGGCTAACACAAATTGTTCAGAACTACAGACGGGCTACAGTTGGTCAACTGACATTCCAGCACAACATTTGTGCCGAAAGACCCATGAAATAATGCTAAACTTGTCGTACCTTGACGTGAATGAGGTATGGCAGCCGATGACCATACAGACTTCCACTTCTTTCTGCAAAGAACAAGAACCTGTGGTTGCAGTGGGTGAAGGAACAAAAACACTGGACACTGGAGGATTGGAAAACTATTGCCTGGTCTGATGAAATCCGGTTAATGCTGTTTCACGCTGATGGGAGGACCATGGTATGGAAAAAAAAACCACATGCGTACATGCATCCATCTTGCCGTGTGTCAATATTGCAGGCTGGTGATGTGATGGTGTGGGGTGTGTTTCCATAGCAGATAATGGGCCCCTTGATAAAAGTGGAGCAACGTTTGAATGCCACAAGATAGCTGAATATCATCACCAATCAGGTGCATCCCTTCATGGCAGCAGTGTATCCATCTGCGAATGGGTTTCTTCAGCAGGATGCCCCGTGTCACAAGGCTAGTATTATCCAGGAATGATTCCATGAACATGATAGTGAATTCAGCTTACTGCATTGGCCTGCTCGGGCACCAGATCTCAATCCAATTGAGCATCTGTGGGATGAGATGGAACGAGCTATTCGGAGTAGAGATCCACTACCAACCAACTTGACATAATTGTGGGAAGCATTGGAGTCAACATGGACCAACATCCCTGTGGAACGCTTTCGATACCTTTTAGAGTCCATGCCCTGACAAATTGAGGCTGCTCTGGAGGCAAAAAGGGGGGGGGTGAATCTCAACATTAGGAAGGTGCTCCTAATGTTTTGTACACTGAGTGTACATTAAAACACAAACAATTGACATGAACTAATAAAACATTTAAGCAACGTCATTTTGTAAATCAAATCTGACTTTACTGTATTTGACATGTACAATATACTAACCTGATAAGACTTGCAAATAGGTCTTCACACAATATTTTGTTATAAATATGTAAAGCAGCCTTCAGAATCTGCAAATGACAATGACAGTAGAATTGTACTGGTAATGGTGCCCCATGCTCGATGTAGAGCATCGCTTCTGTCGAAGAAGTTTATTGGTCTGGGTTCCAATCCTGGGTGGGTTGCCATTCCAATACAAGATACTCAACAGGGGTTGCTGGAAGAGGTAATTTGTTCAGGATGCCGGCGATAGATCGCCCACTCTTTGCGAAGGACACCGTGAGATATTTAACGTTCACCAACTCATGCTGTTACAGGGTGTCCCAAAAGTAGTGTAGTGATCTGTCTGCAGGCTCGCTGCGCTTGAACAATTTAATTTCCATTTCTAAAGTACAGTTCAACAATTTCAGCACATTCTTCAGATGTCGATGTATTCATGGTAAATCTCTGGGGTTAGAACATCGATCTGGAAAAAAAAACATCACGTTGTTAGGCAGTAGCATTTACAAAATATTCAAAATCAAGATCACTACACTACATTTGGGACACACAGTAGACGTGACATCCAGTTCCGTGTCCATCCGAGAAATGGCACACAGTTTAATGCCTTGACCTGCCTGTGAAACACCAGGATGACAGATTATATCTGCTGTATGCCAACATTTAAACCCTGGTAAGACAACTCAAAAGCAAGTGTGCCTGTCTCAAGACCATCCTGCCAAACCAAAGTCAAATTAGGAAACTGGAAAACATCTCAAAATGCAAAGCTCATTCGCGTCCACCTGAACTCAAACTAAACTTAACGAAAATGACAGTTCAAAAAAGATGTACATTTCATTCAATTGTGTTTTCCATATTATCATAATAAAGGTTTGTTGAAGATTTTATTACAAAAGCTCGATTGGTGAAAATGTTAAAGCCTGGACAGACACAATGAATCTCAAAAACAAATAAATAAATAAATAAATATAATAAATAAATAAAAACGATTAAAAAAAAACAAAAAGCGGGACGTCTCGTGCTTGACGCGCTGTGGCGGGCCTAATAAGGGCTATTTATAGTCACTATGACTTTGCCCTTTCACATTTTGACCCAATTTGTAATTATTTTCTCCATATTCTCAAAATAAAGGTTTGTTGAAAATTTGATGACAAAAGCTCAAATCGTAAAAAGGTGATAGCCTGGACACACACACACACACACACACACACACACACACACACACACACACACACACACACACACACACACACACACACACACACACACACACACACACACACACACACACACACACACACACACACACACACACACACACACACACACACACACACGCACACACACACACTTACATATGCACACACACTGACACAGACACACACGATTGCAAAACCCCGTCTCCCGCTGCATTGGGAGGGTGGAGGTTAATAAATAAAGAAACACGGATTCGATTTGAAAAAATAAGGGCAATGACTGGGCCCACCTGGTCGAACCAGGGAACCACTAGAAAGCATGGATGGCCCAAAAAATATGTAAATTAGCTCATGGTTTGAACCAACTTGTGAAAGCACCATGCGGAGATAATTCCTACCAAATTACATCCAAATTGGGTGGATACTTTTTGAGAATAAGTCAAAAGTAGCAATCCCAGAATGTTAATGACCTTTAAGTTGACCTACATAACATGTAATTTTTGATGGAATTTGCAAGGCATGAGGACTGAGGAGGTCTCAGTTCTCAGAAGTTCTACAAAGATTGGTGAAAATAAGTACCATTAGTTTTAGCATCACAGGTGATGAAGGTTGTAGTCACGTTTTATCGAAATCTAGTTTATGGTTTTAGAGAAGAAAGCAAATACCTATTTTGATTGGCACCCCCCCCCCCCACACACACACCTTTCATAGACCCTGATTAAAAAAAAAAAAAAATAAATATATATAAATATATATATATATATATATATATATATATATAAATATATATATATATATATATATATATATATATATTGTTGCGGTTGAGGAAATTCGCAAACCACCATTCAGGTCCCATAGGTGAGATATCTCTGTAAGTACATGTGTAGTTAGCCCCAAACCCGTTGTTTAGAGGGAATAAATGTGATTCATTCGGGCTGCGACCCTTTGAGATAGTCGTTTTTCTGTTCTATCTTTATTTTGAACCAACCACATCTCAACCGCCATCACACAACAACCACCAACCACAACTCCGCTTCACAACAACAACAACACCAAGAGCCACGATCTTTACCTTCACAACTCGCTCCCGTAAACATCGCATCACCGCCATTCCAAACGGCGCCATGGCCGTGGACAACTGCCTTGGACCCTCCACCACCTTCACCTCTCCTTCTGCGGCCATTCCCGCGCCACTTGTGGGCACCAAGCGTCAGGCTGTCCTGGACTCGTGCAAGACACGCGCCGAGCCGCGAGTGCAAAATGCAGCCTTTCCGAGGAGAATTCGGATCAGGAATCCAACACGCCCACTTCTGATACGTCCAATCAGCAAGCGCGGGGCGGTTTGGCCCTGCCTCCAGGCACGTCGGTGTAGAATCGAGATCTGCAAATTCTCGGATCAGGGGAGACTCACGCCCCTTTTCCTCCGTCCAATGGGCGAGCGTGGCTCCACCCCCGAGCTCGTTCTGATCCAGAAATTTGCGTATGGGTTCTCCTGCTGGCCTATGAAGCGCCGAGCGAAGGGCGAATTTGGGCAGTCAGTTTTAGTCGAGTCAGTTTTGGAGAGCAGAGTATGGCAGCGGCAGAGTGTGGCAGCAGCAGTCTGTTGGGGTTCGCAGTCTGTCGGGGTTAGCAGTCTGTCGGGGTTAGCAGTCTGTCGGGGTTCGGAGTCTGTCGTGGAGCTGCAGAGAGAGGAAGCCTGGAGCGCGGTCGAGTCGGTTTGAGCGCAGAGTCGGCCTTGGAAGAGCGGGGAGTGAGTCGGGAAGCGAGGGCGTACAGGTGGTTTGCTGCAGTCGGCTGAGGAGAATGGGGGAAGAGACCGAATAGCTCGGGTCCGAGGCAAGGAAGACAGCGGTTGGCGACGAGCTCGCAGTGGAATCGCTCGTCGCGGGACCCAAGCAAGCCAGCTATCCTCTTTCCCCAGAGCATCAACAATTCCCCCCCCCCCTTTTTCCCCCCGCGCTGAGATAGTGCGAAAAGGGGGCCCCGTTCCCACCCCACTCCAAGCAGTGCCAACGAAACACGCGAAGGAGCACGAAGTCGGGGCACCGCTGCGCCGCCACATTTGTGGCTCATCACAAAGACACGGGTAGGATCCACCCGGTCTCGCGGACCTGACCGCTCTTTCAGGTCCCGCGCAAATATTGGCCCACAGGCCCCGTCTGCCCCCTTGTCTTTGAGGGTGGCCCTTTTCTTTTGCTTTTGAGTAAATGTGTTGTTGGCGCCGTCTGTAAAGTAAAACTGTGTAAGTGTTGCCGTGTGCTCGCGTAGTCTGTAGTATCTCTGCATTGTTGTGTTTCTTTTGTAGCATTTGATATATGTGCAAAATTGTTGTAATTGTATATGTGTGCTTTCCGTGTGCCGCAGAATAAATGTGCATTATGTTGAACTGTTTTCCCGTTTCGCTTCATCTTTTCTTCAATTGAAACTCCATCTTGCTTCACGTAAAGGTTTGGTGGTGGGCTTAATACGCCCGATAATTAATCGGAACCGTCGAGGCCGACGATAACAACGCTCGGTTATCCCGCTAGTACGGAACGGGTCGCTTAAGTGGCCCGTGTCCGGAGTCGACCTGCGGCGAGGTGCGATCGCCCGGTCTACCCTCCGTGTGGGTACTTAGGTAGGTCGAATTTGGCGAACAACCCTATCCCACGCGGGGGGCCGATTGGCACGATCGTGGTGAGGCCGAAAGGCCCACCCGTGACTAGCTCCCGACGTTGTCCGAGAGGGTCACGACAGAATTGTCCGTCCTGTGGGCGACGTGCCGCGATTCGAGTTACGTGGCCGTTCGCACGCCGGCGGGCGCGAATTCGCAACAATATATATATATATATATATATATATATATATATATATATATATATATATATATATATATATATATATATATATATATATATATATATATATATATATATATTCCATGAACAAACTTTCGTACATCACGGGTGATGAAGGTTGTAGTCAGGTTTCATCGAAATCATGAGTGTACTTTCAGAGAAGAGAGCAAATACCTATTTTTGGGGAGGGGGGAGGTCAAATCTCCTGTCGACCCGCTTAGACCCTGATTTTTTTTTAACGCCATGCAAAGGCCTTTGTACATCACGGGTGATGAAGGTTGCAGTCAAGTTTCATCAAAATCGTGTGTGTAGTTTCAGAGAAAAGGTTCTGTGTGTTTCCATGCAGCCTAACTCACTGACTAATTGACACCGCATGATGCTAATTATACCTCATCTGAACAGTTGTTGTTCCAGTTGAGCTAAAAACAGGGTGTGTCATATGAGAAATGCTGCTGGGGGGGGGGGGCTAAAAAGGGCTATTTATCGATATATTACTCATACTCTCATCATATATATATATATATATATATATATATATATATATATATATATATATATATATATATATATATATATATATATATATATATATATATATATATATATATATATATACACATATGTATGTGTATATATATATATATATATATACACATATGTATGTATATATATATATATATATATATATATATATATATATATATATATATATATGTATGTATGTTCCCGAAATGCAGCCAAAACGGTACACGATATCACAAAAATTTTAGCGCCACCTTACCCACCATTCGCCTGCAGTGTGCAGTATCAAGTTTCGTTCAAATCGGGCAACGAAAAAAATATTAAAAAATCAATTCCAGATTCAGTCAAGTCCTCTTCGGGAGAATTTGATCAATGCAAACAACCTCAGCGGAATAGTTTGCTGGAGCTATCTTTTTTTTTCATCAACCGCTGTCACAACGGGAACCAAAAAAATAGGTATTTGCTCTCTTCAAGGGTTGTATAGTTGTCACTATATGTCTAGTGTTAGCTTAATGGTGAGGATGGGGGGCTTGGGATCCTAGGATCCTGAGTTAAATCCCCCTTCGCTGTTGAATTAATAACAGGTGGGGTTGACTCTGCCTGTCATCCTTCCGAGGTCGGCAAAATGAGTGCCAGCTTGCTGGTATCCTGTGTCGGAGTGGTGACCTGTCCAGGATTGTGTCCAATAGCCAAGGAGACTCCTTCAGCAGCACCAAAGCTCTGCACAGAGTATGGTCCCAATGGATGGATGGATAGTCACGATGACTTTGCCCTTTCACAATTTGACCCAATTTTGATTTATTTTCTCCATACTCTCATAATAAAGTTTTGCTGAAAATTTGACGACAAAAGCTCAAATGGGCAAACATTATGGCCTGGACAGACAGACAGACAGACACACACACACACACACACACACACACACACACACACACACACACACACACACACACACACACACACACACACACACACACACACACGATTGCCCGCTATGTGGGGGACGGCCTAAAAAGCAAAATTTCTTCATCCATGATAAAGTTTCACCAGCTAAACAAAACTCATCACCCTCCACCCCTTAAAATCCCTCCAGAATGTACTTTGTCAATCCCCTATAATACCATACATACGTATGTTGCCATATTCACAGGTTCTGTACAAGTTTCTCCTACTACGGCATGGCTCTGAACCTTCAGGGATTCAAAATCAACATTTTCCTTCTTATGGCATTGTTTGGACTCGTGGACTTCCCATCCGTCCTTGCAGGAAATGGCATTGCCAAATACATTGGCCGACGGGTCGGGCAAAGTGGTTCTCTTCTTCTTGCTGGTTTCATTTGTATCACACTTATCTTCATATCAGAAGGTACTTCTGGCATTCGTGTGGGGTGTTCAAAAAGTTTTAATCAACGAGACACTGACAATTGTGCAAAACACGCTATGAAAGTAAATTGTAAGGTGTGTGTATGTCTATACTAATAAATGGCAGTGTGTGTGTGTGTGTGTGTGTGTGTGTGTGTGTGTGTGTGTGTGTGTGTGTGTGTGTGTGTGTGTGTGTGTGTGTGTGTGTGTGTGTGTCCTCCATAACTCCAAAACTATTAAAACCTAGCAGCCTGAAACTTTGCATGCATCCTAAGAAAACTCCAAGGAAGTCAAGAGTGAAAATTGGGTTTTTTGGGTTAATTATAACACCTCTTTTGAAGATAATTATATCCTTTATCAGGCGATCCTTGGCCACCTCGCTGTTTGGGGTCTTAAGGCATTTTCTGGGTAACCTCGCTGGGGTATGAAGCCACCATGTTTTTATGGCCTGCTCAACCACGCTGCGACTTGGAACAGGCTGTTCATCATAGCTACGAATTGCTGGGTACATTGAAATGCTTATAAACACCCAGAGACGTCAGCATTTGTTATTTTATTTCATTTCCACACATGCGATCGCCATGAGTATCTCTTAAACCAAGAAGAATTACAAAATTTAAGCTCCAGAATCGAACTTACAAGCAGTTCCGACTCATAGAAAAGTGACCATTTGTCCAATTCGGACATATGTGACATTATGGGCATCTCCAGGAGGTGGAGGTTGAATATGACGGTTCCACGATTGCCAATTGCATGCCAAGTTAGCCGTTTCTTATCGACTGTTTCGTTGGAGTGCTTGCTTGAATGCTTTAGCCACTTGCTGAACGCTCTCAAGATGTTTGGTTGTTCGTTTCAGGGAAAAAGTACACGTGCTTTCAATCTCACATTGATTACTATTAGTCGAACGTTTCCGCCTTTGTTGGGTCCCACGCTGCCGTGTGGTTGGTGCCTCAGGAGGCATCTCATCCACTGAAAATGTGAAATTTTATTTTTTACAGGATATCGCTTTGTTTAACCTTTTTATGCGATCTCCTTTTGTAATCCAACTCTCACTTCGATATCGATATGTATTAAAACAAGGACAAATGTGTCCAAGAGCCATGTCCAAAAGGTTTTGTCTTCACCAGAAGAAGAACAAGAAGAGGAAGAAGAATTAAAAAAAACAAACAAACAAAAAAACAACTTCCGAGATTTTGTCACGTGCCGTCACGTCACGTCTGTCATGGACGATCTTCGTTCATGACGAGAAAATAGTGTATTTACGAAATTACAACATATTAAATGGAATAATCTTTAAATAGCAACGTGAACTTTTCGAAACTTAAAAGCAAATGTCCGAATATATTTTAAAGTTCATGATAGATGCTCTCAAAAGGCACCGTCAATGTGAGGATGTGTACAGGTGTTTAGTATTTAAGGAGATCCGGGTACTGTTTTATGAAATAGCCGAGTTCTTAAGGTTTTTGTAAGAAGACGACGATGACGATGACGACGACGACGACGACGACGACGACGACGACGACGACGACGACGACGAAGAAGACGACGAAGAAGAAGACGAAGAAGAAGACGAAGAAGAAGAAGAAGAAGAAGAAGAAGAAGAAGAAGAAGAACAACAACAACGCCGAGCTCTCTTTGAGCCGCATCTCGCTAAAAACAATGAGGTCCATCCGACCAGGTGTTCGCCATGTTTGTTCTCGCTGTGAAGGCATGGAGTACAGATTGACATTTTGTGTTCTCTGGAATGATACATTTTTGAATTGAATTTCACTAATTACCCACTTTAAATCCTCTTTCAAAGAACGCTGTTTCAAGATAAATCTTTGTGTTTGTCGTAGTTATTTACTTGATACGTGTGTACATTTGCACGTGTATATTTATATTAACTGTATTACTCCAATGGTGCTTGGCAACGTTGTGTGTGTTATTGGTTATTGGTCGTTGGTTGTTTTCTCCATACAGGGTTTCCAGAAAGTGGAATGGAGCCCTCCCAGGCCTCAAAGTGTGTGTGTGTGTGTGTGTGTGTGTGTGTGTGTGTGTGTGTGTGTGTGTGTGCGTGTGTGCGTGCGTGCGTGCGTGCGTGCGTGCGTGCGTGCGTGCGTGTCTGTGACCGCTGTTTCTCGACAACCACTGGTCCGATCTAATTGAAACTTGCCAGATTGCTGGGGACCTGTGGATGTGCCTTTTCAAGGTTTGATATTAATCGGACAAGTGCTTCCCAAGTTATGGCCATTTATTTACCAAACCAATGAAAGGACACGTTGCTGCGTAGGCTGGTGTGCGGCCAGCCGACGATGATGTCACGTGCCGTGCCGGTTACGATGGGGATCGGTGCCTTAGTTACCGTGGCGTAGGAGTGGCAATGGTCAATGGCAGCGAATGTCATGGCAAGCAAAGACAGGGAGGTAAACTTGATTTTAATTTGGATTTTAATTAACTTGTGTGTGTAAGTATCACAACAGTTGTGACTTCAATGCAAGCGATAATTCGTGGAATGCATGTGAACAGTCCGTCCGGCACGCACCACTTCCGGATAGTGATGACTTCCTGTATTCTAATAATTTCTCGATTTCTTATGCGCATTTATAGATAAACACAATGCCCCAATCCAGTCGTCGTTCACGAGAGCGAAGGAACAGCCTGTGTCATTTCTGACTCGCGGTATGAAAGCTTTTTTGGTTTTTGTTGGGGGGGGGGTGCACGTAAGGGCACGCACGTACGGGCATGCGAGAGCGAAAGAACGGCCTGTGTGTTTGTTGCTGGCTCGCGGTTTGAATGTTTTTTTGGTTTTTTTAGTTTGCACGTATGGCCACGCACGTACGGCACGCGAGAGCGAAGGAACGGCCTGTGTGGTTGTTTCTGGCTCGCGGTTTGAAAGTTTTTTAGTTATTTTTAGTTTGCACGTACGGCCACGCACGTAAGGGCATGCGAGAGCGAAGGAACGGCCTGTGTGGTTGTTGTTTGTAGCTCGCAGTTTGAAAGGTTTTTTTGGGAGTTTTTTTTTGCACGTACGGCTATGCATGTATGGGCACGCACGTACAGGCATGTAGTATACATACAAGCCGGTAGGCGACATGGGTGGTCACTATATAATTGCATACTGGTCATACAGTTTTTGACGGATCGCGTTGAAAATTTTTGACAAAGAGGTTGATTGTCATGCGCATAAAAGCGCGGAAGCTGATTTGTGATTTTCGAATATTTTGTTTTTTGTATTTTTCAAAATTTCAAAGTCCCGTTACGAGGCAACTGTGGCGTCCATAACAATGGTGCTTAAAAGCATACAACTAGATCCTGGTATGAACCTATCAGTCAAGTATCATCAAAATTGGTTGACTCCTCTGGTCTCCAGAGCTGTCCATTACATGCATACAGACAGACGGAAAACCTCAGAATAACGGTAGTCTAGCGACCACCCAATATATATATATATATATATATATATATATATATATATATATATATATATATATATATATATATATATATATATATATATATATATATATATATATATATATATATATATATATATGCATATTTTTGCGGATGAGGGATCGGGAGCGAGAAGACCATGTGAGGGGAATGCTTCCTCGGGTTCCCACCAGACTCTCCAGAATCGCAGGCCATCGCACACGGATAACTCCATGACACGGCGGGTCGCAAACCAATCGTGAACTCCAATAACTCAACCTCGTGACTAAGGTTTATCGGGTTACCTAAAAATAATCATGTGACCTAATTACTGAGGGACATGTTCTTGGTACGCCTTGTCCGAACCGGATCACCTTACCGGATCAGATGCAGCCAAGCAACACTGCCAAGGAACATACCGGCTAAAAGAACGGATCGTTGGGAATAAAATCCTGGCTGGGCTAGGATATGGACCATGCTGGATCAATGAAAGAAACGACAACAACGAGATGGGAACATTTCTACACAATCATTTATTACAGGTAGGCGAGGAAAAATACGTGTCACAGTGAAGGTAGTTTATTGTTGTATGTAAAGCAGCGACAGAAAGAAATGTGCAGTGTGTCAATGAAACAAGCAACTTACTAAAGCAGCCACAGAGCAGACCTTTTCCGATATATCTTCTACAATCTCAACTTAAAGCTAGGACTTTAGCACATGCACATGCACACGCACACGCACACGCACAAACCCAATAAAGAGGAGTGCATTAGAAGAAAGGAGAGGATATGAGGCTAACAGTCTTCTTATACCTTGCATGGTTGACCGACTGCGCTAACCAGTACGTTTGGGGGGACGCTCCGCTAAACGATCCCTGCTTGATAGCTGGCGCATCCTCTACTGCTTGGCTATGGTGCTGGCGCAGCGCCTGCGCCGATCCAGAGAATGGGCGAGACTGTCAGGCATGAGGGAGGGACTTTATGTGGAGCCAGGTGAGTGGGTGTCCAACGTCGAGTGGCAGGCGGAGAAGGTGGGTGGGTGGAGCCAGCGGCGAGGGAGTGGAGATTCCATAGAAGGCGGAGATCAAGAGGGAGTGGGCGGAATGGTGGATGGGACTTGCGGAGCAGCAGGCGTATACAGGGATCGATCAAAGTCCAGGCAAAGATGATGAGGACGACGACGACTACTGCGGACGGCTTCGCGATCCACCCTTTATAGGCCCTGCAGTGCAGGGTGGGGCGCCACCCCGAAGTGATGCGTCGACACCCGAATTAGGCGCTCCCATTGGTCCCCGGCCACCACACAAGCTGGCCACCACTGCCGGAAACAGCTATCCTTTAGATTCGGCAAGACATCGCCGAGCTGTGGAATTGTCTCTCTCCAAACCCCGCGATATGAATCGCATTCCACCAAACTCCCAGGTCATGCTCCGGCGATTAGCCGAGGGACGCATTGGCCCTGCATGCTCACTCGGGCACCCCCGACATGCTGCGGTTGGCGCTGATCAATGCGCTTGCTTGTTCCGGACGCCATGCGGCTCGAGAGATCTGGGCCGTAGAGCATGCCCCTGTTTGGTGGCGGCTGCAATGAGGCGGGGGGTGCGGGAGGATGTCTGCCATCCGCGGAGGCATGCGAAAATCGAGGGTAAACTGTTAGTGACCCAGCGTGCAGACCCAAACAAAAAGGTGCGCTATTCGTGCCCCGTACAGTGCGATGTTAATATGCCATTGTAATCAGCGCGCAGACCCGAATGAAGAGGTGCGCTATTTGTGCCCGTACTGTGCGATGGATTGAAGGAAAGGATTGGATATAGTTATTAGGGTTGTAAAGAGCGCACCGTGTGCGTCCTGTACGGCATTGGGATTTGACGTCTGGTTCGACTATTCCCTTTGACATCGTATCTTGCAGCGGAGGATTTTTCCATGTTGTAGGTTATGTTTCCTTTGGCCTCCGCGAGGACGCATTCTTATCGTGGAGGATGTTGCTGTGGTTTGCAGAAGCGGCTGTCTCGGTGCGGTGCCTACTAGGATTTATTTCAGGAATAAGAGGAAGAGTTGGAATGAAGATAGAGATATAATCAGACCTAACTATGAGATCCACACAATGCACTTCATCTCGTTTTATCCATTAGCCCTTAGGGAAAGGTCTAACTGCACATATATCAATGAAATCTCACTATCTGCTAATGATCCTTCCTGGGAAAGCCACATTTCCAAACCGGCCTCCAAAGCCAGCCACCGACATGGGCATCCTCTTTCGTGCAAAGTCCTTCCTTGGTACACTTAAGCTCCTGACCACATAAAAAGCTTTCGTCCACAGCCTGATGGAGTACTTCTCTCAACTCTGGGCTGGTGCTCCTGCCTCTCACCTTTCTCAGCTTCATGCTGTGGAAACCAAGGCATTTAGGATCATTGATATCTCCCGCGATGATGCTGAGTCTTCGAGTCTCTCACTGTCTCACCACAGGCAGGTCTGTGGTCTTTCTGTCTTCTACCGTCTACTCTCCAGCTTCCCCCCCCACCCCTTTGCTCTGTCTGAGATATTTCGTCGACCGAGAATTAACAGGGTCTATCTGACATTTCATTCAAATTTAGAAGAAGTCCATGTAGAAGGGCAACAGAGGAAACTAAGTAAGATTATTTTATGTAACCTTTATATCTACCTGTTATGTAGCCCACGATATGAAAATAAAATGTTATGACATAGCAGCAATTCCACTTTGAATTTTTGATTTCATTTTTCTCAAACTTTACAAAAGTGTAGTTGGACCCTGTTAATTCTCGGTCGACGATTTCCTCACCATATCTCCGCAGGGCACTCAAGGTCCGCTAGCAACCCCCTTCTGGTAAAACTACCAAAATCAAGAATCACTGCTCACCTTCACTCTTTCATTCCTCTTTTCCCCACCTTTGGAACAAACTTCCACACTCTCTTCAATCCCACTCTTTCCTCCAGGTCTTCAAAACAGCTGTTCACCACCATCTCTTATCTTCCCCCATCCAAAACCACGATCTTTTCTCCCCCCGTTAATCCATCCCAAACCCACCTTCTTCAAATTCCCTACTTTCCTTCCTGAAAGTCTCTGTCGCATAAGGACCTGAAAGTCCCTGTCGTGTCCATCTTGTTTACCCCGTGTACCCCACCCCATCCCTCTCCCTTCCCCAGATCTCCTCATGTCTCTGTTCCCCAATGTTTTTCCCTTCCCTCTCCCACCACTCTTGTCTCCTACTCCCCTTGTTGTACGTTCTATGTGTGTTAGCTCTCATACGAGCCTCGACAGTGCATCCCAAAAAAATAAAAATCCCGACACCGTTTAGAATCCTGTGCGGGCACGGACAGGCAAAACTTGCTGGTTTAATGAAAAATCAAAAAGTTTGCATGTCCTGGATTATTGTATCTCGTTGGTAGAATATTTTGAACTCTTCTCTTAAAACAAACTCCACCAGTACCATAAAGTGTGGTTGCCTTTGTAAAAGCGTTTCATGAAAAAAAATCACTTGTGACAGTTTTGACATGTGGAGGATTCAAATATGATGTAGCGTGTGAGTATTACCTCGAATAATCTTGAAATGTGGTTTGCCGTACACTAAAACCATACACTTCAACATTTTTGAATTATTTATATTTTTATCTCTTTCTTGTCTGCTGGTCAATATTATCCTCATATCTCTCTTCATTTTCTGCAATGACGTCACTCGGTTGTTTATTTTTCCACCTTTACTCATTTCTATATTTTGTGATTAAACTATTGCGGCTTGTTCTTCAACCATCTACCCTCACAACTTTCATACTTAAAAAAAAATTTATTCAACAAGTATTTCTGACGAATTACATCCTCAAACTGTTTGATCAAATTCTCAGGTCGCCACTTTTATACACTGTATATCTATTTAACGTGATACTGCATTTGCAAGTTGCAACTCTCGAAAATGCTCGGACTGGAACAACTGGAAGGATGTAACGTAGAAGTATACGCACTCACCTTTGAGCTACCTATCCTGGGTTCAAATCTCTTACCCAGCTATAAACTGTCACACTGGTGTTTCGCTTGGATGGAGATGCGTCAATTTGTGTGCCGTCCATCGGAAGGACGTTAAGCTGGAAGACAAGTTTGCGAGCATTAGTTGGGGGATTTCAAAAATCCCACCGTGACTCGTGAAGAGTATGTGAGTAATTGCTTGCACCCCGAGATAGATTCCAAATTTCTCGAGTCGAACATCTTGCCTGGCCAGCCCGTTCCTGTTAAATGGGGCAAAAGACATTCCCCTTTACCAACCACACTAGAAGGTGGCAATAATGGGCCATTTAAAGATGAAGTCTGTAAAATACTGTGACTATAACACCTTATAATCCTGTAAGAGACTGCAGTGCATTTCTGGGACTCTGCTCCCTACAAGCAGGATGGCATAAGATTTCCATATTAAAGTTCCTATCTACGCCACAGTATTGCTCAATAATCCCCCTTTTCCACCACAATTTGTCACAACACGAAACTTTCACAGCAATTATTTAAATTTGTCTCACTTTACTGTTAGTTCTACTTGCTGACCTTGCTGTATCAATCAAGCTCTTGCTTTTATCCAGGATTAGGTCGAATGTATTTCCTGTTCGGCTTCTTGTTGAAATATATGGCCTCGTATTTCAACTCCTTAAACTGTGAATTTATATATTCATCTTGGTAATTGTGTATCCTGATCATTCTTGAAACTTTAATGCTTTTCAGACATGGTGATACTTCGAGCATCTCTTGCAGTTATAGGTAAAGGGTCTATTGCTGCCTCATTCAACCTCTTGTACTTGTTCACAGGAGAAATATTCCCAACCATCATGAGGTAGGAATATCATTTATACGACTGGATCTCGATCAAGAACACTATTGACATTAATTGAAATTAAAATCTACTTTGCAAAATAATGTGAAGTGTATCTTGTGTGGTGTTTGTGTACTGGTGTGTGATGTAATTAAGAAGAGAAATAACTTGAACTGCTACTTTAAAACTGTTGGCAGTGATGACCGGGTACCAAGACGTTCCACTTTGATCGGACACCTGACTCTGACCCATGACGTTTATGGTTATTCAATTTAATTTAGAATTGGATTAAAATAAATTTAATTAAAATTAAATGGAAGAGCAAATAGGTACAGTCCTGCATTGGAGTCATCAGAAGGAACCCGAACAAGCAAAAAGAAAAGATGAAATCATCACCAGGAACCTGGATAGGATTTCAGTTTCGGCTGCTACTCCTCTACCCTCAAACCCATCCAGGCACAGCCAAGTGAGCCTTATTCAAAAAAAATAAAAGAACCCAGTTTTAAAAAATCAAATAATTATGGCTATTAGTCCATGCGTGCAATCAGGTCGAGATTTAAAAAATATATTCCCCATCAATACAAGATCATAATTGTGAAGCTTCATGTCGAATGATGAAACGGTTCAAGAATTTTTTTTTTTTAAAGATTTCCGTTCAATCCAATATGACTGACAGACCATGCGACCTATCAGTTATTCGTAAACACCTTGGTATCCCAAAGATTTGAGGAGCATGTGGGTAAAGTCTCCCCTCAATCTGTCCAGCCGTTCTGGAGAAGACGTTTTTAAAAGATTTTAGGGTAAATCCAAAATGGCTACCAAATCATGTGACCGATGATCTCATCGGTGGGAGCACTTTGTCCCTCATGGATAGGTGGCAGTGTGACCGCTCCTCATTTTCATCAATGCCAAGGTGAGCCAATGAAAAAAGCCAAGAATTCACAAGGTTTCGGAAAAGCGATGATAATAGAAAACCTATATGCCAAGAAAACCTTTAGAAAACCAAGATGCCAAGGGGAACAACGAATAGCCAGGATCTTGTGAAAAAAGCCAAGGAGTGGTCACACTGATAGGTGGTCATAACTAAAGTTTTGCCTCGATCTGTTTAGCTGTTTCACAGAAGACTTTTGAAGGTTTTAAAACAAAAAATCAATATGACTGCTGAACCACGTTATCATAATATGGGAGTACTTGCCATGTGCCAAGTTTAAATTTTTTCCTAGGTGGGGTTTCAGAGATACAAAAGTCCAAGGTTTTCATTTTTTTTCAATATGACTACCACACCACGTGACCTATGATGTCATAATTATCATTACAACATTCTACTTGAGTTGTCGCTCCAATGGTGAAAATTTTGTTTCAATTCAACAGTCGGTTGCAGAGATAAACCGTACTCACGTTCTTTGCGACATACAAACAAACAACCAAACAGACAAACAGACAGACAAACTGACCCAAATGCAACGCCCTCTCCTCTGGTGTGGGTGATAAATTACATCTGCTCCCCCTCCATCCTGTCCCTCACCTCAAACAGCATTACTGCAAATTCTACCAAAGATGATAGCACGTCTAAACTCTGTCTTTGCCTCCAAATCTCATGTCCTTAACCTATGTGCAGCTCTGCATCCATTTTGCCCCCCACCCTCCCCCCCATGCCAAATGTCTACTGGACATTATATCCTTCCAATATTAGTGATACTTCGAGCTGTTCGTACCAGAACTGCTCAAAGCTGTTCTTACCCGAATATCCTTCCAGCATTCTACCTTCTTACCGGAGAAGGTAGAGAAAGTTCTGTCCAGCCTTGACCCTGCTTCAGCGATGGGCCCAGATGGCATCAGTGCCCATGTTCTCACCTCCTGTGCCACTGATCTTGCTTCAGCTCTATCTGCTTTTTTCATTCTGTCCTCCTTGGCTGCTTTCTCTCTGCATAGAAATCAGCAAACATCACTCCAATCAACAAGAAAGGTACAAAAACAGACTCGACCAACTATAGGCAAGTGAGCTTGCTTCAATTACAAGCAAAGTTATGGAATCCATCATTGCTTCTGATGTCTCTTTTCTGTTTTCAAACATCATGATCTCCGACCATCGGTTTAGATTCCGTCCAGGTCACTCAACTCTACACATGCTTCTGCTCTTCTCTCAGCAATGGTTGTATGCTCTCTATCTGACACAAGAGGTTATGACTGTCACACTGTACATATTTTGGGCATTCCAAATAGTCTAACATCATGCTTTGCTTGCCAAGCTCTTTGGCTGTGGCATAGAAGAGGCCACCTTCATTCCTGGATTTCTAACTTCCTTTACTCAGGCAGTAAACATGTTGCCATCAATGGATCCCTCTCCTTCCCTCTCCCAGTGGAGGCTGAAGGTCCATAAGGCAGAGCTTTGTGCCCAGTCGTGTCCTCATCTCAATAAATGATCTGTACGGTGCTCTGGAAATTCTTCTCTTCCTTTTTTGCAGATGACTGCACTGTGTCATAAAGTACCCCCATCCCTCTGTGAGACAGAACGCAGCTGAATATTTCAGCTGATCTGGAAATTATTATACACTGATCTGATAAATGGAACATGTCCTTTAATCCTGGAAAATCTCAATTTCACCCGATCACACCGGAAGGGTTGTCAAATGAACACTCCTTTCTATTTGGATGGTCATCCACTGGAAGAAGTTCAGTCTCTTGGAATTCTAGGCCTCACCAACAGCCATGACCTTTTTTGGACTAACCACAAAGCAAAGCTGGCCTCCAGATCCAACCACGAATTGGATATCCTCCTTCAATCCAGGTGTTTCCTTGGAAAATCATAACTACTCAGTCGACAACACCTTTGTCCATGACTCAATGGAGTACTGCTTTCTGCAATGTGGTAGCACCCAAGCATTACATGTCTCTCTTGGATTCTGTGGAATCCAAAGCTCTCAAAATTATTGGAATATATCGTGATGAGACAGAAGCACAAAATCTGTTACTTTCACATTGCAGGTAGGTTGGTGGTCTTTCTGTTTTCTACCAATTTATTCTCTGATATTTCTCCCTCTGCTATCCCAGTCTTCTGACCCTCCCTATGTTCTCCAGGATGCATGCATTCTTCCAGTAACCCCTCATGGTTAAACTTCTAAAATCCAGGCTGACTGCACCCCTAAACTCTTTTATTCCTCACTTCTCCCAACTACGTAACCACCTTCCAGAGACTGTTCTGTCTCATTCTTTCTTCCAGTGCTTTAAGCAAGTGTATCACCATCTCTTGTCATCCCCAATTCTGTCCCATGATCTTTATTACCCTCATTAACCTTTCTTTAAGCAACCATCCTCCTTACTAGTTTCAACCTTTCCTCACCTCCTCCATGTCATCTTATCCTGTTCATTCATTTCCTTGATGTTTGTCTCACTGACAGATCTACCTTGTCCTTCCATGAACTTTGCTCCTGTAAAGAGAGAATGAAAATGCCATTTTTTTTTCTCCAGAAGATCAGAGTTCATGGAAGAGCAAGAATCTACTCTATCCTTTCCCACTTTTCGAAAACAAATATGAAATCACCTCCTGGTCAGTTGATTGTGAAATCTTAATCTAATGAATGACTATTATTAAAGCACTGTTGATTTGAATGAATGGTGCAGACATAGCCCCCCTACTTTTGAGCTGTCCATTCTGGGTTCGATTACCAGCCTGACTATAAACTGTCAGATTAGTGTTTTTGCAGGCAGAGCATTACATCACAAAGTTCGTCCCTCAGATCAATGTTAAGCTGGGTGGCCCAACTAGCATTAGTTGGAAGATTTTGAAGATTCCACGGTGCAATCTTCCATAAAGAGTTGGCGAGTTATTGTCAGCAATCTGAACAAATGACAAATTCCGATCCAAACCACCTTCTGTGAAATACAGTCATGGTCAAAAATATTGGCACCCTTGCACTTTTTTCAAATAACTCACAATTTTCTCTAAAAATACGTTTAAATTGGCGGAAGTATTTAGTCTCCACAATTCTTCATTTCACTGTGAATATTACAGAACCTTTGTTTTTGATTCAGAACTTAATATATTATTTTAAATCAGAAAATAAAAATAAATGGTGTTGACAAAATTAATGACATCGTAGACTTAATATTTGGTAGCACAACCTTTGGACAAAATAACTGCAGTCAAGCACTTCCTGTATCCATTAATGAGCTTCCTTCACTTCTCTACTGGCAGTTTGGCCGACTCTTCTTGTGCAAACTGCTGAAGGGTGCCTTCTCTCAACTGCTTTTTTCAGATCTCCCCACAGGTGTTCAATGAGATTTAAATGTGGACACATTGCTGGCCACTTCAGAACAGTCCAACGTTTTGTCTTGAACCATTGCCGTGTGTTTTTTGAAGTGTGTTTGGGGTCATTGTCCTGCGACAAGACCCATGACCTTCGAAGGAGACCCATCTTTCTGACACTTGGTTGAACATTGTGCTCCAAAATACCTTGGTAATCTCCTGATTTCATGATGCCATGCACACATTCAAGGCACCCAGTGCCAGAGGCAGCACATCAACCCCAAAATATCAGTGAACCTCCTCCATGTTTGACTGTTGGGAAGGTGTTCTTTTCTTTGAAGGTTTCATTTTGTTTTCTGCTAACATAGAGATGATGTTCTTCACCAAAAAGCTCTAATTTGGTCTCATCTGTCCACAGTACATTCTCCCAGAAGGATTTTGGCTTGTTCAGGTGTGTTTTTGAAAACTCCAGTCAGGCTTTCTTATATGTCTCCCTCTCTCCCTCTCTCCCTCTCTCCCTCTCTCCCTCTCTCTCTCTCTCTCTCTCTCTCTCTCTCTCTCTCTCTCTCTCTCTCTCTCTCTCTCTCTCTCTCTCTCTCTCTCTCTCTCTCTCTCTCTCTCTCTCTCTCTCTCCAGTGGGGTCCTCCTGGGTCTCCTAACATAGAACCCCCTTTCGCTGAGTTGGTGACAGATGGTGCGAGTTGAAACTGTTGTACCTTGTGTCTCAAGGTCAGCTTGAGTCTGTTTAGCAGTTGATCGAGCTGCTTTCTCCACAATTCGAGCAATCCTTCACTGCAATATTCGATCAAGTTTTCTCTTGCCGCCACATCCAGGGAGGTTGGCTACAGTGCCATGGGCCTTAAACTTCCTGATAACATTATGTACGATGGACACAGGAACATCAAAGTCTCTGGAGATGGACTTGTAGCCTTGAGATTGTCCATGGTTGGTTACAATCTTGTGTCTGACCTCCTCAGATAATTCTCTGGATTTCTTTCTTTTCTCAATGCTCATTGCGGTACACACAGTGATACAAAACAGGAGAATGACTCCTTTTCTTGTTTGGAAATGGTTGAATGAGTGATTTTTATATCGCAGGCACCTGCAACTTACTACGGGTGAGTTAAATTCCAAAGTAAAGGAGAATCACCTGCTTGAAATCTAATTATTTCAACCAACTTCTCAAAGGTTCCAATATTATTGTCCAGACCATTTTAGGATTTCTGTATGGAATAAGCAAAGATGTAGTAATTTTTAAAGCTTTTTTTTGTTTTATTCCACTGCACACAAAATAAATACATTTATGGATACCAAAAGATTTTTTAATTTCAACAATTTTCTGGAGAAAATGGTGCATTATTTGAAAAAAGTGCAAGGGTGCCAATATTTTTGGCCACAACAGTAGAAGGCCTGCCCAGCCATTTCAGGAAGATACTGGCCAAAAATGCTCCCCAGATGACCCCATAAAGTGGTAATAATTGGGGCTGTTGAAGAATAAGTGGTAGTCATCATAGTTGTATGCCTGGTGTTGGCTTAATAGTAAGGGTGGTGGGCTTAGGATCTGAGGATCCTAAGTTCAAATTCCACTCTGCTGTTGAATTAATACCATGTGGGGCTGACTCAGCCTGTCATCCTTCTGAGGTCAGCAAAATGAGTGCCAGCTTTTGCTGGTATCCTGTGTTGGAGTAGTGACCTGTCCAGGATTGTGAGTAGGGTGAATATACTGATTCTGGCTCACTTTTCACCATGTAAATGAATGGGGGATTTTCAGCGATTCATATTTTGTTCCCTAAAAATAAACCCCCTTTTTATCCCAAGGTATATTTATTTGTCTCCCCTTTTAACTGAGGGAAACTTTTTTAAATGAAATAAACATGTTGTGTGGGGCAGGGGTTGGGGCAGGGGTTTGTGTGTGCAGGGGTTGGGGCAGGGGTTTGTGTGGGCAGGGGGTCGTTGTCGTTGGGACATGGGGTCGTTGGGTCGGGTTTATGTGGATGAGGTTTGATGTGGATGGGTGAATAGATGAGTGGGTGGGTGAATGTGCAGGTGGAGCTTGTATGGATTGGTGGACAATTTTTTTAATAAACCAATGCATATTGTTTAGCTCACTCATTGAACCTATAAAGATTTGTTCATTCTCAAATTCCTTCAAAAGTTTAATTTTGTTTGCACAATAATCCCCATCTAAAATATTTAAAAATAAAACATTTGAATCTTTATATTTTTTAAGATAACCCTTTTCCTTATTAAACTTTCTCTTATCATCTATTGTTTCTGATTCGCAATTTAAACAGAAAGAAGAATATTTATAAATAATAAGGGCTTATCTATCACAAAACTTGCAGAGAGTTAGTTTATTCTCCATAGTATTTAAGGGTTAAATTTTTAGTTAAAATAGAGTTTTGTTTAAAACCAAATAAAGATGTTTTCAGACACATTACAACGATTCCAAGAGATTTCAAGTGAAAAGATGGAATATGTAAAAGAAGTCAAACTAATAAAAGGAAAACATTCTAACTTTTGGATAGATGTTATTTCTAATTATTTATTCATCTGATATTGAGTTTGAAGGAACAGCATATGTTTTTAAAACGAGTGTCAAAGTTGTTTTTTCTCGAGTATCACCACTTGCTATTGAGATTATTGAAAAACTTCATCTAGAGTCTGATTCAAAGATTGATAAGACTCTTGATCAGAATGGTGTATTTTTTAATAATTTTCAGACTGATAAGGATATTCATAAGAAGGGTGTAAGAGGAATAATGAGATTTAGGTCAATTATAAACAGGGGTGATTATAATAAAATAAGCTTTCATTTAATAGAAATTGAGGTAAATTAAAGGGACAACCCATGCGTATCTACTCCTCAAATCAATAATGGTTAAAGCATTCTTGTACCCCTTATCATTATTGAGTTCAATCAAATCAGCAGACCAGATATAATCAACTTCCTTGGAATAAACCTTCCTTCTACGAAACTTTGTGAATATTGGTTTATCTAATTCATCAGATAATTGTTCTTCAGTCTTAATGACATCATTAGAGCCTATAAATTTTTTGAATTTCCAAGTCCAAGTTTCAATTCAGCACTGATCATCTTCTTCACGATGAACCTATCAACTTTTTCTCTCAAGGTTGGATTTTGTATCAGAGACAAATTATACAACATTTCTCTATCAGCTTCCTACTTTTCTTCCAAAGTTGTGGTATTCCCATAATCAATATCGTGTCTCATGCACACTTCATCAACCCTATTGATGGGCTTACTCCATGATTTAGGATTGTCTGCCTCATCTAATCTTTTTATCCAAGTTTGTGCCTGGACCACAGAAAGAATACCCTGGTAGATGTAATTCCCCTGGTATTTCACTAGTTGTAAATTTACTTCCTGATAAAAACTTTTGTATATCTCCTCCGAGTTTGTGTTTGGAGATAAATTGATTTTTTTTTTGAACCACTCACCGAACCTTTTTGTATAACCCTGTTATTTTTACTTTTAAAATATGAAATATTTTTAGTATTAGTTTTCTTTTTATATTTGAGACAACAACTCATTTATTTATGAGAAAAATTCATACAGAGTGCGAACACCTTTTTAGTTTCCAACATGTACATTTGAATCTTAATTTTTAAAACATAAAGAATCCTTAGAAATGCCTTCACTCTCCTCCATTTATTTAAGAAAAAAATGAAAAATTTAATCAAAGTCAATATCTTCTCCTTGACAATAGTCTTATCGAAAATATTGCAAATAGACTTGTCAATTCTTTGTTTTCCTCCTCGGTGAGTTGAGATTTATTTATTTTCTGTAATACCTCCAATCTTTTTTTAATCTCACTGGTTTCCATATTTTCATATTTATTTATTCTCGCTCTTTCCTCCCTCTCCTCCCTCTCCTCCTCTCTCTTCTCTCTCTCCTCCTTCTCTCTCTTCTCTTTCCTCCTTCTTTCTTCTCCCTCTTCTCTCTCTCCTCTCTCTCTTCTCTCTTTCCTCCTTCTCTTTCTTCTCCCTCTCTTCCTTCTCTCTCTTCTCCTTTCCTCCTCTTCTCTCTCTTCAACTCCTTCCTCATCCCTTCCTATCCTTGAATCACTTATACCCCATAGAATATCATATATGTATTCATCAGGATTTCTTGTTATTCCTGTATCCAAAATAATTTTTTTTACAACAGGAAACCAATAAAATTTCTTTTGAATTTCTAAAAGAGCCTTATGTTTTCTTAACTTTATAATTTTTTCATTATTTAACATTCTAATTAAATCTAAAGTTGTCGGTTTATCAACATCAGCATAATGCCAATCTTTTATTGAAAATACCTCATTCTTATGTTGTAGAACATATTTATTAAAATACCGAATACCCTTTTTTGAAGGTATGCTTGGACACAGAAATGATAATTTTCTTGAAGCCTTCTTGCCGTCATTTATGTATTAGAAATATATGTTAGAATAATATTATGACACGAAACTCCTCCCCATCTTCCCATAGTAAAATAATTTTGTATTTCCAGACTTATTATACATAATCCTGTTTTTTTCTGTTTTCATGATATAAAGAAGGGCAAAACCATTATTACATTTACCCTAATTAAATTCTTTGATTTGTTGTTTACTAATCGTGGCTCCACAAAACTCATTCTCTATACCAAGTGGATAATATTCTTCCTAACGAGACTGATTTAATTGTTCCAGGTCTTTTAGGTCAATTTTAAATGACCAATTATACCCTAAATCATTCATATCATACCCCCCTTGTTCTATTCTCAAACAAACGATACACCCTCCTTTATAAAAATTTATTTTAATTCGAACTGTGAATTCTGTATGACCTGGAGATAAAATCAACACTTCAGTTTCTTTGGAATACACGGCCGTTTTATTGAAGGATATATATTGTGATAAATCACTTGATCTCACCAAGTCATTCGCGTCAGTCGGGCTTGGAGAATTTTTTAATTTATAAGCATTTTTCATATTAATAATTTTGGTTATATTATATTTATGTCGTTCAGCCTGTGCCTTTGTGTAATAATTTGATAAATCAATATCCAGTTCTTGGGATACACCAAAGATAGAATCATCTTTACCAACATAAATCATTTATATTAGATTAAAAATAATGTCATAACATTTTTTATTTTGTTGAGTTGAAATAATACATATAGACATAATTGACCACAACACTTGGAATTTAATTCTTGGACTTGAAATGTTTGATAAACACCATTCTGTAAGAATTTTATGACTTCAACAGGTGGTGGAAGACCAAAACTATCAAAATAATATTTGTCTTGACTATTAAAAATACAAACCCAATGAGAACCGTTCCCATTATTATCTTCTAAGTTCATAATAATATTCTTTGTATGTTTAGGCACATTTGTTAATTCATCTCTCATACAAATAACCACATTATGAATTTTAAATTTCTTACAATATTTGACCAGTTGTAAATTTGATGTTGTATTCTTTCCCAATTCTTTAAACCACTCATCAATGCTCATTTATTTATTAGAAAGATGTAATCCATTACCCCTTTTCGTTAATTTTACACCTGCTTGTGCGATAGAAGAAAGCATATCTCCAACTAACAATCTCACTTTATCAGGCAGACCTTCAAATTTCTCAGCAAAATCGACAATGACACCACTTCCACTAATTTGTTTCTCCAACTCTTTGTTATGTCTTTCCAATTCTTTTTGAGCCCAGAGTTGAGCTTTCCTTTCGTTGGCAGTTTTCACCGCTGTTGAAATACCAGCCGTCAATGCTCCAACTGCACTTAAACCAGCAAATAAAGGAATTAGAAATGGGAGAAATCCTCCACTCGTCTCTCTTATTGAATATTTTTTCAACATTGGTTTTGTCATTTTAATTTTAAGTGAGCCAGTATCGTTCAAGATTTTAACCTGTTCTCTTGTGAGCAAAACATCAATTCTTACTGCTCCTTTTCTCTAAATTGTATTAACGTTAATCGTACAAGGCTTTTGATTTTGAACACAAGATGATAGTTTATGAAGATTGATTTGATTAACATATACCCCAGTTGGTACTTTGCCACTCATTTATTTAACAAAAAATTATGTGAGACTAATCATCACACCATTATCTGTATTAATCTGCAATTCTGTTTCTTCCAAAATTAAACAATATGTATCAACTTCTTCACTCTCTCCTCTTTCAATGTAAAGGGAAGTATCCACTCGATTAGACTTTATAGTTTCCTTTTGAGCACTCAGGTCAAACGCATTGATTGTATACAAACTTTTAAATGCTGTCATATCCACAATAGGTTCTTTATTTCCATTACTTTCACACACACCTTTTGGTAAGACTTGTATGCTTCAGCAAAATCATTTTTTTCCCAATTAATTTCCAATCTATCTCGTGGATAAAATGCTCCATCTAGAGAAGCAAGAAGTTGTTTCACCTTAGCATTATCACTCAATGCATTATTCTTATCAGTAGCAGTATTGCCATCTGTTGTTTTTTTTTTAAATGATCCACAGATATTGTGGCTTTCCTTCCAGAACACCCAAATTCCATGTGTAAGTGGTTTGGTTTAGTTTAACGTGTTGACATCTTCTTTTGAGTTATGATACACTGAGTGGTTTCTTTGAGTTCAGTCTTCAATTCAACATCTCTTCTGTTTTAACATTAGGAGTATATTCACTAATATACAAACTAATTTCATCAATTACAAATTTATTCTGATCACCAAAAGCACTAGCAACACCACAAAGTAATCTATTTTCATTATCATTCCTTTGGAGTTGAAATCTAATTTTAAGACCATACAGAACTTCATCATGATCACAAAATCCAAAAATACCTTTAAGAGGAACTGCCACAGTAAAACTATTAACTGCTTTTGTATCATCAGTATACGTTCCTTTCCTTTGAGTATATCGAGGGTCTGTGGTGGTTCCCGTTGACATATCAGGAATAAAACCTTCGACAGCCCCCTTTTCCATTCTATCACTGAATGTATATAGTGTAAATTTCATCATTTCAGATACAGTAGAGACATAATCCACCGCTTAAACTTCTTGTGTTCCAATGTACAAACGAACACGTTCAAACCTTTTCCAGAAGAAATCATTTACGAGTGTAGCGTTTGTGTTATTCCCATCCTTATCTTACAAATCTTACAAATAACAAATCCTTATTGAATGCAAATTTACACAACAAGAAACTTTCAGATAGATTCAAATAAGTTTGTTGATAATTTATTTCAAAACCTTTTGTACCATTTGCATTCCAGTCTGTTCCAGTTATTGCTTTTACCTTGACGTAATCCTCTTTTTTAGTGGAGTTTGAGATGACAATAGTATCATCCAAATCATAGATACTATCAATTGCTTCCATACTTGTATTTATTTAGGAAAAAAGATGTTAAAACTTTTGAAACCCTGACCCAAGTATTTTAATTATTTACTGTCATTCTTGGGGGGCCCACTGAGTTTTGCCTTTCCTAATTTCTTTAATTGCTTGTAATTTATGAGATTCGTTTTGGGCATCTGTTATGCTCTTTACAGCACCTGCTACATTTCCCACAGCAGAAGCAGTTGAACCAATTAGGTCTTTTTGTTGAAGAATAGTTCAACCAATACCCATTAGAGTATCAATTATCCCATCTCCTCTAAATTGATGTTCGACACCCCTTTGTCTCTTAGGTTTATAGTATCCTCTACCAAGACACATACCTTCACCCTTGTAGTATGGGGAAAGGAACATCCCACCCCCTGCAATTATTTTATATTTTCCCAACTCGTGTTTCCTCACAATAACCATCATATTTATTTATTGGAAATCTTCACGTAGGTGAACTCTGATGGATATAACTTCTCCATTAAAAGAAATCATATGATTATCTTGGTCGGTTATCCTAAAATTTACTCTGTGTATGTTTTTTCCTGACACCTGGAGATAAACCAGATTTTTGGGTTCCATATTGAATTTATAACCAATTGGGGTTGAGTATTCGCTGAATAAAAATATTGTATTTGTTTTTATTCCATCATTACAAGCACCATCAATTAAATCACAGTGAATTAATACCGAATTTATTCCTGGGGATATTTGAATGACATTATCACTGTAAAACGTCCCATCAGTTTCAATCTTTTTTGAGGAGAAACCCAATAAATCTCTAAATGAATTATCAATTGTGAAATCAACCTTGTCGTTATTTTTACGTATTATCGTTGATTTTGAAGTATGTTTTTGAATGTCTATAACAATATTTTTTGGTTCATCACCCTGTTCTTTCATAAGACGAGCAATTTCGGAAGATATTTGAGAAATCTCATATGCTCCGGGTGAGACTGTTATCGTTTTGTATCCAGTTCCCGGATTATAACTAAACTTGTTATTTTTATCAGTTATATTAAATAAGGTATTATAAGTTTTCATGGACAATGAAGATGCCTCATATTCTTTTGTTGGGTCAAGTTGTAGTGGGTATGGGAATGAAGATGTGTGGTCGCTTGTTGTGAAATTAAAACTCAGGATTGTGCTTCTCATCTTATTTAAGATGAGATAAAATGTCTTTATATTGAGATTTATTAATTATTATCTTGCCAAAACAAAGTTTTTGCAAGATATGTTAGTCAGCTTGTATGTTTTTTTTTTGTTTTTTTTGTTTGTTTGTTTGTTTGTTTGTCTGTAATCACATATAAAAAATTCTGCAGAGCACAGTTATCATTGGAAATTTTTATAACTTCGCATATCAGAGGCCTATAGAGGTCCCTTTCAGTGCACAAAATTTTGAAGGTCAAGGTCAAAGGTCAAGGTCACTTTGTCGCAAATCAGGGGAGTCGACGAAACCCTTATTTTTTGAGTAATTTTGATCGGACCGTCTTCAAACTTCATGGGAATATAGTTCATGGTCTGGCACTCAGCTGATTAATTTTTGGTGGCGATTGGCCTTGACCTTCATGGTTAGCACCTGAGGTCAAACATATTTTACCCCAAGGTCAAATTTTCAAGTTTTAGGAACCATATCGTGTAGTACCTCAAATTGAACACCTCGATGAGTGCTTTCTAGATATGTCAAACTTGAGACATTATGACGTCATTTGGTGACGTTATGAGGAAAACGCATATTTTTCATGGTTACTCTGTAGAACGATTCTCATCGGAATCTCTCGTAGGCAGATATTCCTCAAGGAGTCGCTCCTGGTGGATAGCAGCTCTGTTCACCTCAGTGTGACCTTAAAGAAGTCACACGTGGTCACCTTTTGGCAAGATACGGGTCATCCTGCGGGTGACATTGTTTTTATTTTCATATTCATCAACTGGTCTAAAATGGCTAATGCTTCATTAAAACAATTATTATTTCCAGCCTTCTTACTACCGAACAACATCAACAATCTATTAACTAATTGCGATGAGTCACCTGGAAGAAAACTAATACCTGAACCAAGGATACTTAAAGCCTGAATAATGTGTTTCTCCTTCTCATTTTTCCTACTTTTAACAGAAATACTAACCCTATAATTAAGAATGTTCAGCAGATCAATATATACTCTATCATCATTATTTTTCATATCCAATGGTTTATCAATATACTTTGATTCATCCCTCACAGTTGAACCTTGTCTTCCATCTTTTGTGAGAAGAAACATTAATCTCGGAGTTAGTTTAACAAGGGGTTGAGCAGAACCCAAGAACTTTAATTTATCATTAAATATCAATACCTTTTCTTCAACAAGATGAAATATTGCTGGTTGTTCTGTTGGAATGAGTCCTGCTGTGGTTTTGAATCCGCTGAATATTCGTTGTTTTGAAGAGCATTCACAATATAATCAGGGGGTCGATTAATCTCTTCCAGTTGTTGAAATAAACCTTCATCATCATATTCTAATTCTCCTAAATGCTCTAATTCTTCCTCTGTCATTTGATCAAAATCTTTTAACATTTGAAGTTTTTTAGGAGGATATTCTACTGTGGGAACTGTAGAAACATCTTTAATTTTTTCTTGGGAAGTTTTTAAAAGTGGTTTAAAAAATTTCTCTTGTTTTCTTTCAAATGCTTCTTCGCCCGTTAGTTTCTGTCTGCATTTCTTCTTGATATCTTCCTGTTGTTTTACAACCTTTGAAACCAACTCTTGATGTTCCTTAAATCTTCTTGCTCTTTCTTTCGTATACATTTATTTTTTGGAAAATATCATTTCATGAATTGTAATGATCAACAGGGAAATGTTCCTTTCTTCAGCATCCAAGTAGATGTGTTCAAAGAAATCATTTTCTTTAAATATTTCATCAAATTCTTTATTAACATTAATACGAGTTGTAATTTCTTCTTCACTAATACTTGCATCTCTGCTTTTCGTACGTTTGTGTTGAGTTTCTTCATCAACATCAAAACCGAATGATAAAATCTTCACTCCGCTCAGATGTTTGTCTCGTTCCTTCTGGATTCGTTTCTAATATTCCAAGACCACCAGATTTTAGTTTCCTTAACTCACTCTTACAATGTGAATATTTTGTTGTACCAAGAGAAACCTCCTCACATATTTGACCTTCATTCCTCAATCGCATATGTTCCTCCACTGAAATATAGTGATAATCTTCACCTTTTAGTTCTCCAGGTCTTATTGCTCTTGTTGTTGTTGTACAATGCGTATCACGGGGTGTTTTTTTAAAGTAAATTTACAATATTCTCATTTGCACTATACAAGAACCTTGATTTATGAAAGTTTTTTCCAGAAGCAGATTTACCCACAAGATTTATAATAATAGATGTCATTTATATATGTATTTGTTTATAAAACAAAATATATCCCTTAATATCTCATCTTGTTTCACAACAATATATTTATATTTTTCAGTCGTGTGGTTCATGTAATCCCCAAATTCCTTTTTACTACATAATGTAGAACAATTATCTCTCCAAAAATTATTTATATCTATTGAATTTAACTTGAATAAAATAAAAGTATTAGCATTGTTTCTGATGGAACGACGAGGAAGTTGAAAGTATGATTGACTAAGATAAATACAATTACAAGAAGAATGTCTCCCTCTTGTGTAGTAGCTGTCCATTACCATTTGGTTTCTCTCATTAACACAATCATCAAAGATAACGAGGTTTTTTTTTGATTTATCCAAATCTTTGGGAGATGGTATATCATCCGTATTATCACTAAGAATACAAGTTATCGGTTTTGATTTCTTTTTACATCTCTGTGTATCACAAAATAGTTGTATTATATCTTCAATGTTATTATCATTTAGGTTTTTTTGAAGTTTAAATAAACCGATTATATCTTCTTTTTGAAGACCAGCATTAAAACCTTGTAAGAGTATTTGATACTCTGGTTGAAAACTCGACTTTGTGAAAATTATTAAATTATCATCATCTAAAAAGTTGGGAGTCAGGAGCATCTTCAAAAGTAAGCAGGTTTTTCCACATCCGCTTGAACCAACTATGAGACATCTTAATGAATTTGGAAGATTTTTATGATTGTTAAATTTTATCTTATTTTACCAAATGGGTAAAAAAATCATTCATTTATATATTTGGAAAACAGGTTATTTAATTTATTGTTGACTTTCTTTAGAAACTCTATATTTTATCCTAAGTTCAGGTTTAATTTCAACATAATCCATTATTTTATTTATGCAATATCTTGTGTTGATATTTCCCTGAAAATCACATCCATGAATAATATATAACAACAATCCTTTGAACATTTCTCTAATACGTTCAGTTTCTTCCCTTGTAAGGAAAGGTGTGGTATCACTCTCATAATTTACATTCATTTCTCTAATCAATCTTGTAAAGTAATTCATTTTTGGTGTAAATCTAAAATAATTATTTTCCTTTTTAGATTTTTTTTATCATTAATTAGAAGATAATCACAGAATATACATTGTTTATAGGCTTTTGACTCTGTGTTTAATCCCACTCTATCACACGCAGGACAATTCTCAAACTTGTCATATGGAGAATCAGGGAAGTCTAGCATATTTATAAAGTAAAACTTTACTTAAACTGAAATTCATCTCTACTTTCAGTTTCATATCGACTCACATGTAATAATATTACCATTGATATCTATATACTTTTTTTAATTACCAGATTTAACGACAACATTTTTTATATTAAAGGTAATTTTTAAATGATCCTTAACTACGATTGAACGAAATGTAATTTCACCTGATATATTAGCATCCTCTATTTCATCAGGATTTCCATCTTTCGGGTTGTTGAAAAAAATTCAAATTTCTCCTTGCACATGACAGATGGTCTTTTCTTTTCTTTCCAAAGCTTCATCCATAAGGTTTTTATTTTTTGATACTTTTTCTTGTTTCATTGCTTTTTCTAGTTTTGAATATATTGTTACGGCTGTGGAAATTAGCAAACCACCATTCAGGACCCATAGGTGAGATATCTCTAAGTACATGTGTAGTTAGCCCAAACCCGTTGTATGGAGGGAATTTATGTGATTCATCCGGGCTGCGATCCTTTGAGTTAGGTGTTTTTCTATTCTATCTTTATTTTGAACCAACCATGTCTCAACCGCTATCACACAAAAACCACGCCACCGCCACCATCTACGCTCCCATATCATCGCATCACCGTCATTCCCAAATGGCACCATAACCATCAAACCACCACCGAAAACCCTCCACCACCTTCACCTCTCTCCTTCTATGGCCATTCCCACACCACCTGTGAACACTGAACGTCGGGCTGTCTCGGGCCCGTTCGGCGAATGGTGCCGAACGCACCGAGCCGCGAGCGCAAATAGCGGCCTTTCCGAGGGAAAATTCGAATCAAAAACGTGACACGCCCACTTTTCCTCCATCCAATTAGCGAGCGCGGGGTGGCTTGGCCCCGCCTCCAGTCGATATATGCAAATTCTAGTATCAGGGGAGATTCATGCCCCCGTTTCCTTCGACCAATGGGCGAGCGTGGCTCCGCCCCCGAGGTCATTCTGATCCGAATATTTGCATATTAGCTGCTCCTGCCAGCCTATAAGAAGGCAAGCGCAAGGCGAATGAAGTGAGTTGGGTTCTGGAGTCGCCGAGAGAGTTTTGGAAAAGAGAGTCGGGTCGGTCGGGTGAGGAGAGTGCGGAACGGAGAAGAGTCACGGTGGAACTGCAAGCAAGGGAGCTCGGGTCCGAGGCGAGAAGGACGGCAGTTGGTGACAAGGTTATGGTGTGGGGGAATCGCTCATCTCATCGCGGGACCCAAGCCAGCCAGCCATCTCCCTCCCCCAGGGCATCAACAATTCCCTCCTTTTTCCACCCCGCGTTGAGATAGTGCAAAAGGGGGCCCCGTTCCCACCCCACTTCAAACGTCGTGCCAACGAAACCCGCCAAGGAGCACGGAGTCGGGGCACAGCCGCGCAGCCACATTTGCGGCTCGCCCGCCAACGCGTCATGAGGACGTGGGTAGGACCCCCCAAACCCCCCCCCCAGTCTTGCGGACCTGGCTGCTCCTCCAGGTCACGCGCACATTTGGCCTACAGACCTGTCTGCCCCCTTGTCTATGAGGGTGGCTTCTTTCTTTTGCTTTGGTGTAAATGTGTGTTGGCGCCGTCTGTAAAGTAAAACTGCATAAGTGTTTCCCTGTGTGCGCATAGTCGGTATTAACTCTGCGTCGTTGTTGCTTTTATTGTTCTGGTTACTATATATGCATTTTGACTGTATGGCTGTATATACGTGCTTTCCGTGTGCCGGGATATAAATGTGCATTGTGTGAACTGTTTTCCCGTTTCGCTTTGTCTTTTCTCTATTGACCCTCCATCTTGCTACACGTAAAGGGTTCGTAGTGGGTGCAACGCCCGGTAAATAATCTGAACCGTCAAGGTCGACGATAACACCGCTCGGTTATCCCGATAGTATGGAATGGGCCGCCCAAGTGGCTTGTGTCTGGAGTCGACCTGCGGCGAGGTATGATCGCCCGGTTTACCATCCGCGTGGGTACTTAGGTAGGTCGAGTTTGGCGAACAACCCTATCCTACGCGGGTGGCCGATTGGCACGATTGTGGTGAGGTTGAAAGGCCCACCCATGACTGGCTCCAGGCGATAGTTTCCGGAGGGTCATGACTGAATTGACTGTCCGGTGGGCGACGTGCCGCGATCCGAGTTACGTGGCCATCCGCACACCGGCGGGCGCGAATTCGCAACAATATTACCAGAAGGAGAGGAGAAACTTTTGTGAGAGATACTTTAATTGATGTTATTCCAGGTATACTAAAATCCCTTCCACTGAAGGAAATTGAAGAACTCATATTATTTACCATAATTGTTTTTCTCCAATAGTTGTTATATTTATCTTTGTTCAATTTTACATCCTTGACATATTTCTCAGTATCTTTTACAAATGAAGAGATTGATTGAAACTTGTCTTTTGTGTCTTGAAACATTGTATTTATTAAGTGAAAAAAGTTGGAGGATAAAATGGTTTTAAGCACAGACTCACCTATAAAATAAACTAAATTTTCATCAAGAAAATTTTAGTTTAAGTAAAGTTTTATTATATAAATATGGTGAATACAACGTACTGTGATGTTTGTAATCACGAATATAAACATTATAAAAAACACCTTCGAACCAGCAAACACACATTTAATCTATTTCATCAAATATCTCCTCTTGAGTTGGAAAGAAAACATTGTGATATCTGCTCAAAGGATGTTTTGAAGAGTAGTTATAAGAATCACCTTCAAACACAAAAACACAAGAAAAATGAGTTTAAAGTAAATGGAGACTATTATATTGAAAACATTGATGGGGCATTTAAAGGGTATATAAATATAAGGATTTTTCAATTTGGAGAACCTGGTCCATCATCAATAGCTGAATCAATTGAAATAGTGAAACCTGATGTTGAAAAAGTTATTAAAAAGACATTAAAAGAAATGAAAACTTTAAAGTTTCTTATGGGAGTGAAAATGAATAGGAAAAGACAAGATGAAAAACAGAGTCCTTATATGAGAACAGATCTTCATTCTATAACATAATTTCAAGATTTTTTGAATAGTGGGGTTCATGAAGAACTATCAATGCAAGAGGAAGATGTTGATAATACATTGGTAGGAATTGGATTTAATATTGAAAAAACCGTCTTTTTAGATATACACATTCTAAAATCAAACCCTCTTAAAGATTCTTCTTATATTGAATTACCAAAAGAAATAAAACTAAAGAAGGCAGTTGTTAATATTAATAACAATGATAATAAATGTTTTCTCTGGTCTGTTCTTGCTCACTTACATCCTCCAATTTGTAATTCAGAAAGAGTAAAACAATATATGAAATATGAGAATACCTTGGACATTAAAAATTTTAAATTCCCAATGCCACAAACAGATATTCCTAAATTTGAGAAAAAGAATAATCTTTCTATTAATGTATATGGATTAACTCGAGAGAATAAAGTTCAGGTATTAAAAATTTCAAACATCTATAAAAATGAAGAAACACACATTGATCTTTTCTATTTTAGTGTTGGAAACAATTCACATTATACATACATCAATAATTTATCAAGATTAATCTCTTCTCAAGTATTCAGAACAGAAAACAAAATATATCCTTGTAAGCGATGTCTTTATTCATTTCATACAAAAGAACGATTAGAACAACATTCAAAATATTGTAGCAATCATAAATCAGCTGTAATTACAATGCCTAAACCTGGTGAAAAGATTTCTTTTGAAGATTATAACAAATCTATCACACACCCACTTGTGATATACGCTGATTTTGAATGTATCCTTAAAAAGATAAATACTGCTTCTCCTAATCCAAAAGAATCATATACAAATAAATATCAAAAACATATTCCTTGTGGTTTCTGTTATTATATCAAATCATCTGTTGGAGAAAAGTATAATAAACTTGAACATTATAGTGGAAAAAAGTTTCACAAGAGTTTGTAAAACGATTAGAAAAGGATTGTATAAGACTAACTAAATTAATGAAAGAAACAAATGAACCGATGAAATTAACCGAAGAAGAAAAATTAGAATTTAGAAAGAACAATATCTGTCATATTTGTGAGGAGGAAATTGAGGAGTCTAAAGTTAGGGATCATTGTCATCTTACTGGTAAATATAGAGGTCCCGCTCATTCCTGTTGTAATCTTAATTATAAATTTCCTTCTTTTATTCCAGTCTTTCTTCACAACAGCGCCAACTATGATACACATCTATTTATAAGTGAACTTTCAAAAACACCAGGGAATATTTCTGCCATAACAAACACAAGTCAAAAGTATATTTCATTTCCAAAAATGATATTCACAAAACCTTTAACTCGTATTAGGTTTCTAGATTCTTACAAGTTTATGGGAAAACCACTAGCCAACCTGACATCAAATCTAAGCTCCACAGGCTCTTTTCCAAATCTTAATTCATTCTCTCTAAAAGAGGAAATTCTTACAAAAGAGGAAATTCAGATTGAAGAGATAATTCAAAGTAAAGAGGAAATTCTAATTAATAAGGAAATTAATGAAGAAATTCTAACTGAAGATGAAATTCTAATTATAAAGAAAATTCAAACAATGAATGAAATTCTAACTAAAGAGGAAATTCTGATTAAAGAGGAAATTCTGATTAAAGAGGGAATTCTAACTGGAGAGGAAATTCAAACAAGGAATAATATTCAAAGTAAAGAGAAAATTCTTACAAGTAAGGGAATTTATCCTTGTGATTATATGGATTAATTTATGATATTTAAAGAAACACGACTTCCTTCAAAAGAAAGTTTCTATAATGACCTTTATGAAGAAGAGATAAGTGATAAGGAATATAAACATGCACAAGAAATTTGGGAAATATTTAAGATAAAGAACCTTGGAGAATATGATGATTTATATCTAAAAACAGATATTTTATTGTAAGCTGATGTGTTTGAAGCTTTTAGATCACTCTGTCATAATAAAAATTGTTATGGATTGGATCCTGCCCACTATTTCACAGCTCCTGGTATCGCTTGGAGTGCAATGTTAAAAATGACAAAAAAAGATATAGATTTAATCAGTGATGTAGATATGCTTTTGATGATTGAGAAGTCTAAGAGAGGTGGAATATCACAAGTATGTTCAAAAAGATATGCTAAAGCAAATAATAAATATCTTCCAAATTATGATAGTGAAAAAGATAGTAATTATTTGATTTATTTTGATGCTAATAATTTGTATGGATGGGCAATGTCTCAATCTCTGCCTTATGGTAAATTAGAGTGGGTGGAAGAAAAGGATTATGAAAAGGCTTTGATGAATATTGTTATTTCTTCTCAAGAGGAATTGAATGAGGATGAAGAAGGTTATTATTTTGAAGTTGATTTGTGGCACCCGAGTGATCTTCATAATAAGCATAAAGACCTTTCTTTTGCATGTGAGAAAGAAACCCCAAAGAAAGAATGGTTAAGTGATTATCATAAAAGTTTTAATATTAAAGGCAAATCAACAGAAAAGTTATTAACAACATTCTATGATAAAGAGGGATATGTTTTGCATCAGAGAAGCTTGAAACAGTTTTTGAGAGAAGGATTGAGAGTAGCTGAAATTCCGAGTTTTAAAATTTAAACAAAGTCCTTGGATGAAAAAGTATATTAAATTCAATACAGATATGAGAACAAATACAAAAGTAAAATTTGAAGGGGAATTCTATAAATTGATGAATAATGCTGTCTTTGGAGAGACAATGGAGAATGTTCGAAACAGGGAAAACATTAGATTTGCAACATCTTGGAAAGAAGCTTCAAGATTGATAAATAAACCAACTTTTAAGAGAGAAGAGGTTTTTTCAGAGAACTTTTCTGCTATTAATATGGAAAAGGAAAGTATTGTAATGGATAAAGCAATTTATATTGGAACGGCAGTTCTTGATTTATCAAAGATATTGATGTATGATTTGTATAATGGCTTAAAGAAAGAGTATGGTGAAAATGTTTCGTTGTTGTATATGGACACTGATAGTTTTATCCTAGATGTAAAAACTGATGATGTTTATAAAGATATGAAGAAAATATTGGAGTATATGATACAAGTAATTTTAGTAAGAAGAGTGAGTTACTTTCAATAAAGAATGAAAAGGTTATTGGTAAGTTTAAGGATGAGTTGGGTGGAAAAGTAATGAGTGAGTTTATTGGATTGAGAGCAAAGGCATATGCTTATAAGTATGGTGATCAGATTGATAAGAGGTTAAAGGGAATAAAGAAATATGTAATAAAGAAATTAATAACTTTTAGAAATTATTATAATTGCTTTATGAATAAGAAAGAAGAATATCGGAAAATGAATACAATAAGAAGTTATAAACATAAGATATATAGTGAAGAAGTAAAAAAAAGGCATTAGGAGCCTTTGATGATAAGAGATTTATTTTAGATAATGTAATAGATTGTGTTTCATATGGATATTGTATGATAGAGTGTATAGAATAGATTGTGTTTTAACGATGGGAAGATGAGTTTGGGTTTTTAAGGGCTACCGCCGTGTTTTGCACAATATATAAATGGTCAAACCAAGTATTAATCAAACTAAAGAGTGGAGAAAATCTCAGTCTTGGTATATAAATGGAAAACATAATGAATGTGAAAAATATCAAATAAGTCTTATTGAAAAAATAACTAAAACAAAGATAAATAAAACAAATAAGCGAATCAATTTAAAAACTAGGAAGTTAGAGGATGTAAAGAAAAAATTAATATCCTTGAATGGACTGAAAACTTTGATGTTTATCAATTGAACAATGGAAAAACAATTTACTATAATCTCAAAATGATATGTGGCTCAGGAGGTGGTCAAACAAGAGCATTAAGAGAAGTTTATCATTTCAGAATGGCACAAAAGGGGTATCTTAAAAAATATAAAGATTCAGATGTTTTATTTTTAAATATTTTAGATGGGGATTATTGTGCAAAGAAAATTGAACTATTGAAGGAATTTGAGAATGAACAAATCTTTATAGGTTCAATGAGTGAGCTAAACAATATGCATTGATTTATTAAAAAAAAATTGTCCACCCATCCATACAAGCTCCACCCGCACATTCACCCATCCACCCATCCTCCCATCCACCCATCTATTCACGCATCCACATCAAACCTCATCCACATAAACCCGACCCAACGACCCCATGTCCCAACGACAACGACCCCCTGCCCACACAAACCCCTGCCCACACAAACCCCTGCCCCAACCCCTGCCACACACACAACATGTTTATTTAATTAAAAAAAGTTTCCCTCGGTTAAAAGGGGAGACAAATAAATATACCTTGGGATAAAAAGGGGGTTTATTTTTAGGGAAAAATATATGAATTGCTGAAAATCCCCCATTCATTTACATGGGGAAAAGTGAGCCAGAATCAGTATATTCACCCTACTATTGTGTTCAATAGCCAAGGAGACTGCTTAGTCAGCACTAATTCTATGCACAGAGTATGGTCCCAATGGAATGAATGGATCATAGTCGTGGAAAAGATTTTTAACAAATCTTAAGAAAAACACATAATTAATAGGAATAATTTCATGTTGGAATAGGATGTTTCGGATGAAAGTTTCAAAATCATTTCTTCTGTCTGATATGCAACTTATAACACAATCCTAAAATATTGTTACGGTTCTGGGGGTAGATGGAGGAGTTTAATAGGAAAGTTCTGAACATAGTTGTATATAGTTGTTTGGTCCGTGGATATGTAGGAGACATCTCGATGTAATTAAGTAGGGAGACTTTGAGCTTAAGTGTTACTTGTCACCACATGGGGGGGGGGGTAGTGTGGTGTTTACTTGATAGGGATTAAGGACAAGTTTCCCCAGTATGTGATTTCCCCCTGTGACAGATTCGTATGTTTTTGCATTTACAAGTGAGCCAGGTGTGCCGAGCAGGCTGAAGCCCCACCTTTTTCTTTTACTTTTTTGTATACCTTGTCGAGGCTTGTGTGAGAGCTAATACGTGAGAGAGCTAAACCTTCCCGGGTTTCGTGCGAGCAAGCCATGCCCCAGAGGTGGAACAGTTGTTCGGTGTGACATCAGGAGAGATAGAGAAGCGAGGAGGTGGGTGACTTGGTGGGAGAGATAAGAAGTGAGGGACGCATGCAGTCGAGAGAGAACGTAGCTAGGAGATGGCTTGTAAGAACAAGGCTTTATGGCTGCCTCTCCATTGATGCATGAAGAAGATTACACGATTCTCCTATTCCTGCTGAGGCGAATTGGCTCGCTTACTGAGTAAGATGCTAGCCATTGACTGTTCGGCTGAGAAGTGAAGTGTCTACATTTCTGAGGAGGGAAGGAGAGCAAGACTTATGGCCTGATCACGGAGTCGCAGAAATCTTCTCGTTGTGTGGGTGATTGTTGTGAACAGACCGGGTGCAAGAGAGGAACGGTCAGCATATTCGCTCGTGAAAAGAAGCCACACGGGGTCTCTGATCCCTGGTGTTGAATACCGCTCACAAATTGTCTGAGATGCGTTTTCCCATTGCAAGAGTGCGTCTTGGCACCATTTTTTGGTGCACATCTACATGTGCAGCACAAAGCGCCTCGATCCCAAGTTCCACAAAGACCATCTCTGGACGAAGCAAAGTGGCAAAATAAAAGAATAGTCTGTCTGCCAAACTGGAAATTTTACCCTAACCTCAAAGTCTCTGATAAAGTTTTTTTCTCTGTGGATTATTGTCGTATAGGGTCTAAATTAACATCCCAGGGTGGGTGTGAAACTCTCACCCTTGGGCAATTTGAAAAATCCAAGATGGCGGCCAAAATGGCTTCCACTTATAGAAATGCTACTATAGTGCCCTCAAATTATGCTGGAGAAGCATCTGATATATCAAAATAGGGGTTTCATTAGGTGAGAAACCCAAATTTCTGTACTATAAACTGGTATGTTTAATAATTTTTCCATAAATGTTCATAATAATGACCTGAGTACCAGTTTAGTAAAGTCAGAGAACAGCATCTTAGTTCGTTTACATCATGAAATGTGGTTTTATGATGCAACATGTTAATAAAACTTAAAAGTAATTACTCCTGCAATTGTTATTCAAAACTACTTTCAGAAAAGATTTCAAAATTTACAAATACCATTTTTTGAAAGTTACATACACAAATTTACAAATAAGAGGCAAGCTGATAATGACAAAGTTGAACCAGCATGTCACACTATTACAATCATTACAATCATTATAATCACATACCTTTGCAAACCATACTAATTATTAAAGTAACATAATCACAATATCTGTGTTAAAACAATAATTTCAATCATGTCCTGATTATAATCTTTCAACCTGTTGCAATATATGCTCATAAAATCTTCTTCTTCCTCTTTCGGCTTGTCCCGTTAGGGGTTGCCACAGCGGACCAACCGTCTCCATTTCGCTCTATCCTCCACATCTTCCATTGACACTCCAACCACCCGCATGTCCGCCCTCACCGCATCCATGAACCTCTTCTTTGGCCTTCCTCTTCTCCTCCTGCCTGGCGGCTCCATCTTCAACATCCTTCTCCCGATATACTCCGTTTCCCTCCTGTGCACATGTCCAAACCATCTCAATCTCACCTCTCTCACTTTGTCTCCAAACCGTCCTACCTGCGCTGTCCCTCTAATATACTCATTTCTTTTCCTATCCATCCTCGTACCCTCTTGACATGATTTTCCTTCAGGATTATCCCGACACCATTTCTCCTCCCATCCACACCATGGTAGAACAGTTTGAAACCACCTCCAATGCTCCTCGCCTTACTCCCCATCCACTTGGTCTCTTGTACACACAGTATGTCCACCTTTCTTCTCTCCATCATATCAGCCAACTCTCGCCCTTTGCCAGTCATCGTCCCAACATTCAGAGTTCCAACTCTCACCTCCACACTTCTACCCTTCACCCTCTCCCACTGCCTCCGGACTCGCCTTCCCCGTCTCCTTCTCCTCCTTCGCCCAGCAGTAGCACAATTTCCACTGGTACCCTGCTGACCACCGGTACCGGTGGCGGTCGTTGGGAACCCGGGCCTCGACCGATCCGGTATGGAAATTCGTTTTGTTGTCCGCATAATGATTTGGCATAGGTTTTTACGCCGGATGCCCTTCCTGACGCAACCCTGGTCGCCTCTTACGACACACAGGGATATGGTACACCTATTCTAACCGGGGCATACACCGGGCCCAGTACAACTGGTGCTCATTTCGCCGACCTCAGAAGGATGGCAGGCTGAGTCAACCCCCTAGTGTTTTCGACTTGGTATATATATATATATATATATATATATATATATATATATATATATATATATATATATATATATATATATATATACATATACATACATATATTAATTCAGTGTCCCAACGGGGCTTGAACTCAGGACCTCTTGGGTCCCAAGCCACTGCCCTTACCACTGCGCCAACACCAGGCTCATATATGCTCATAAAATATGGTTACTATATGCAGTCATTTGAAATATGGTAACAATTCAATGATTTGAACAATCAGACAGTCGAACAAAATACTGAACACACTCGAACAAATAAACATATGCTTCTCAATATTCATCATCAGAGTCATTTTGCACCATTGCATCATTTATCCTGGTGTGATGATTTCCAGCATTCATCGTCTCTTCGCAATGGCAAAACACTGTGCAAGTCATGCCTGAGCTGCAGCAACTGCATCTGCGTGCGTTGCATGGTTTTATTCCCCCTTGCAGGAGCATTGGATGACCTTGAGCAGAGCATCAGGAGCCTGTGCAGTGTTGGGAGGAAGCATGACTGCACTCAGAGATCCATCCTCCATGTACCACCCATGGGCTGCTGGGTCAAGTGCTGGTGGGTTTGGCTCCAAGGAGTTCCTCCAGACTGCAACCTGGATGTGAGCCCAGGCCACATTCTGACAGAGGGCTTCATCGGTTGGGGGTGGAGGCTTGAGCTTGGGAGCATTGGCGATGTTCTTGCTCACCTTCTTCATCCACAGTTTGTACCGAGCATAATTTGCTGAATCAATGTCCTCCTCACCATAACATGCAAGGAAGAAGCATGTACATTGTTTGACTACATCTTTCAGCTCAACTGTAATGTCACCAAGTAAACTGAGGGAATGCTTTTGGCTCCTTAGAACTCTGAGGGCAACTCCCTTTCCAATTCCGAAGTATGGTGCCACTGTGTCACATCCTGACAAACCATGCATTGGAAGAAGATCTTCCATAATGTCTTCATTATTGGCTACAGATGCATTGATGTCAATCACTGACTGACCCCTGATTGGTGATACCATCCACACCTGTGAAGTGATCTTCCCAAGATGATGGAAGTGGCACACAAGACAAAGATGTCTGTGTCGTCTGCCACCACTATGGCTGACTGTGGTTTGACAACTGCCAGCTGATGTAGAATGATGGTGTCACCCTCTTCCTGGGTGGTCTCCAGATCTCTTCTCTGTATTGTCAGACCTTTGTGCAGCTCAACTGGAACAGGACGGCTTCGAGTGATGACAAGGCGATGTTGCTTGAAATCATCCTTGTGCTTGCTGAGGTCCTCACACAGAAGATCAATCAGGGCAGACTTGTTCTGGGACGCAGTCAAGACAACTTTCTGTGGTGATATCTTGGTGGTCGAGCTGAGACGATATACCCTGCTTGCTCCTAAGTCTCTGTTCCTTCGAAGGCACTCCTTCCTGCTAGTAGCTATGTACCTGTAGTGAAAATGGCACAAGTGTACAATGTGCATGACAGCCAAACATCTGATATAATAATTTTGTCTCGCACAAGGATGTATATGTGTATCCATGGAGAAAATATATATATATATATATATATATATATATATATATATTCAAAATTCTGAAGCACTTTCGTCTCTGCTCACACATCGAAACTTGAAGCCTTTGTTCTTATCTACACACACATGCATCTACTTCTAAAAAGCACCATCACCACCACCATCATGCAGAAAGACCTGAAAAAATTGTTCTCTGTTACAAAATCAGTTTTGAAAATCATGAAGCAGTTGGATTTCCACAATTCAGATAATTTTCAGCAAAACAGCTTCAAAGTGCCCTGACTGATGCAGTGCTTGCTTGACACATATTATGCCTGTAAATAGCAGGAAATATCTCTTTCTGCAACAAATTACAAAGAAGAAACTGGGCTTATGTAGGCCTATTATAATATATGTAGTTGCTGTCATGTTAGTGAAGTCATATGACATTTTGTGTTGGACACCATGGGCCTCTCCGCAAAAGTATTTTCTTCCTAAAATCACCAATAACTCAAAAAATAACAAATACCCAGTTTTCTAGGCTAAATTTCTGAATTGAGCATCCTCTAAATCCCCTATTTTGATGTACTACATGTCTCTCTAGTATTAATTGGGGGTACCATCGTAGTATTTCTAAAAGCGGAAGCCATTTTGGTCGCCATCTTGGATTTCTCAAAATGCCCAAGGGTGAGAGTTTCACACCCACCCTAGGATGTTAACTTAGACCCTATACTACAATCATTCACAGAGAAAAAAACTTTATCAGAGACTTTGAGGTCACCTCATTCGGCAGACAGACTAGAAGTATTTTCTTTAATTTCATTTCCCTTGTCTGTATTTAAGTCTGTGTGTTGAGACGCCTCGACTTTAGATTTAATTTATCTCTCATTTATCATTACATTTTGCATTATCCCCTTGTAAATATTTTTGTTGTCATTAAATTCCCACGTTTATTTTAAGTTGATGTGCCCATGCATTTGTCGTGGGGTTCGAGTATAAACCCCCATGTGCTTCCCTGTACCTCCCTGTATTCCGCCAGTGCCGCGCCCTACCCCTTCCGTGCATGTTTTTATCCCCCGCCGCGTGGCGGAAGGGGGATATTGTTAATCTCCTAGGATCAACGTGTCCGCCTCCTAAGGAAAAACCGCTCGGCAATCCATGTTGGCGGTGTTAACCGCCCATCAGCACAAATTTGGGCGGGGGGATTTACCTTAACCGCCAGCACCGCGACAATATCATGAGTATGCAGCATGCACACTTCCCTTTGTTTTATCTCAATAATGGAGTTATGGATTAGTGTAAGGTGAGGGCCATTGGTGGGCAAGTGTGACAAGACAAGGTTACGGTGAGGCGTCACCTTAAAACACTGCAGGAATGAATAAGATTGAATCATAATATAATGGGCGTAACCCTGGAACTTCTAACACACTTTTCTCCAAACGTATTCTGTTCATACTTCTGAAATCTTCACATTATGTGTTCCATGTATTTACACAGGCGATAACGGATTCAAAAAAATCGCAATATAGATAGAGTTTTCAAAGAAGGAATCGGTGACGTCACAATTCGCAGCGTTCGGCTGCAAACCGACAGCCGGGTCCCAGACGACGTGCTTTACTTAACTAAGTCCATGAGTTCAGGACGCTTGTTCAACTCGGCATTTACGACTTTTATCCTGCCATGTTGTTAATCTGTTGATGGAGGTAATATAGAAACGATGAATATGTCAAATCGTTCGTGTTCCTCATCCAGCAATATGTGTCAAGCCCAACAATCTAAAGCGACCGGACTCAAACTCTACCATGGGCACCCAGACGCGCCACATATATGAATTGAGCTTTTGAATGCGGCGCAAAACATCCAAAGAAACTACCATAACTGAGTATTGTGATCCTTCCTGTCCCCCATACCCATCGTAGATGGGTATCTGCAAGTTGACTTAAGAGAGGATTTCACAAACGAGAAAAAAGGAGTGAAGGTGAACAGAGAGACTAGATTTGGGGAGGATAATTCAAGATATGAGTTGATTGATGGGTGTGTGTGGCAAGGCAGGTCTTGTGAGGAATGAAAGTAAGAAGGGAAGAGGTGGTAAGACAAGATCTGATTCATTATTACCCCAAGCACATTAAGCGAAAAGTGGGGTTAAGCAATTGATTCATGTCTGTCTGTTCATCTGTCCATCTGTCTGTCTGCAAACGACAGTTTATGATTGAGGAACAACTTTTTAAAATTGAATGTTATATTTTGTACACTAATCGGAAAACAAACCTGTAGTTTAACAGTAATTTGCCTTGGCATTCGTCCCGATCGCACATGTGCAGAGGTGCAGAGATCGCACATGTGCAGAGAAAACAAGGTAAATTTTTTACTCTGTCTGCCTGGCGGTTAAAAACAAAACTGAAAATCATTCCAAACAGGAAACTTACTGTTTTTAAGGATGATTTTAAAAGACACAAGTAACAGGCATGGATACAATGTGTTAGATGTGTCATGGATGCAATGTGTCATGGATGCAAGCAATGAATGCAATGTGTTAGATAGGGTGGTGTAATCGACACTGCGTCAACAATGGTAAAAACGGCAGTAAATTCTGGAATTAATTTATTTATATGACTTTTGCAATCTTTATTTTATTTAAATTGAATTATTATATACTTGAACACTGCAGAACACAAATCGCCTTGTTTGCACTTCCAAGAACCTTCAGTTTATCATGACTTGAACATATTAACTAATGTGGTGCATAAGGGTAGTGTATAAATAAGACTGTGCTTCAATAGTGCTAAACTTCTGGAATTTTTTTTTTAACAATCTTTAAAATTATTATTGCCCCCCGTTGGACTTGGTCCAACATGGGGGCTTATGGATTCGGTCTCGATTTTTGCGTGCTTGTGTGCGTGCACGCGTGTGGCGTGTGTGCGTCCGCAACCATGTCTCGTACATGTATGGACCAATTTATTCATACTTGGCACAAAGGCAACACATGAGCAAATTTTTTTTTTTTTGACATCAGATCCAAGATGGCTGACTGACGACAATTTTGGTTGTAAAAAAAAAACAACCAATGTTGAAAACATCCTCAACCATTTCTCAGACATACATTTACCAATGTTGTTTAAACTTGGCTTTGTCTGCTGGACATATGCATTTCAATTTGTTTCGAGATGATGTCCAAGATGACCGACTGGCGGCCATTTTGTTACTTAAACATGTTCCCAACCATTTCTCCGACATGCATGGTCCGATTTTATTCAAGCTAGGCACAAGCACAGTACACAATGGCATACACTTGTACCTAACTTTGTTTTGTGATCAGATAAAAGATGGCCGACTGCTGGACTCATGGGCATTTTAGCTGCAAAAACACCCGATGTTTAACACTTCCTCAACCATTTCTCAAACATGCATTTACCAATGTTGTTTAACCTTGGTAGACAGATAATGAATGATGGCTTACATTAGCATGTCATTTTTTTTTTCAACATCAGATCCAATATGGCCAACTGGTGACCATTTTAGTTGTACATAAATATGGGCTGTCCCTTTAACTCCATCCAGCAAAATTACTAAAATAATGGGGGCTATGACATTTTATGCCTATTTTACTTGTTTTATTTAAATTGAATTATATACTTAAACACTGCACAGGGTAATGTGTTCGATAAACTCTGTAGTTGTTACTGAGCATATATGTCATAGCTACATTTATATAACAGAATATTCTTTCCTGTGTGTTTGTTCTTTATTACCTCCTGCCATCTTTATCTCTTCCTTTTGCGTCTTGTTCATGCACTCTGTATATCTATATTAATTATTCACATTGTCAGTCTTGTAACAATCCGAGAGTTTGCTTCTTTAATCAGCTGTAGTCTTGTTTTTCATTACTTATGCATCCGTTTTCTCGTACAAGGTAAGTAAAAAAAGCAACAAGTTTGTCCTGTTACTCACATATTCAAGTTTTAATTCGAAATAGCCATCACATCACCGCTGTCTTGCAGACAGAACAGCATTGGTGCAGGATCGACCATGGCGCGTGTTGGAGCCATGCTGGCACCCTTGGTCATTCATTCCGGAGACATTTACCCCCTGATTCCACAGATCACATATTCTGTTGTGTGTTTGTCTGCTGGACTTGCGGCAATGATGTTGCCTGAGACACGGAACACAAATCTACCTGACACTGTTAACGATCTGCTGCAGCAAAAAAAGGGGTAGGATTTATTGTTCTGGTTTGGGTAAGGGTTAATGTTAAGTGTTCATTCAAGGTGAAGATTGCTTTCTTTGAACATATATCTGCATTTGAGACCAATATTGCTTTATTTATCCAGGAACATACATTCATATCTACTTGGCAAACACAACTTGTGTAGTCATCAATCGGAGTCAACCTGTGAAGCAAAGTGTTTATTTATAAAACACATTGCACATCTATAATACGAAAAGGATATACAGCTTATGTTCCACGCAATCTTTCCAGAAAGCTTCGACTGTGCTCCGGCGTTTTCCCCATATTTGCAATAAAAAGTTATTTTCATACGGACGAAAGTCAATGTCACAATGAAAAGTTGCAATTGTTTCATCAAATTGAGATAAAAAGATGAAATACGGACACTTTCAGTGAGGTGAACGAGTTCCGAGGAGTATGACACACGTCACGTGGTAAAGACAAGTCCTGATGTAAATACATCAGTTAAATACGCCAACTATTTTTTTTTTTTTTTGCAGAGGTAAATCTCCTTATGACTGCTTCATTATAATTGGGCATCCAACTTTCTATCATATATATATATATATATATATATATATATATATATATATATATATATATATATATATATATATATATATATATATATATATATATACACACATGTTAAAAAGTAATGCCTCCTTTTGTTTTTCTCGAAAACAGGCAAGGATATTTGAATGAAACAGCACAGTCTGCATATTAGGTCTTCCCACCACTGGGTGGGAAGTTTCATGATTCGGACACTCGATATGTCATTGCTACGTTGGTCAAGATGGCAGAGGGCAGCACGATATTGTCAGTGCTGTAAGGCATGAAACGCTGGAGATAAGAGTTGGGATGTCTGAATGGAGATGAGATGACTGGAGATTAGAGTTGGATGAACCATTACTATCCTGAGAGTAACAATCAATGGAGTACCACCACAAAGGATCACCAGCTCTGACTTGGCTTGATCAGACTTTCATTCCTTCCCCAAACTTAAGGAACAGCTTCATGGAGAACGTTTTTCTTCTGACTGTGATAATAAGGCCACTGTGAAGTAAGCACTGGTTAAGTCAGCAGGACACACAGCTCTATTGTGATGGCGTCACAAAACCACTTGAACGTTGATAGAAATGTGTGAACAGCAGTGGTGATTAGGTTGATAAATAAATATGCACCACGGTAGAATAAAGATTGATGTTAGTATCTGTCCTTGTTTCATTCAAATATATTTTCCTGTTTTGGAGAAAAATAATCGGAAGCATTACTTTTCAACATGTCCTCGTACTTCTTAAAAGAAAATAGAATGATCCTGCACTTCACCATCTTGCTCCGTAAGCATCCATTTTATGCATGCAAACAATTTCTTTATAACTGCCTGAGTGCTGACCTTTGACAAACATTCTGATTTAAAAAAAAAACAAGAAAAACTCATCACTTCCTACTGTACATTGTGCGTTCAGTTGGCAATTGTCGTTTTGGTCTTTTTTTATTTTGACAAGGTATTTGTTGCATAGTTACATCATCTCTGAGCTGTTTCCAAAAATTTCGACCACACCATTTCAGTGACATCGTCGCCAATTACCAATTTTTACCAGCATTTGCCATGACAATAAGTAAGGCCCAAGGAAACTTCCATCATGACTACGAGGCACAACATGGTCAGTGATAATGACAACTTAAAAAAAACTGGTGTGTGTCAACAAATAATCAAATTCACTATTTTCAACACTTGGTTCTACAAAGTTTAAATATCGCTGAAAAGAGAGACATTGTTTAAGCTTTTCGTCTTGCATTCAGAAGGACAATCACAAGAATACGACAAGTATTGCAGCAATGTGGGGACTTGGGTTATCCTATCCTCTCTGTCTCGCAGCTGTGACATGCATGAAGGTTAACCAATCAACATCTGCCTTATGAACAAATCGGAAAACACCAGTGAGCATAAATACCTTTGATCTTTGACTTATGGTATTCTTGCGATTGTGCTGATGAGTGCGAGAAGACAAGCTGAGACAATGTCTCTTTTCAGCAATTATTGCCATTTCACCGGGTCCCTCACTAGTATTGATAAATAATTTTTATTAATAGGGAAGCACCATATGCACCAATCTGCATATGTTGTATTTTCTTATTAAGTATAGTAGATCTTTTCAAACTATTGTACACAATTGGCAATAATCAATACAATAAAAGTTCTGATTTAGTTTTTATGATGGGTCCATCTCTAAATTAACATGCTATATACACAATGCCAACATTGAAGTGCATCCTTTTGCAATGTTATAGCTCGGTGTTATTTCGTGCATTAAATCAATTTTATCGATATTGATAACTTTTGTCTCCCTCCCATTTCCTCCATAGAGAAAAATCGATGCAAACAATAGAGTCATTCTCAGAAAACAGCGAAGTCACCAGTAAAAGCACATTCTTTTAATTAAGGAACATCAAGTATTCCTGTTTACTTGCAATGTAACAATGCCACAATTACACCATAAAAATATTACAAAGAAAGAAAAGGTGAAGATTGGTCAAGTTATTTAAACAGATACTGTACCTTCCTTCAACACATCACTTACTTTTCATGTTTTCGAATGAACTAAGAATTATCATCAACGATAATTGCATAAAATTATTATTTTTTTGTTCCCCTTTTAAAACAGAATCTACAAATGAACACAAAGGTGAACACATTTTTTTTTTAATTTGCAACCTCAAATGCAGTGCCGTTACCGATTCCTTTGTCGTGCTGTTCCCGAAATTAAATGATCACTTCTTCCACAATTTTGACTGAATTTGTTGATGTTTCAAATGAGCATTTCACATCTTTGTTCGGTGGAATTTTCTGCAACAGTGGACTTTCTTTTGCACCATCTTGTTTCTCTCCAGCAGACTGATCGTCCTGTCGCTTCATGTGGCTGTAATAAGGGAGCAAAATTTAAAAGTTAAATTAAACAAGATAAACAGGAAAAAGTTTGATAGTTAAGGGGAATAGATGCTTCTGAACTATGTTTTGCAATGAATACTATTATTGAATGAAAATATTTAACAACAAAAAAGGAATGATTATGCAATTAGCTTCAGATATTTAAACAATTGCCAATAAGCTTTTCATCAATCTTTCTGAATCTTACCCTATCCTCTCCAAATAAAAATGCACAAATACCTCTTTTAGAAATAAAATAATTACCTCCATCACCAAAAGTACATAGATGGAGGTTATGTTTTCACCCCTGCTTGTTTGTCTGTCTCCAAGCAGGATATTTCAAAATGTTGTGAAAAGGAAGAATTGATTAGATTTTGGTGAAGATCTGCATCTGACTACTAGAATTTTTTAAAGAGATTCTTCACCATTGAGAGATGGGGCCAAAAACAATATATAGCAGAATATCTCAAAAGATTGCAGATGGATTCGCATGAAACTTGGTGGGCTGGTTGGGTGTATGACAAGGATGAATTGATTCGATTTTGGTGAAGATCCGAATCCAGATCCGGATATGATAATTTTAATTATTTAATTAAAAAGTGATTCTTCACCATTGAGAGATAGGGCCAAAAACAATATACAGCATGATATCTCAAAACATTATTGGGCCCGATATGTTCTCGTGGATCAGGCATTGCGTGGCAGAGGTATGCGCTCTACCGAGTGCCCTTCTAGTTTGTCAGATGAGTTCCCTTTTTCAACTCAGATTGACTTTTCCCTTTTCAGGTCCTTTAGTGTGGGAAGATTAAAAACAAATGTCCCTTTTCAAATTTTTCAACTCACGTTGACTGGCAGGGACTGTAAGCTGCCACTTCATTTCAGGACTGGTCCCCTATTTTTGCTGCCGCTGATATTAATGTGACATGGGAAGTCTTCCACAGAAACCTGTTCTATCTAATGTACAGATTCATCCCATAGAAGGTACAGTTACCATACTCTTCTCTCACCAATGGTACCCCGAATGCTGTGATGAGACAGTTGCCTTGAAGCTTAGCTTGCCTTTTCTTCCTGGAAGGCATACCTGAGAAAAAGTAACCTCATATCCCTTACAAGACACTTCAACACAGTCGGCCATTCGGACTATCAACCTTGCATGATGATTGCCCAACCCATAGGTGTTTGTCCATGCTCTATCCTTTTTAAATGCTGAGCATCAAGTGAGGAAGCAGCCCATACCATTTTATAGTCTATGGTATGACTTGGATAGGGTTTGAACCAATGACCTCCCAGAATTAGAGTGGACGTTCTCACCATTATGTCACCGGTGGAAGGTGGTTGACTTTTCGAAGTTGGGAAAAGGAAGTCAAGGGGTGGAGGGAGAGGTTAGGCCAATGAAAACAATGCAGTTGAGGGTGAGATTTCAGTTGTTATTGCAAACATAACAAACAGCATGGAGATGTCATCATGGCATTCATAGTCGGCAATGATTCAGAGTGTGCTAATAACTTGTTACCATCCCCAGTCCCACTCTTTCCTCCAATGTTTCAAAGTAACAGTGCATCATCATCCTAAATCTTTACCAGTGGTCTTTTCTATCCCCAAGAACACTCGCCTATCCAAGCTCTCTTCCGCTCAGGTTATTATGTTCTTCCCTTCTCCTCTCTCTCTCCTGCATGTCGCCTTTCTCCCCGACATCAATCATTGTCCCTATGTTGCTTTGCTTCTCCACATCACATTACGTGCCTGCCACCTCCTTGAGTCTAACACTTTGTAAACAAACAAATTATTAAATTATACTCACCATGATTTTAACATCACATCGTCCATAGTGTCTGGCAATGGAACGTGAAGTGTCTCAGGCAGGTAGAAAGTGGAAAACCCTGCTATTATAGAAACGGTACCATAGATGATTTGGGGGAGCAATGGGTAAAGCTCGCCCATGATGGTCACCAATGGTGCTATCATGGCACCCATTCTCGCTGTTGTTGATCCACTGCCAATTGCATTCTGCCTGGAAAATGGCATAAGTTTTTACTAATTAACAATACAAATTAAATTTAAGGAAAAAATACAATTCATGGCTTAACGACTCATTTAAGAAAGATGTTCTCACACCCTGAGATACATGTGAGCATCAGATCTCTTTTCCTTTCAAATGCAAAAATAGCTGCTGATTGCATCACGTGCTGGGGTCACGGCTGTGCCGCTGATGCAGTGGCCCATGTAGGTCAAAGAGAGAATTTGGAGCTTAGGGTTCTAGCGATAACTCGCCTATTCTTCGCGAAGGATACAACTAATCCTGGCAGACGGGATGCCCAGTGTAACGTCCAACCTCGGGATGCACACACATTGATGACTTGCTCTGCCTGTGAAACACCAGGGTGACCGTTTAGAGCTGGGCTGAAATTCGAACCCAAGCAAGATAGCTCAGATGTGGAGGGTACATACCTCTTGGCTATCCTGCGAGGCCAGCATATAATTTATTCAAAGCTGTGAGTGTTTCAAACAAAATTGTTTCCAAACATGACACATAGGTAACAATATTTGACTGCTGGATGACTGTCATATAGAAATGTCTCGAGTTGGGCCCATATGTACTCAAATGAGTATAGGAGCTCATAATCTACAGTAAGTTTCCAGGGAAGAAAGGTGTGGTGGTTGGTGATGACAGCAAATAATTGCTTTTTTTTTAAACCAAGGGGCCATCCTCATATGATTTATACAAATATAGTATAATATTGACTCCCCCACATAATTTGTTCCACATCTGCCATTTTTCATTCCTTCTCCTGGCTTCTATACTACCCTCTAACACCCTGCCCCCACCTTTTCTCCAGACTCCTTCCCTCATATGTACCTCATAAGTGTTGGATACATCTCTCCAGTGAGTAGCAGTACAACATTGAACGAACCCCCCAAACTTCCTTTTCCAATCACTGCCATGATGGTTCTTAATATTCTCAAATCTGGGTAAGTAGCATACATGGAATGTTTCGTTAATGTAAGCACCATGCTGTGAAGTTTTCAAAAAAACACTCGTAAGTCATGACATGATGGTGACATCCATAATAATGACTGCAAAAATCTGAATGTTCAGACAGACCTTGAGGAATGAAGACCAGTGCCAGACACGCACCACCAGCAAGGAACAGCAATGTTGCCAGGGCAACACGACGACCAATATAACAAGCGATAACAAAAGCTCCCAGTTTTGCTGGGAAATCTGCCACAGCAAACATGAGCATAACAATATAGATCTCAAAACCAAAACCATGCAGATTCATGGCAAGGCCGTAGTAGGAGAAGCTCGTGGCAAACCTGCAACAAGAAAGAAAGCATGATCTTTTTAAACATTACCAATTAAACTATTGGGATTACTCAGAGGTTTTAACTGTTTAATATAGGTTTGATTCCTTGCGTGACGATAAACTGCCATGCTGGCGCTTCACAGGGCTTAGGGTCAATGAGCAGAAGATGAGCATCAATGAGCAGAAGATGAGCATCAATGAGCAGAAGACTATAATTTGAGGTGGGGCAGAGGAGGGGGTGGACCCTGTCTGCTAGCATTCCCTGATGGACATCAAAGCTGCCATGGTACCTTTCAAAACGAGTTGGCCATTGTGTCCTGGCATCCCAGACAAATTCCAAATTCCGATCCTGACATCTACATGGGAGTTAGTGGCATCTCATAATGGACCATATGTCTCGGTTTCCAGCTTCTGGGTATGGTAGCTTTATCTCACGATTTCCAAAGTTAAAAGTATTTTTCAAAGTTGAACAGTTCGGATTTGTCTTTGTTGCTGTTGATTGTTGTCCACTCTAGGTTTTGTTTCTTATTTGTATCGTCTGCTCATCGTCATGTCTGCTTGCCTGTTTGGTTCTTTGATCTTGAGCATCTGCCTTGGCTGGTTCAGCCTTCCCAGTGTTAAACAGGCATTCTTTCTTCCTTCTCCAAACAACAACAAATAAATGATAAAAATGTATTCTTCCTTTCAACTCATTCTGATCTTATCTCTTAAGTAATTGAGGCACAAACTATTTCTTTCTTAATTACCCCATTTTCTTCCTCCTCTCTTTTCTCTCCATGCATATTATATACATCCTTTAAATGATAAATTTCATGTTTAATCTTCACACTCTCATTTCCAAATGTCACACTTCCCCCTCACCTCACCCTACCTCCCTTCCACCACACCTCGTCTCCACATTCCTGCACGCTTCCAACAGCACCTCCTCCCCTATTCCTAACTGTGTGTACCTCCAACATCAAAAGCCTTCACTCCAACCCAACAGATCTCTCAACTCAGGCTACTGCTGATAAACCAGACATGATCTGCTGAACTGAATCCTTCCTCCCACATGATGTCCCTCACTCTTTCACGTCTCTCCCTGGCTATTGTCATCTCTGCTTTGACAGGCCTGAACGATTCCCCAGTGGTGGAGTTACAGTTTACATCAAGAACTCTCTTTCTCGCTGTCATGATTTGCATAACCTTAAAAATCGATGGCAGGAAATTGTATGTGTGCTGTTCCATCCTAATAACAGAGACAACTCCACTTACATCTCTCTCTTGGAAAACAGGGACCAACTTGTAACCTCCCATTGCATCTCTCTCCCTCTCCCTCTCCCTCATAATGTCAAGATTTAAATAGTCACGATGCAAAATGGCTGGGTGTTAGTATTTCTTTCACCAGCTCCTGCAGCAAATAATTTTTGTGACTCCATGGGCAATCAAACATGGGCTTGACTCAATCTGTGCACTTTCTGGCCCATATTTCCACCAAATGCCAGGTCAAGCCAGATCAGATCTGTGATTTGCAATAGGTACCATGTAAACCTGTACTAACTTGTTCCATGGACAGGTTGTCAGCGACTAAACCGTCTCCCCCACCAGGTTTCCTGATGTGGAGGATGTTTGGATATGGACACCCAGCAGGATTAAAAACAAAACCTGTCAAAGGGTGGAGGAGCTCCTTGTGAGCCAACAGCCATCCATATCTAGTGCCCAACTGCGTCTGCGGACATCCTCCTGCAGTTGGGTTACTTTTTATTAGGAGGTTGGTTTCAGGATTTGCACTTCGGGCACGATAAAACCCTTGATTCCACAAAACATTCTCGAAGCATAAAAAAATCTGAAAATCCACTCCGTGGGAGTACCTCCTGTGCAGCTTCCATTCGCAGGCAGCTCACTGGATGACCGGATTGGGAAAAGCCTTCGGGACCCCCAATCTGTGCTGGAATGTCATCCCTAAAAGAAGATGATCACCTGTCTCTGTTATCATCTGAGCTCAAGCATTTGGACGTCGGTATTGCAGCTCTCTGAGGTTCGGAAACTGTATTGCGGCGAGATCATGGCGGGCGGTTACACCTACTATTTGTCTGGTCGCTCTGATGGTTACCATACCCAAGGAGTTGCTATAGCTGTGTCCAATAAGCTGACTCCAATGATAATTGAGGTAACACCGGTAAACGAGCGTATTATGAGATGAAGGATTCGTCACTCCTTAAGTGTCATTTCCCTGGTCTCTGTTTATGCTCTGACAAAGGTGAGTGATCTCACCATGAAGGACGCATTCTATGCCATGCTCGAGTCTGTGGTTGATCAGTGCCCCAATGAGATACACTTCCTGTCTTGAGGGATTTCAATGCATCGACTGGAACTGATTGGGATGGTTGTGAGAGGTGTATTGGTCCCCATGGGTGTGGAACTGTGAACCAGAATAGCACTAAGTTCCTTGACTTTGCTGGAAATCATAGACTTAGGGTGGCTGGTTCATGTTGTCAGCGCCCACAAGCTCATCGCTGGACTTGGTATTCCAACACTAGCGGTGTGGCAAAGGAGATTGACCATGTGCTAGTTGATGGTTGCTGGAGGATGATCCAGACCCGCAGGGTCTACCGGAGTGCTCAGTTCCTCAACACTGACCACCGGCTTGTTGTAGCAACTCTGAAGTTGCACCTTAAATCCAGGAGAATGGTACTATCCCAGCCTAGGCTGGATGTTGGCAAACTCAAGGATGAGAAGGTAGCTGAGAAATTTTTGAACAAAGTGAGTGGAGAATTGGGGATCTGGGTGCTTTGGGAGATCCTCAAGAGTTGTGGAGTGCCTTCAAAACCACCATCCTTGATGTTGTTGGTGGTTGTCTTGGAACTCACCGTAGGGCGAAGAAGAATTTTGTCTCTCAAAGGATACTGGATACCATTGACCAGAGTCCCACGGCCAGACTGAATGGCAGAGCTGAGCTGTTCAGGGAGCTGAGGCGTAAAACTGCATGTGTGCTTAGGGTGGACAAGGAGGCCTATGCATGAGGAATTTTTGAGTGGGTAGAGCATCACCTGTGGTCAAGTGATTCCCGTCCTGCTTACAGGGGAATTCGCGCATAATGTTCATCCAACCCCATCCCTCGGTGTACTGCAGTTAGAGCAGAGGGTGGTAGACTCTTGACAGAGGAGTCCGAAGTGAACCGAAGTCTGGTTACTTTGAGCAGTTGTACCACGCTGATCCACCAGCTGTCGAGTTGGATGTCAGGGATGTTACAATCACTGTTGCCAACCCTCCACTCAACTGTGGTCCACCTTCGTTTGTGGAAACACAGGCTGCGGTGAACCAGTTAAAAGGCGTAAAGCTCCAGGGATTTGTGACATCCATGCTGAACTTCTCAAGGCTGGTGGAAATGCTGCACTCGTGTCGCTGCATGCGGTTCTATGCTCTGCCTGGAACACAGGCATCATCCCAACTGACTGGAAGAGGGGCCTTGTTGTCCCTCTCTGGAAAGGGAAGGGTGATCGCCAAGACTGCAACAACTACCAAGGGGTGACACTGCTTTCAGTGCCGAGCAAGGTCGTTGCTCGGATAATTCTTGATAGGGTTCGCCACCATGTGCTTGAGCACCAGCGTCCAGAGCAATCAGGCTTTACACCAAAGAGTTCAACGATTGACCGTATCCTTGCTCTTCGGGTCCTCACTGAACGCAGATGAGAGTTTCGGTAGGGGCTGCTTATAGCTTATGATTATCTCTATAAAGCGTTTGCTTCAGTGAATTGGGATGCCCTCTGGAGGATTCTTGGTCTTCATGGGGTGCGACCAAAACTGATCGATCTGATGCCTAAACTCTACACTGGTACTGAGAGTGCTGTGAGATGTGGTGGTACCATCTCTGACTTATTTCCTTTTGTTGCTAGAGTTCATCAGGGGTGTATCCTGGCCCCCACACTTTTCAGCACTTGTATGGACTGGATTCTGGGGAGGATGAAGGAGATATCAAGCTGTGGTGCATCATTTGTGAATGTCAAGATCTCTGACCCTGATTTTGCAGAGATGCATTCATCTTTGCGGAGACTAGATACCCTTTTGGGGGCCCTCGAGGTGCTGAATGAGGAGTCGGATCCACTGGGATTACGGGTTTCGTGGGTCAAAACTAAGATCGAGGCTTTCAATGACATCTTGGATGCTGCTGTCCTGTCTGTGCCTGTTTGTGGTGAGGATGTTGAGGTCATGGAGAGATTCACTTACCTTGGCAGTGATATTCATGTCTCTCCTGGCTGTGAGTCAGAGGACAATAGACGTCTGCATCGGGCCTGGGGAGTCATGAATTCACTGGATCATGGGGCGTGGCGCTGCCGGTACCTGTACGGGAGGACGAAAGTCCGAGTCTTCAGGTCCTTGGTGCTTCCACTCTTGCTCTATGGATGTGAGACTTGGACTCTGACCAGGGATCTGAGATGGAGACTTAATTCTTTTGGTACCAGGTCTCTTCGGAGAATCCTTGGCTATCGTTGGTTGGACTTTGTGTCCAACGAGCAGGTGCTGAGAGAGACTCGGATGAGATTTGTTACCTGCATAGTCCATGAGCATCAGCTGCGGCTGTATAGACACGTGGCTCGTTTTCCTGTCGCTGATCCTGCTCACCAGATTCTCTCAGCGAGGGAGTCTCGTGAGTGGAGGTGGCCAATGGGCCGACCACATGCCTCGTGGTTGCAGCATGTTGATCAGAATCTCAAGGAGATGGTGATGGGCCAGGCATCTTCCTGAAGGATGGCCAGATGGAGGCCCCCGGAGTACCGGCGGAAAGTGGATGCAGCGACGCGCTGCTCTGGTGTATGCTCCCATACCTGACCTAACCTGATTTCCACCAATGGCAAATCCTCTCTTCCAAACTTGAGAATGTCAAACTTTCCTGTTAATGTCTCCTTTTCTTAAACTTCTCCAATTGGTTCATGTGATCACATGCTTGTGATAGTCAACATTTCTCCTGCTATTTTCAGAGAGCTGGCTCAGCTTTGACGAGTTTGGCAGTTAACTCAGCTTGATGAGCATGGACAGCAAGCTGCTATCTCCCTTCAGGACTCGTCTCCTCCCTCTGCCGCCGCTGATATTATTGTGGCCTGGGAAGTCTTCTCCAGCAACCTGGTCTATCTTATGTACATATTCATCCAATACCATCTGCAGTTATCATTCTCTTCCTCTTACCCATGGTCCACAAATGTTGCAGTGAGACAGTTGCTTTGAAGCAACTTGCCTTCTCTTCCTGGAAGGCAAATCTGACAGAAACAAACCTTAAGTCTTTCCACAAAGTCTGCAACAATTGTGTCCACTCACAGGAGAGCCCAAAAACAACATCTGGCCAACCTCAAGGTTGAACTTTCAAGCCGTCGCCTTCCTCAAAACATTGGTGGCATCTGGAGTATACCTGCTCTCCCTCCATCCCTTCCCTCATGTCATGTATCACCATAAATGACACCACTCGTGAGAGGGCCAAATGCCTCAATTCTGTGGTTGCTAACAAATATGTTGTCTCCAACCCCTCTCTCTGTACCCACCGTACACAGTCACAGCCAACCGCTCCCGAATACTGTATCTTTTGTACCTGACAAGGTATAGATGTTTTTGGCAACCCTCGACTCTGATTCTGCAACTGGCTGGACCAGACCGCATCAGCACACCTTTTAAAAACCTGCTCTACCGCTCTTGCACTTTCTCTTTCTGCTCTTTTCATACTTTCATTTGTCCTTGGTCATCTTTTAGGTGAGGTTCGATCAGGTATTGGAGCATGCACCACAGCAGCACGTCACTGCATGCACTTTCCACCGGTACTCCAAGGGCCTCGGTCTGGCCATCCCGCCCCCCCCCCCCAGGCGGGTGCCTGGCCCATTCCCATCTCCGTGAGATGCCTGGTGGACATCAAAGATTTAATTGGTAAAATTCAAAAAGAAAAGCTTTCAGACCAGGTCACCCTATCTTGGACACCACAATGTGCTAGTTCTCCAGTCAAACTCTGCATTCCTGTCCTAACCTACGGGACCTCAGCATATTGATGCAACCAGTGTGCTGAATGTTAAAATAAGAGGTTTGTCCATGAGTGTAACAGGAATATTGTGGTAAAGGCAGTTGCAGAAGTGTTATTATTTGAAACAAGCCATTAACATATTACGGTAAACGTGTGCATAATTTAAGCAGGAGAACATACTTATTTGACAATATTATCTCGTAATTATTGTTATTGTTATATCAATATGATCGTCTATTGACCTCTGACTCACAACATGTGGAAACATGAATGTCACTGCCAAGGTAAGTGAATCTCTCCATGAATCACTGCCAAGATAGCAGCATCCAAGATGCCAGTGAAAGCCTGGATCTTAGTTTTGACCCAGGAAACCCATAATCCCAGTGACTCCGAATCCTCACTCAGTGCCTTGAGGGCCCCCTTTAGGATAACCAGCATCTCTGCAAAGATGACTGCATTGTCTGCGAAATTAAAGTAAGAGATCTTGACATTTCCAAATGATGCAGTGCAGCTTGATCTCTCCGACATCCTCCCCAGAATCCAGTACATACAAGCGCTGAAAAGTGTGGGGCCAGTACACACCCCTGACAAATTGAACATACCTGAACAGCTCCTTTTAAGATCATCTTTCATCTGCTTGGAAGTCAACCAAGATCACTTAATTACACAAACCTGGTGCAAGAACTGATTCTCTTAACTACAAAACGATTATCTTATTCCCAATCATCAGCATGGTCAAGAATCCATGACCACAGTTGACATCAAATCCTTTTCTTCTTTTCTGTCTTACGTCTTTATCTCAGATCATCAGTTCAGATTCACACCAGATCACTGTACCCTGGACATGTTGCTGCTGCCTCCTAACAATGCATGGAGCCCTCGATCTTGGAGCCCTCTTTCTGGACATATTTCGAGCATTTCATACAGTATGGCACCCCTACTTGCTCTCCAAACTCTCAGCCTATGGCATCCAAGGCCACTTCCTGTTTTGGCTTACCGACTCTCTCCACTTTCATCACTGACAAGTGGGTCTCAACGTGATCCTCTTATCTCCTCTTCCTGGTGAGGCTTTAGTGATGCAAGGGAATGGTGGGCCAAGTTATGTTCGTAATCTTCATCAACGATCTTTCCGACTCTCTGGAAAATCCTCTTTATATCTTTGCTGATGACAAGCTCTGCCATTGCATTTCTCATCCTTCAGTAGGCAAGGAGCAACATCTTCTTTCAGTGCCGACATTCATTGAATCAGAAGCTGGTCTAATATGTCGAATATGGTATGTCTTTCAACACTGACAAATCTCACACTCTCACTCTGTCTTTCCAAAAGGACCATCAAGTGAACCCTCCCATCTATTTGAAGTTGACTTCTTGAAACTCTACCTTAACAAATCTCTTGAAGAAATTGAGTCATGAAAATCTTTGAGTCTCACCATCAGCCATGATCTTTCTTGGGCAAACCACATCTCTAAGTTTACCTCCAAAGCAAGCTGTGAACTCGACATCCTCCATCATGCAAAGTCTTTCCTTGGCACATATGAACCTTTATTTACTTACAAGGCCTTCATCTGCAGCATGATGGAGTACTGCTTTCCCCATCAGGCTGGTGCCCCTGCCTCACACCTTGCTCAGTCTGATGCCGTGGAAACTAAGGCCTTTAAAATCGAAGGTATTTCCTGTGGTGAAGCTCAGTCTCTCGGCCCATAATAATCACATTGCAGCCAGGTCGGTGAACTCTGTCTTGTACGTCCTCCTTTCTGGTCTCGCACCATCTGCTATTTCCATGCTTTGTCCTCTATATGTCTCTGCATGGTGCACGTGGTCTGCCAGTCATCCACTTCTGCAGAAAATCCCAGGATCCAGGCTCACTGCTCACCTCCACCCATTCGTTCCTCTTTTCTCTCACTTGTGGAACAAACTCCCTCAATCTCTTAAATATAATCTTCCCTCTTGGGCAGATTTTCACCACCTTTTTAGGTCATTAACCATCCATACCCATCTTTTCTACCCTCATTAAGCATCCCCAAGCCCACCTTTGTCCCTGTTTCCAGGTTATCAGCTCCCCCCCCCCCGCCTCACCACCATCATCTCCTGCTGATGTTCCGTCACACTCCTCTTAATTTCTTTTTTTATTTTTTGAAAATTGTTGTTGTTGCTTGGTTCATTTCTGCTTCTTCTCCAGTTTTCCCTTCCACTTCTGTGATTGCAAGTTTGCATATGCTTGTCTCATTGTACTCCTCTCCCCCTCTCCCTTGTTCTCACTCTTACCAATGTCCTTTCTTCCTCAAAGTACCCCTCTATTTTTTTCTCTCTACTTTGCTGTTGGTGTGACCTCGCCCCTCTATTTCATCTGGTCTTTGATGTCCTGGTCCATTCTGTATTCTTACTCCTCTATGATCCTCGACTCTGTTAAATAAATAAAACAACAGCTACCCACCCAGAAGTAATTCAAGCAACAGTTAGGTATTTCACATATGTGAATGAACATGCTATTCAAATACCTTCAAATGATGAAAAGCTGAGAACATTTGCACTTACCAGATCAAACTAACAATGAGAGTTCGTCTTCGAAGTACACTTGTTCGACATAAGTCCACAAATGTGTACGTTTTCTGCAAAGGCTTTCCGCTGTGATGGGTTTGCACATGCTTTTTTAAAATCTGCACATGGGTTACACGTAATAAAGGAAATAATGTTATAGAAAGGGCATGTAATGCATTAGACATGTTTTGCAAATATTGCTCTGGGCACATTGAAAACCCATGCCTCATCTCCACTAGCAAGTTTGCACAATGCTGGGCTTGGTTCTTATCGAAGTCTCCCCTCTACGAGTCATGTTGGCAACCGTGCCAGGTTCTTTATAAGCCAGCTGCGAGCCGGAATTGGTTGAACACAAGAAGAAATCAACAGGATGTCAATGGCACAATGTATCATATTTACGTCTCGGTCTTCATCACACATTTATTATAATCCTTCCACATTGGTCCGTGTAAAAACAAACAAAAAAACAAACAACAAGAATGATGACATCAAAGCAAGATGCTTGAAAAATCCCTAAAACAAATGTGACCGTAAAAATAATTAGTGGTTGAATTAAATGAAATGCTCTTCAAATTTCAAGTCAATTGGATGAAAATTGACGATTTTAGAAATTTGACCTATGCTGTTGACCTATGCTGTTGACCTTTGGCCTATGTTGACCTTTTGACATTTTGATATCAACATGAATAGGCTACTTGCTCTTGACCAACTCGACCATTTGGTGAAGTTCTGTGAAGATCGGTTTGAAATTGTGACCTACAGGCGATTGACATTCAGACAAACAGATAGACAAACAAGAAAGATGTCGTACTGAGCACGATACTTGCAAAATCCAACACCCCCAACCCACCCCCCCCCCCAAAAAAAAAGTAGCCATGGATAAATCAAATTTTCCATCTTATTATGATTAAAATTGATGATCTCTCAGATGAAAATTGATGATTTTACAAGTTTAAACTTCAGTTGACCTTTGACCTTTTGACCTCAAAAATAGTTGGTTTCCCAATTCAGTGACCCGATATTCAAATCCCGTTCAACTTTCAAGTAAACTGAATGAAAAATGATGATTTTAGAAATATGACCTCAAAATCAACAGGCTTTCTCAATTGTGACTTCCTCTACAACATGGTAAAGTTTCGTGAAGATTGGTTTAAAATTGTGACCTTTAAGCCGTTAACAGACAGACAGACAAACAAATAAACAGAAAGATATGGTACAGAGCACGATACTTGAGAAATCCATAAAACAAATTTGACCTCAAAATAATTGGTGGTTGAATTCAGTGACCTGTAATATAAATCTTCTTCAAATCTCGTCAATCAGATGAAAATTGAGGATTTTAGAAATCTCATCGAAGTCGTTGACCTTTGGCCCATGTTGACTTTTTGGCCGATGTTGAGCTCAAAAATACTTGTTCGTTGAAGTCAATGACCAAATATGCACATCTTCAAATTTAAAGTCAATAGGATGAAAATTGAGGATTTTAGAAATGCCACCTGAGTTGTTGACCTTTTGGTATATGTTGACCTCAAAAACAATTGGCTAGTTAAATTCAGTGACCTGAAATATAAATCCTGTTCAAATTTCAAGTCAATCGGATGAAAACTGAGGATTTTAGAAATCTGGCAAAGTTGTTGACCTTTGGCCCATGTCGACCTTTTAACATATATTGACCTCAAAATCAATAGGGTTCTTGCTTATGACGAACTGTACCAGGTGGTGAAGTTTCGTGAATATTGGTATAAAATTGTGACCTGTTGGCGATTGACATACAAACCGACAAACAAACAGACAGACAGACAGAATAACGCATGTGACCAACCAGTATATTTGGAAAATCTTCAGTTTTCGCAATAAACAAACACAGAAGGATGACGACTACAGCAATGACAACAATCACCACCATCACCACACAATCCGTTAATTTCGATATACCAAATATGGATCACACAATATAGAGTTTAGTTTGATCTCGGCTTGGTTTGACCTCAAAGAAGTTACGGGCCTTTTCGTGCAGACGAGGCATTATAACATTGCTAGCAGGTGTTCATTTATAGGTTTCTTGAACTCCAACGCATTCACATGATTTCTATACGAGAACCAATGATTGGCAACATAATACTGTTGGAAATATTGATTCGAACCATCGATCCCGTCTTGTTATAACCCATTAGGTAATAAAAGGTCAGATCGGGAGAATCGCAGGTGGATTACACTTTCACTGAGGTGAGCCAGCTGGATTTTAATTGGCAATCCGTCAATGATGCATTACCCTGACAGTACATCTTGGTTATGGCCCTGTCACACCTTGACGTTTTTGCCAGCGTATGGCAAGGTCTCAAAATGTATGTAAAACGCTGGTGTACGCTGAACTATTGATGTTTTTTTAAGTTTTGGGCATATAATAACGTGTTGGACGTATGCATAACATATTAGTAACGTACACAGAACGTTTTAATCACATATAGATAACTTATACCAACGAATGCTGAGCGTGTTGTCAGCGTTCACAACCAATGCCCAACGAAAGTCTAACTTATGCATAGCGGGCGGCAGCCTATCGCCGACGATCACGTGGCGTAGGCTATTCTTAGGCTGTGGCTCGACGATTCAAATCATAAACGCACGAGACATCGAAGTGTGAAGCCGCTGTCACACCTTGACGTTTTAGCCAGCGTATGCCGACGTATGAAAAATTTGCCGAACTGAGCTGGCACAGGTCGAATATATTATGGGTAAGTTTTGTATACGTTAAGAGCACGCTGGTATACGTCGTAGTACGCTGGCATATGTCGTAGTTTTCTGGAATACGTCATCATACGCCAAGTACATCGAGAAATTTTCAGCATGTTGAAAATTTCTCGACGTACTCGACGTATGACACACGTTCCGCATACTCTGACATAAGTTGTAGGCACGCTACGCGATCGTTGACACACATCGACATACTTTACTTGTAAGTTACTTATAAGTCGAAACACGTCGACGTAATGTTTAGCATACCCGAAACTTATTTTTTAACCTATGAGTAACGTGCTTTGAACCTATGAGTAATGTGCTTTGAACCTATGTGTAACGTATCTCCAACGCACATTGACGTATGTAGACGTATTTGATTGACGTCTTCCGGACAACCACAGAACTTACTGAACGTGTTTCTAACTTACAGCTACCGTATAATGGCGCATTGGCAGCGTTTAGGGGAATTGGTATACTAAAATGGGGTTCACAGTTGGAACCCGTCAGTGTTTCAGACTCCATGTTTTTTTGTTTTTGTTTTTGTTTACGTTGAAGTGTTGATGTTTTTTTCCATTTTTTGGCGTATTCATAACGAGTTGGACAAATGCATAACATATTACTAACGTACACAGAACGTTTCGATAACTTAGAGATAACTTATACCAACGATTACCTAGCGTGTTGTCGGCGTGTGTCAACGATCACATAACGTGCCTACAACATGTTACTCATAGGTTAGAAATAAGTTTCGGGTACGCTAACCATTACCTCGGCGTGTTTCGACTTATGAGTAACTTACAAGTAACGTGTGTCGACGTGTGTCAATGATCACATAACGTGCCTACAACTTATGCCAGCGTATGCGGAATGTGTGAGTCATACGCTGGCATACGTCGGAAAATTTCAAGCATGGAAAGTTTGTCTAACACCTCGGCGTACTACGACATATGTCAGTGTACAAAGACGTATGCCAGCGTGCTCTTAACGTATACAAACTTACCCATAACGTATTCGACGTGTGCCAGCGTTTTAGCCAAATTTTGCATACGTCAGGCATACGCTGGCTAAATCGTCAATGTGTGACAGGGCCTTTACCAGATACTCACAATGCAAATCCTTAAGTCTGTTGTCTTGGAATGCATTTGAATCCACAATGTTTCTGGGATGCCGGCCTTCGCCACATTACCTCTGCGTTCAATGCATCCACTGCCTCGTGTTTTCCATTAATCCTTGCAACTTTCTTGAAACCTTTCAAAGCTTCATCGTAGTTTCCTTGAAGCATCAACCACCGGGAAGATTCTGGATGAAACCTGGGAGTTCAAGAAAAATTGCGACATTTGTGGCTTACATGATGCTCATGTAATCGATGCAATGATTAGTACATCATAATCTATCCCATGACCTCGTACATTTCTAGGGCACCATGTTGGCATCTTCATCTAAAAATGGAGCCAATGGTGATCATCTCCTCCCAAGGGCAATTTAAGCCACAATTTTGGCAAGGGTGCCAGCAATTCCCTGCCTCATCTTTGTTGAAAAACCCAAAGGTATCTTGAATGACCTGCTTTTTTGGATACTAGGTCAAGACTCGTAAAAGAGATAGAATGTAGAACGGATCATGAAGCAACAGAACAAGAGGAACAGTACTGGGCACCAACAGCAGGGTTGTAGGACAAATTAGAGGGAGATTTGGACAAATGAGGCATGTGGGGAAGATTGAGGGGTAGGAGAGGACGCATAGGGTGGACAAGATGGATACAGAAGCAAACTCTCAGGAATGAAGAACGAGAAATTTGGAAGGAGTTGGGCTTGGGTTGGTGGGGAAAGGGGGGGGGGTGTTAACAGGGGTAGTAAAGATCATGTTTTTAGATGGTGGATGATCTGAGATGGTGGTGAACAGCTGCCTTGAAGACATAAAGGGAAGAAAGAGATTGAAGAGGATGTGGAAGTTAGCTCCATAGGTGAGGAAGAAAAGAGGAAGAAATGAGAGGAGGTGGGCAGTGATTCTGGATTTTGGGAGTTTCACCAGAAGAGGGTTAATGGTGGACTATGTGCCCTGCAGAAACCTGGGGGGGGGAAGAGAAGAGGATGCAATATCAGACAGGAGGTGGTTACAAGACAGAGAGACCACTGACCTATCTGAGAAGGGAAAGTGACAGGCCCATAGACTAAGCCTCATCACTGGAGATTACAATGATCTTGAAGGCCTTGGTCTCCACAGTGCCAACCTTAGCAAGGTGTGAGGCAAAGGCACCAGCCCAGCCACTGACCTATCTGAGAAGGGAAAGTGACAAGTCCATAGACTCAGCCTCATCGCTGGAGATTCCAATGATCTTGATGGCCTTGATTTCCATAGTGTCAACCCGAGCAAGGTGTGAGGCAGGGGCACCAGCCCAGATGGGAGAGCAATACTCCATCAAACTGCGGATGAAGGCCTTGTATGTAAGTGGACAGAAGATCAGGTATGTCAAGGGAGGTGTGCCAACATATAAATGTGGCTTTCCCAAGAAATACCATGGCTGATAGTGAGACCCAGGAGTTTGAATGAACTTCCTCTGAACTTCCTCAAGAGGATTGTTAAGAAAGTAGATTAGAGGGTTTGTGATACTTTCCTTTCAGAGAGAGACAGAGAGACAGAGAGACAGAGAGAGAGAGAGAGAGAGAGAGAGAGAGAGAGAGAGAGAGAGAGAGAGAGAGAGAGAGAGAGAGAGAGAGAGAGAGAGAGAGAGAGAGAGAGAGAGAGAGAAAAAGAGAGAAAGAGAAAGAGAAAGAGAAAGAGAAAGAGAAAAAGAGAGAGAGAGAGTGAGAGAGAGAGAGAGAGAGAGAGAGAGAGAGAGAGAGAGAGAGAGAGAGAGAGAGAGAGACAGAGAGAGAGACAGAGAGAGAGAGAGAGAGAGAGAGAGAGAGAGAGAGAGAGAGAGAGAGAGAGAGAGATGATTTATCAGGACTGAAAGACATATTCCAAATGTTTTACCAGGTTGTGATTTTGTCAAGGTCTGAAGAGAGGGAACAGACTGCTGCTAACTGCCTATCTGAAGAATGAGGGATGTCATGGTAAAGGGTGGAATCATCAGCAAATAGATAAAGGGGATTTTTCCAGAAAGTCAGAGAGATCACTGAGGAAGACTAGGAATAGGATTTGGGCCACAACACTGCCTTGGGGCACTCCAGCCTTAACAGAGATAGGAGGTAAAAGGATTCCATGGAATGCCACACCTTGGCTACGAGAATGGAGGAAGTCAGTCAGCCATGTGTGGAGTTGGCCTTGGATCCCTAAGCAGAGAGTTTGGAGAGTAAAGCAGGATGCCAGACTGTAGCAAAAGCTTGATTTGTCTCGAGAGACGGCCCTGATCTCATGTCTGCCATTGAGGGCCTCCATCCATTGTTGGGATGGTAAAAGCATCATTTCACTCTACAATAGAGTGGCCTGGTCTGAATCCAAATTGATGATTTGAGATGATAGTGTTGGAGAAAAGGAAGAATTTCATATCAACTGCGGTGATGGATTTGATAACCTTAATGATGACTGGAAGGAAGCTAATATGTCAATAGGTAATCAGATTTAGAGGCGTCAATCAGCCTTTTGAAGTAATGCGGTGATGTTGGCTGATTTTCAAGCACATGGAATATAACCTCGGGTGAATGATAGTGTGAAAAGAGCAGAAAGAGGATGTGCAAGAGCCATCGAGCAGGTTTTTAGGACACATGAGTTGATGCCATCCGGTTCAATTGCAGAATCAGAATCAAGGGTTTCCAGAACATTCTCCACTTTCAGAAGTACAAAAGGACACAGTCCAGGAGCAGTTGAGTGTGACCGGGTAGGGTGGGTACAGAGAGCGAAGGGATTTTAGACTTAGGATTTCAAAGCAAACATAGAATTGAGGCACTCAGCTTCCTCATGAGTGGAATCGGCTGTGGTGCCATTTGAAGAGAAGGAGTGGTGGAGTGGGAGCATACACTGGAGACAGACTTAACAAGGTACAACCAGGTTTTCAAGGAGGGCGACAAGTGAAAGTTCAATCTTGAGGTTGGGTGGATGTTGTTTTCTGGCTCTCCTGAGAGGGGACACACATTTGCTGCGGGCTTTGTGGAATGATCTGAGATTGCCTTTGGTCAAGTTTGCTTTCCACGAAAAGAAGGCAAGTTATTTCAAGGCAACACCATCACCACGGGATTCAGTGTACCATGGGGAGCGAGGATGGGTAGGATAATTGAAGACAAGATGGGATTCATTTGTGCATGAGGAAGAGCAGGTGTTTGTGGAAGAATTCCCAGCCTAAGTTACATCAGAGGCAATGGATATAGGAAACCAGTCCTGCAGTGAGATGGTTGCTTGCAGTCCTTTGCAATCTGCCTGAGTGATTGCAAGGGACTGTCCATTCAGTATAGCCGAGAGTGCTTGGCCTTGGGAGAAGATAGGAATTGAGACAAGATGGGAGAAGATTCAGTATAGTCTGAGTGATTTGACCAAAGCCTAGCGAAGCGAGGTTGAGGCCATTTATTCCTGATACGTGAAAAACCCTGCAACACACGCCTGCGGAAAACAGATTTTTTGGAACACCAGCTGCATTTTTCCATCCAATCATGATGGGACTTTGATTTTGAAAATCTCCAATGGGGGGCTCTCCTATGTTGAAAGTCTTGTGACAATCGATCGAGCGGTTGTGGAGGAAACGAATTTAAAAGCGAATAAAGGTGAGGGTGGAAGGGGAAAAACAGTGAGGGCCTCTCCCAACGTTCCACCATATGGTCAAGGGTGGTTGTGGATGCCTGTTAATAGTTGACCTTGGGAGAAGACCTCTGGGTCTGCTCATGAAACCAGCAGAGGTAGGCAAATTACCAATCCGACAGGTTCTCTTCGGGTTGAGAATTAAACTCAGACTGCACAGCTCGGAGGCAAGTGAGCTACGTCTGCCAGATCTTGCCAGATTTGAACACATACAGTACGAACATTTCACAGAAGGTTGATATCATGATGAGGAAAGCAAAAATCGTTCTTATCATTTTAGTCAAAAAAAAAATTGAAACTTGATGAAAGCATTTTTTTATTTATTATTATTTCATGGCCACAACTCTTCCCAACTTCTCCTGGGGTCAGATGGGAAAAAAAGTTTGGCCGAAGTCTTTCATTAACTGGCGAGCCCAACCTGATGTTCGACTAAGTAAGTTTAGGAGGAATTTGTAACTTGTTGAGGGTGGTGGCTTCTCATGTGCAGCACAAGGCTGCAGGTCTCATCATTGGCTGGGAGTGCAGCTGTCCCGGTGATGCAATGACCCCTGGAGGTTAGGGCAGGAATTTGTAATTTGGCCAGGGTACTGATGAAAGCTCGCCTATTATTCTCGAAGGGCACCATGGGATATTTTGATATCCATCAACTAATGTTCACAGATTAAATACCCAGTTTAACGTCCATTCGAGGGACGGCACAGACATTGATGCCTCACTCTGCCTCCAGGATGACATTTTGGAGTTGGGCTGAAATTCAAACCCAGACTCAATGGCTCAGATGTGAGTGTGCATACCTCTAGAGTTTAGGCTATCCTGCCAGCACAGGATGTGGGTGATAGCTCTCTTACTCTTCACAAAGAACACTATGGGATCATTAACGTCCACCATCTGATGTTGGCGGACGGAACACCTCATATAACATCCATCTGACGGTCACATTGATGGACCTCACCCTGCCTGTGAAACACCAGGATGACAGTTTAGAGCTCGGCCGAGATTCAAAACCAGGCTACACAGCTCAGAGGCAAGAGTGCATACCTTTAGGCTATACTGAATGCACAGTTTATGTTGTCGGTATATTAGAAATTAGCGACGTTTTCTTCCCTTTACATAACAATCAACTTGGTGAAAATAAACAACTATGTGCTGAGCAAATGATTTATACACATTGCATACTCTCCAGATAAGCAAGTTACTGCAAACACCAAGAAGTTAATGATCACAGATCAGTCCATGCTGAATAGCAATTTTACAGATAAAATATTAACTCCGTTGTTGGAATAATATGCATCATTCTTTGAAACAAAAGCAGCTCACCATGAGCCTCGACCTCTGTGATTTTAAAGAAGAGGGAGGATAAGAGAGAGAAAGGAGGATTTAGAGGAGTATGTCAAAGGTGAAGAGAGAAGGGAAAAATATGAGGAGATGATGAGGTAAAGGGAGGATAAGGGAATCTCTAGAGCACATGCAGTGGTCTTTAAAAGTATTCACCTCAACCACCAACCCCCTCTAAAGTTTTCACATTTTGATGCCACCTGAGCTTATTTAATGATGCTTTCAAATCGATCTTAATACTTGGAGTCTTCACAAACTATTCCAAAGTGATAAAGTTTCAATTTTTTTTTTTTTAAGTGATGATACTCAGTTGCATACGTATTCAAACCCTTTACCTAATTAAGTCTAAATCATTTTAGGAGCAAATTATTTGTTTGAAAAGTTACAAAATAAGTGTAATGGGTTTCACCTGAATGTAATGAGTGGTTTAACTTTAAAATTACCCTCCCCCACTGATCCAAGTTTTAAGGTGCAACTCACTTGGTCAACCTACAAGGCAAACATGAAGACCAAGTAACTTTCCAAAGAAGTCAGACATAAATTAGCACCTGGTGTTGGCTTAGCAGTTAAGGTGGTTGGCTTGGGACCTTAGAGTCTTGAGTTCAAGCCCTTGTTGACTGCTGAATTAACACCAGGTGGGGTTGATTCAGTCTATCACCCTTCTGAAGTTTGTAAAATGAATGCCAGTGTAGTGTATTAATAACCATTTGGACTAACCTGTGTTGGAGTGGTGAATTGTCCAGGACTGTACTCCTTGCCAATGAAACTGCCTTGGCAGCCCGTGACCAGGATATCACATGAAAGGAATGGTATTATTGGGATTAAAGTTTTGTGGAATTGTGTCCCACACTTCTTATAAGACCTTCCAAAGATCATCTAAGTTGTTGGGATTCTTTTCTAACTTTTTCTTTGTCCAAATAGTCCCATACACTTTCAGTGATATCGACATCTGGGTTTGAGAGGGCCATTCCATGCAATGAAGGACTTCAACTTCCTCTTTCTTTTTTGCAAATAAGTTTTACTCATTCCAGCTGAGTGTTTTTGATCATTATCTTGCTGCAATATGAAGTTTGGAACAATAAATATTGCACCACTGGAGATATCATGGTGGTTTAAAATTTCTTTGTACCTACTTGCTACAATCAATATACCATCAATTTTTAGAAGTTTTCCAAAAGCACTTGAGGATGTGCACCCTCCCCCCCCCCCCCACACCCCAAACTTGAATTGAATATCCTCCATACTTAATTGTTGGCTTCAAATAAGGCTCTTTCTTTATGTTTCATTTTTCCATCATCTCACAAACTGCCTGAGATTAGATTAGATCCAAAAAACTGAAACTTTGATTTGTCTGTCCAAAGCACCTTTGACCATTGTTCCTTAGTCCAATTTCTGTGTTCTTGTACACATTTTAGCCTTTTAATCTTGTTTGCCTTTCTTTCCAGTGGTTTTCTTACTGCAACACATCCTATAAGTCCTCATTTCAAAAGTGATATTCCGTGCTGTTGATGGATGTGCAACGACACCTGAACCTTCTGCCAGTTCTGTTGCTAATCCAATGGTTGTCTTTTCTCTTCTTTAAGGATATTGTATTCAAGTATTGCTCATCCTTATTAGACATATTTTTCGGTCTTCCAATCCTGGGTTTGTCAATCACAGATGACGTTTCTCCATACTTGTTGTCTGTGCGTCAGATACCACACCTTGAAAATCAAGTGATGCGAGCTATTCCACTCAATGTTTTTCTTCTTTAAACAGCAACACAAGTCTACGGCAATCTTCTTCTGAAATTTGAGTTATTTTTGGTTTTAAGTTAACAGTTAATCCTGATAGATCTGTATTATTACCTCTGCCACCAAAGTTTGTCTGTGTTGTGTTGCTCGTCTGTCTGTCTGTGACCAGAATATCTCAAAAAGTTGTGGACGGATTCAGACGAAATTTGGTGGACAGGTTGTTGTGTGACAAGAACGAATGGATTCGATTTTGGTGAAGATCCAGATCCAGATACAAGAATTTTTGAAGTGATTCTTCACCCTCGAAAGATCAGGCCAAAAATGATAAACAGCATGATATGTCAAAAAGTTTGGGACGGATTCGGATGAAACTTGGTGGACACGTTGGGTGTGCGACAAGGAAGAATTGATTCAATTTTTGTGAAGATCCGGATTCGGATCTAATAATTTTTAAGTGATTCTTCACCATTGAGAGATAGGGCCAAAAACGATATATGGCACGATATCTCAAAAAAGTTGTGGGCGGATTCGGACGAAATGTGGTGTGCAGGTTGGGTTTATAACAAGGATGAATTGATTCGAAGTGGAGTTATTTTAGTATTCATTCGCTCCAGTTTTGTATCGCTGCATGGAGCCATGTGTTCTACTTCTTCCCCAGCCCTGCTTTTGTGTAATAAATTTACTTGTTAATGAGAACCTGTTTTTTGTGGTAGTCAGGGAATGGGACTCTCAATAGTGCATATGCAAATTGGGCAAATAAACCAGTATGTGGGAACATTTGGGAAAAGCGCATTTAAGGTGTCATTTAAAAGTGATTCGCCAACAAAGGTCCGCTTGGCTATTCCCGTCGCAAGTTTTCCACGGCCATGTGGTTTTTAATCTCCAGCTCATATGCAAATTAGGGGTGGACATGGTGAATTTCTGGGCCCCAACCCACGTGGCACGAGCGTTGGTCATTGAAGATCCATGATCGTTACAATAGATCTTTGTGAAGTTCATTTTTTGTCATTACCATAGCTACAATTACCAGTGGTACTATTTTGCCATTGTTCAGCTTCCAGGATCTTTACACTTCATTTTTGAGATCTTGGTATTTGGTCATTTTCTAGATTTTTATGTTGTTTTGGTCAAAATCGCTGGGTACTGACACCTCAATCAGCAATGCCTTATTTTCCTTTTTTTCCCCCCTCTCAGTACTGTATCCCGTCGCAATGCTTCGTTTTCTATGTTCACGTTCGATGAGATCATCAAGGTGATGTGATGTTCGAGGTGATGTGAGATGTGAGCATTATTTCCTCATTTTCAGTGATTGCTTTTTACCCTGCGAACGTGAATCCAAAAGCAGGGTTAAGCAATTCGTTAATGTCTGTCTGTCTGTCCATCCCTCTTATCAATTTATCATCGAGGAAGAGCTTATTTAAAATGAATGATATATTTTGAACACGAATCGTAACATGAATCGAAAGACAAGCCTTTCGTTTGACCGTTCTTTACCTCTGAATTTGTCCTGATTGCACATACGCAGAGAGGAGTGAGATATATTTACTGCCTGTCTGGCAGTTCAACAGAATTGAAAATCATTCCAAACAGGAAACTTACTGTTTTTAAGGGCGTTATAAAGGACACAAACAACAGGCACCAATAACTAATGTAACGTGTTAGATTGGGTGGTGCAGGAGACGCTGGGTAAAATGGTGGTAATACCAGGAATTTTTTCATTTATGCAACTTTTAACCTCTTTAAATCTTTATTTCATCATATTTAACACACAAATCACCTTCATAATACTTCCAATAACCTCCAGTGTTGCAGAGGTGTATTCAGTTACCACGTTTCTTTACAGAGCACTTGCCAAGTGGCTTAAGCACTCAAGCAAGCACTCCATTCAAAAGGGTGAGAAGGAATAGCTGGCATGGCTAGTGCTAGCTGGATGCTTGGTATCTGAACACACTTCTGTACTTGGACAGTTAATTAGGTTAATGTAATGGATATATTAACTTTGACAGTTATATGTTTTATATAATAAATATAATAAATAAATAATTTTAAAAAATAATAATAATAATAAATAAATATTATATAATAAATATGGTGATAAATATGTTTTATATATGCCTGGTGTTAGTTTAATGGTTAGGGTAGTGGCTTGGGATCCAAGGATCCTGAGTTCAAACCACCCTTGGCTGTTGAATTAATACCAGGTGGGGTTGACTTAGCCTGTCATCCTTCTGAGGTTGGCAAAATGAGTGTCAGCTTTCTGGCATCCTGTGTCTGAGTGGTGACCCATCCAGGATTGTGCCCAATCGCCAAGGAGACTGCTTCGGTAGCACCAACGCTCTGCACAGAGTATGGTCCCAATGCATGTGTGTGTGTGTGTGTGTGTGTGTGTGTGTGTGTGTGTGTGTGTGTGTGTGTGTGTGTGTGTGTGTGTGTGTGTGTGTGTGTGTGTGTGTGTGTGTGTGCGCGCGCGCGCTATGTTTTATGTGTCACATATAATATGGATGAATCTAATATGTTAAATATGTCATGTATAACGTGTACAATCACAATCATGCATGTGTAATGCATGTGTAAATGATGATTCACGTATGTGTGTGTGTACATGGCACCGCCACGAGTCTTCATCTCCACTCACAAGTCTCTAAGACTGAGTCTATAAAACCTTCCCTGGTCTTGAAGCATCCATATTCATCCCATTAATGAACCACAACTCATGGACCAAGCCATCTCCTTATCTGTGTTCCATTTCCCACTCAATCCCCAAAGTGTTGATGATGTAGATCCCCACGACCTCTCATGTGATCTCCCATGTGATCTCCGAGATATGCCTGGGTATGCCCGATCCCACCCGGGGACACCCCTGCTTTGCTTGGACATTGCACCCCACTGCCACCGTTGGTCATCTCCACACCTGGTCACACTGTAGTTCGGTCTCTTACTTCTCCGTCTTATGCTTCCTCGGTCTCATCTTGGTCTCATTCATCCTCGGCGGGATGGAGTTGACAAAGCCCAGCAAGCCACTTTGTTTATGGACTACTGTGTGTGTCTGTGTGTGTCAGTATGTGTGTCAGTGTGTGTGTGTGTCAGTGTGTGTGTGTGTGTGTGTGTGTGTGTGTGTGTGTGTGTGTGTCTGTGTGTGTGCCTGTGTGTGTGTACCTGTGTGTGTGTGTGTCTGTTTGTGTGTGTCAGTGTGTGTGTACCTGTGTGTGTGTGTACCAGTGTGTGTGTGTGTGTCTGTGTGTGTGTCTGTGTGTGTTTGTGTGTGTGTGTGCCTGTGTGTGTGTGTCTGTGCGTGTGTCTGTGTGTGTGTGTGCCTGTGTGTGTGTGTCTGTGTGTCAGTTTGTGTGTGTGTGTCTGTGTGTGTCTGTGTGTGTCTGTGTGTGTGTCTGTGTGTGTGTCACTGTGTCTGTGTGTGTGTCAGTGTGTGTGTGTCTGTGTGTGTGTCTGTGTGTGTACTTGTGTGTGTGTGTGTTTGTGTGTCTGTGTGTGTTTGTGCACCTGTGTGTGTCTGTTTGTGTGTCTGTGTGTGTGTTTGTGTGTGTGTGTCTGTGTGTGTCTGTGTGTGTTTGTGTGTCTGTGTGTGTTTGTGTGTGTGTCTGTGTGTGTTTGTGTGTGTGTCTGTGTGTGTTTGTGTGTGTGTCAGTGTGTGTGTGCCTGTGTGTGTGTGTCAGTGTGTGTGTGTGTGTGTGTGTCTGTGTGTGTGTGCCTGTGTGTGTCTGTGTCTGTGTGTGTGTGTGTGTGTGTGTCAGTGTGTGTGTCTGTGTGTGTGTCTGTGTGTGTCTGTGTCTGTGTGTGTTTGTGTGTGTCTGTGTGTGTGTGTCTGTGTGTGTGCCTGTGTTTGTGTCTGTGTGTGTGTCTGTGTGTGTGTGCGCCTGTGTGTATTTGTGTCAGTGTGTGTGTGTCTCTGTGTGTGTGTCTGTGTTTGTGTGTGTCTGTGTGTGTCTTTGTGTGTGTGTGTTTGTGTGTGTGTGTCTGTGTGTGTCTGTGTGTTTGTGTGTCTGTGTGTGCTTGTGTGTGTCTGTGTGTGTTTGTGTGTGTGTGTGTCTGTGTGTGTTGTGTGTGTGTCAGTGTGTGTCTGTGTGTGTGCCTGTGTGTGTGTCTGTGTGTCTGTTTGTGTTTGTGTGCCTGTGTGTGTGTGTCAGTGTGTGTGTGTGTGTTTGTGTGCCTGTGTGTGTGTCAGTGTGTGTGTGTGTGTGTGTTTGTGTGTGTGTCTGTGTGTGTGTGCCTGTGTGTGTCTGTGTCTGTGTGTGTGTCAGTGTGTGTGTCTGTGTGTGTGTGCCTGTGTGTGTCTGTGTCTGTGTGTGTGTCAGTGTGTGTGTCTGTGTGTGTGTGTTTGTGTGTGTCTGTGTGTGTGTGTGTCTGTGTGTGTGTGCCTGTGTGTGTCTGTGTGTGTGTCTGTGTGTGTGTGCGCCTGTGTGTATTTGTGTCAGTGTGTGTGTGTGTGTGTGTGTGTGTGTGTGTGTGTGTGTCTGTATGTGTTTGTGTGTGTGTGTGCCTGTGTGTGTATCAGTGTGTGTCTGTGTGTGTGCCTGTGTGTTTGTGTGTGTCTGTGTGTGTGCCTGTGTGTGTGTGTCTGTGTGTGTGCCTGTGTGTGTCTGCGTGTGTGTGCCTGTGTGTGTGTCTGTGTCAGTTTGTGTGTGTGTGTGTGTGTCTGTGTGTGTGTCTGTGTGTGTGTGCCTGTGTGTGTGTCTGTGTGTGTTTGTTTGTGTGTGTTTGTGTGTGTCTGTGTGTGTGTCTGTGTGTGTATGTATGTGTTTGTGTGTGTGTGTGTGTTTGTGTGTGTGTCTGTGTGTGTGTCAGTGTGTGTGTGTGTGTGTGTGTGTCAGTGTGTGTGTGTCTGTGTGTGTGTCTGTGTGTGTACCTGTGTGTGTGTGTGTTTGTGTGTCTGTGTGTGTTTGTGTACCTGTGTGTGTGTCTGTTTGTGTGTCTGTGTGTGTGTGTTTGTGTGTGTGTCTGTGTGTGTCTGTGTGTGTTTGTGTGTCAGTGTGTGTGTGTGTGTGTCTGTGTGTGTGCCTGTGAGTGTGTGTACCTGTGTGTGTGTGTGTGTGTCTGTTTGTGTGTCTGTGTGTGTGTGTGCCTGTG
>NC_140975.1:54158314-54180814 GCF_056783735.1 Eptatretus burgeri | reverse complement strand
GTGTGTGTTTGTGTGTGTGTCTGTGTGTGTCTGTGTGTGTTTGTGTGTCTGTGTGTGTTTGTGTGTGTGTCTGTGTGTGTTTGTGTGTGTGTCTGTGTGTGTTTGTGTGTGTGTCAGTGTGTGTGTGCCTGTGTGTGTGTGTCAGTGTGTGTGTGTGTGTTTGTGTGTGTGTCTGTGTGTGTGTGCCTGTGTGTGTCTGTGTCTGTGTGTGTGTGTGTGTGTGTGTCAGTGTGTGTGTCTGTGTGTGTGTGTCTGTGTGTGTCTGTGTCTGTGTGTGTTTGTGTGTGTCTGTGTGTGTGTGTGTGTCTGTGTGTGTGCCTGTGTTTGTGTCTGTGTGTGTGTCTGTGTGTGTGTGCGCCTGTGTGTATTTGTGTCAGTGTGTGTGTGTGTCTGTGTGTGTGTCTGTGTGTGTTTGTGTGTGTCTGTGTGTGTGCCTGTGTGTGTGTGTTTGTGTGTGTGTCTGTGTGTGTCTGTGTGTGTTTGTGTGTCTGTGTGTGTTTGTGTGTGTGTCTGTGTGTGTTTGTGTGTGTGTCTGTGTGTGTTGTGTGTGTGTCAGTGTGTGTCTGTGTGTGTGCCTGTGTGTGTGTCTGTGTGTCTGTTTGTGTTTGTGTGCCTGTGTGTGTGTGTCAGTGTGTGTGTGTGTGTTTGTGTGCCTGTGTGTGTGTCAGTGTGTGTGTGTGTGTGTGTGTGTGTTTGTGTGTGTGTCTGTGTGTGTGTGCCTGTGTGTGTCTGTGTCTGTGTGTGTGTCAGTGTGTGTGTCTGTGTGTGTGCCTGTTTTTGTCTGTGTCTGTGTGTGTGTCTGTGTGTGAGCCTGTGTGTGTGTGTTTGTGTGTGTCTGTGTGTGTGTGCCTGTGTGTGTGTGCCTGTGTGTGTCTGTGTGTGTGTCTGTGTGTGTGTGCGCCTGTGTGTATTTGTGTCAGTGTGTGTGTGTGTGTGTGTCTGTGTGTGTGTGTCTGTGTGTGTTTGTGTGTGTGTGTGCCTGTGTGTGTATCAGTGTGTGTCTGTGTGTGTGCCTGTGTGTTTGTGTGTGTCTGTGTGTGTGCCTGTGTGTGTGTGTCTGTGTGTGTGCCTGTGTGTGTCTGCGTGTGTGTGCCTGTGTGTGTGTCTGTGTGTCAGTTTGTGTGTGTGTGTGTGTGTCTGTGTGTGTGTCTGTGTGTGTTTGTTTGTGTGTGTTTGTGTGTGTCTGTGTGTGTGTCTGTGTGTGTATGTATGTGTTTGTGTGTGTGTGTGTCTGTGTCTGTGTGTGTTTGTGTGTGTGTGCCTGTGTGTGCCTGTGTGTGTGTGACTGTGTGTCTGTGTGTGTCTGTGTGTGTGTTTGTGTGCATGTCTGTGTGTGTGTCTGTATGTGTGTGTCAGTGTGTGTCTGTGTGTGTGTGTGTCTGTGTGTGTTTGTGTGCCTGTGTGTGTGTCTGTGTGTGTTTGTGTGCCTTGTGTGTGTCTGTGTGTGTGTGTGTCAGTGTGTGTGTGTGTGTGTGTGTGTTTGTGTGTGTGTGTCTGTGTGTGTGTGCCTATGTGTGTCTGTGTCTGTGTGTGTGTGTGTCACGTGTGTGTGTGCCTGTGTGTGTGTTTGTGTGTGTTTGTGTGTGTTTTTATGTGTGTGTGTGTGTCTGTGTGTGTGTTTGTGTGTGTGTCTGTGTGTGTTTGTGTGTGTGTTTGTGTGTGTTTGTGTCTGTGTGTGTGTCTGTGTGTGTTTGTGTGTGTGTGTCTGTGTGTGTGTTTGTGTCTGTGTGTGTGTGTCTGTGTGTGTGTCTGTGTGTGTGTGTGTCTGTGTGTGTGTGTGTGTGTGTGTGTGTGTGTGTGTGTGTGTGTGTGTGTGTGTGTGTACCTGTGTGTATAAGGGAGTTTGATTGGGTCCACAACACAATTGGGATCAACTTCATGATGACATACATCCAAAATAACTCGAATTAAAAAAGGAAAAACCAAACTCACACTTCAGTTTCTTATTTAGAATTACAAATCGATATCAGTAATAATAAATTTCACTCCAAATTTATTTTTCACTCCGTAAAAGCAACCACACACAGCACTCAACTTTAATATCAATAGATTAAAACAAGTCGTCAGACGTATGTATGGTAACACAGGGTAGCTACGGTTCGCAGATTAAACAAGTTTTCGTTTAGATAATAAAACGACACCAAATATAATTAGTAAAATAAAATATGAAGAGTAAAAATATTATTTAGAAGATATTTATATAAATGCATTATTAAGCCGGAAAGGCACTCTTCGATGTCATGACGTCACCAGATATGCCTCTGCCCACATTATTACATCATTATGCATACTTGTACCAAGTTTGATTTAAATCCCTGAACCCAGATTCAAAATATTAAATAATTCTGACTGGCAGAACATGCATCCGATCAGGTTGCAATTTAAAACATATATTTTTCATGGCTACTGGATTATAACTGTGACGTTTCATGTCGATTGATGAAGCGGTTCAAGACAAATAATTTTTTTTAAGATTTCCGTTCAATCCAATATGGCTCCCAGACCATGTGACCTATTAATTATTCGTGAACACCCTGGTAACCAAAAGGCTTGGGGCATCATGTGGGTGAACTTTCCCCTTGATCTCTCAAGCCATTCTGGAGAAGTGGATATTTAAACGTTTATTCTTCAAAAATAAATCAGAGCTGCCAAACCATGTGACTAAGATGTCATCGGTGGATAACTTTTTGTTCCTCCTGGATAGCCGATCATACCTGTGAAGTTTCATCTCGCTCAATCTGTTCAGCCATTTTGGAGAAGATTTTTGAAGGTTTTTATGTTAAAAACAATATGGCTGCCGAACCACGTGACCGATGACATTAACAATTTTTTTCCCCCCATCCAATTTAACCCGAGATGACCCTCAAAAAATTTCATACTGATCGGATACAGCGTTCAACATATGCAATTATGCCACCACAACGAAGCCACCTGTAACATCATTAAAAAAAACACTTGTTTCCCAAGGGGAGTACTTCACATGTGCCAAGTTTCCATTTTTTCCATGGAGTGGTTTCAGAGATACTGAGGTCCAAGTTTTTCCTTTTTTCCAAAATGGCTGCCATATCACGTGACCTATAATGTCATAATTATCATGAAAACATTCCACATGAGTAGTTACGCCTGTAGTGAAAATTTTGTGTCGATCGGATAAGCAGTTGTAGAGAAAACAGAGAACAAGCCGGTCGGCGACATGGGTGGTCGCGACATAATTGCATACTAGTCATACAGTTTTGACGGATCGGGCTGAAAATTTTTGACAAAGAGGTTGATTATAGTACGCATAAAAGGCTGGAAGCCGATTTTTGATTTTCGAAAAAATACATCTTTTAGGATTTTTCAAAAATTTCAAAGTCCCGTTGCTAGGCAACGGTGGTGTCCATAGCAACGGTGCGCAAAAGCATAGAACTAGATCCTGGTATGAACCTACCTGTCAAGTTTCATCAAAATCAGTTGATTCCTCTGGCCTCCAGAGCTGTCCATTACATACAAACAAACATACAAGCCGGTAGGCGACATGGGTGGTCGCGACATAATTGCATACTAGTCATACAGTTTTTGACGGATTGGGCTGAAAATCTTTCACAAAGAGATTGATTATAGTGTGCATAAAAGCCTGGAAGCCGATTTTTGATTTTCTAAAAAATTAATTTTTTATGATTTCAATTTTTTTAAAGTCCCCTTGCTAGGCAACGGTGGTGTCCATAGCAACGGTGCTCAAAAGCATAGAACTAGATTCTGGTATGAACCTACCTGTAAAGTTTCATCAAAATCGTTGACTCCTCTGGCCTCCAGAGCTGTCCATTACATACAGACATACAAACAAACATACAGACAAGCCGGTAGGTGACATGGCTCCTCGCTCTAGATGGAAAGCTGGCCGAAGCGACTAGCCAATATTCATGTACATGCTATCAATCAATTTCATTCTTTGACAATCGAATGGCCACGGCACGATGATCAGAGTACAAATTAGCGAAAGTTAGAGTATGCATGTATCGGAGATTTTCGTAATTTGTATATTGTTCAGGAATCAGTACATGATCCAGCTGAGCAGCGCCACGTGTCTGTCCATGATGGGAAGGAATGAGGTTAAATTGAGTGCAGAAAGCTTCATTTTTGTGTACATGCTAGCCACATTGTACACATTTCACCCGAGTTTCATCAAAATCAGACTCTTTCTCTTAGAGATATTTGCAATTAACAGTTTCTGAAATGTTCGACATGTACTCGCCCAAAACCTATCTCCTCCTACAAATATTTTTTGTTAGGGCTGCAAGTTGGCATGAAGGGAGCTCGATAGATTGCGCACAGAACTCTAAGCTTCGATTTTTCGATTTATTTTTGATTTTTTCGATTTTTGACAACTTTAAAGGGCCGTTGCTATGCCGTTGCTGGGGCCCGGGGTCCCATATTCGAAAGCACATGATTCCCAGAAATATTGGTCCTACCTACCAAATTTCATTGGAATCGATTGAGTGGTTTAGCCCCGAGGCTTGACCAAATTTTCGCGGACAGATAAACAGATGGAAATGTCCAGAATAAGGGTGCTCTAGAGCGGAGCGAGCAGCCAACAGACAGATGGAAAAAGTGAAAATAAGGGTACTCTAGCGACCACCCAATTATCACAGCCCTCTTAGTTTGCGCCCAGAAACCCGCTTTGTGAAATTTCAGGCATGTTTCCAAAGAGACTCTAACAAATGGCAGCCCTGGTAATTCTATTTATCTATTCGCTAAAGATTTTATTTTTTTATATGATGCTGTAAGACATTCTCCTTGGGCACAAAAAAATAACAGGTCCCTCGCAGGTCCAGTTTCGGAGGTATTGATTTTTTTTGTACAGTCCACAATAAGTGTACGATGTACGATAAAGTATATTAGCTGTTGCTAAGCAACGGAGGTGTGCATAGCAACCATTCATTTTTGTGTACATGCCAGCCACATTGTACACATTTCACCCAAGTTTCATCAAAATCAGACTCTTTCTCTTTGAGATATTCGCAATTAACCATTTCTGAAATGTTCTGAAATTCTGAAATTAACCATACTTGCCCAAAACCTATCTTCTCCTTCAAATATTTTTTGTTAGGGCTGCAAATTGGCATGAAAGTTGCTAGATAGATTGCGCACAGAACTCTAAGCTTCGATTTTTCGATTTTATTTGTTTTCGATTTTTTCACCACTTTAAAGGGCCGTTGCTATGCCGTAGCTAGGGCCCGGGGTCCCATATTCGAAAGCACATGATTCCCAGAAATAATTGTCCTACCTACCAAATTTCATTGGAATCGGTTGAGTGGTTTAGCCCCTAGGCTTGACCAATGTTTCGCAGACAGACAGACAGATGGAAATGTCCAGAATAAGGGTGCTCTAAGAGCAGCCAATGCTCTAGCGAGCAGCCAACAGACGGAAAAAGTGAAAATAAGGGTACTCTAGCGACCACCCAACAAGCCGGTAGGCGACATGGTGGTCGCTACATAATTGCATACTAGTCATACAGTTTTTGATGGATCGGGCTGAAAATTTTTGACAAAAAGGTTGATTATGGTGCGCATAAAAGTCTGGAAGCCGATTTTTGATTTTCGAAATTTTTTTTTTTTAGAATTTTTCAAAGATTTCAGTCCCGTTGATAGGCAACGGTGGTGTCCATAGCAACGGTGCTCAAAAGCATAGAACTAGATTGAGGTATGAACCTACCTGTCAAGTTTCATCGAAATTGGTTGACTCCTCTGGCCTCCAGAGCTGTCCATTACAAACAGACAGACATACAGACAGATGGAAAAAGTGAAAATATGGGTACTCTTGCGGCCACCCAACAACGGTACTCCTGCGACCACCCAACAGACATACAAACATACATACAGATAGACGGAAAAAGTGAAAATAAGGGTACTCTAGCAACCACCCAAAATTAGCATGGACGAACGTACGTACGTAAGTATGTACACTCGTATGGACATACATACGTAATACAACCAGAAAACAAAATGTCACTGGCAACTTCGTGACCTCTGTAATTTAACATCACAACCCTGTCCAAATGTTGTCACCCAAATTTGGTAGCATTCTGACTAGTGGTTCTGAAGAAGAAGATTTTAAAGGGAGTTAATGCATTTTTCCCAAAAGTTGACCAAGTCGGCCATTGGGACACACTTCCGGTCATGTGATCAAATCAGCCTGCACAATTTATCATCAGGACCAAATTCCAATGTTGTAACACAGATTTGGTAGCATTCTGAATGGTGGATCAGGAGAAGAAGATTTTGGAAGGAATTTGCGGGACCGTCATTTTGACACACTTCCGTTCACGAGATCAGCATGGCCTCCGGAATTTAACATCAGGACTCTGTCATAATGTTGTAACCCAAATTTGGTGGCATTCTGACCAGTTGGTCTGGAGAAGAAGATTTTTGAAGAAATTTTCTCTAAGTCGGAAATTTTGACCTACTTAAAAGCATGTGACCAGAACGAGCTTGAACAAGTAACAAAATTGCTACTTTGCAATTACTGCCAACTTTCAGCTGGATTGGCCCAGAAATTTGGCCGGAGAAGTCGAAATAGGAAACGGATCGCTGGACGGATGGTGTGCGATAACACCTTATCTGGAATTAAAATTGCAGATAAGCTAAAAATCTATATAATTTAAACCATTTTCAGTGGTTACTTGGAGACAGGACAACACGTGGAAATCCGTTAGGATGAGAGAGTGAGGTGGTGTGGGGGAGTGAGGAAGAAGGGGGAAGCGAGGAGGGGAGTGAGGAGTGGTGTGGAAATGGAAAGCAGCATGAGGAGAGGGCAAGGGAAGGCAGCGTGAGGGGAGTACAAGGAAAGGCAGTGTGAAAGGAGGGTTCGTCTGGAGATAACCACCATCTGGAAACATCCAGAGATAACCACCGTCTGGACATAACCACCATCCAGGTACGTCAGGGGAAGGCAGCTTGAAGGGAGGGCAAGGTAAGGCAGTGTGAGGGAAGGGTCTTTCCGGACCACCGTCTGGACACGTTCGAAGATAACCACCGGCCGGACGATGGGTATACTAAGAGGGGGAGGGGTGGAGAAAAAAAGAGTGGCCGGGGGGTGGACGAGTGAGGAGCTAGGGAGATCGAGTAGGCGTGGGGAAGCAAGGAAGCATGTGGGGGAGCAAGGGGGTGGGGTAGCAAGAACAGTGAGGGAGTGATGAGGAGTGGGGAGGGGGTAAGGAGGGTGGGGGAAGGGAAAGCAGTGTAAAGGGAGGGGAAAGAAGTGTGAGGGGAGGGAGGGTAGGTAGCACGATGGGAGGGCAAGGAAAGGCAATGTGAGGGGAGGGTCCAACTGGACATATCCACCATCTGGACACGTCCAGAGATAATCACCATCTAGAAATAATTACTGTCCAGACACATATGGAGATAACCACCGTCTGGACATAACTACCATTCGATATGTGCGGAGGTAACCACCATTCATATACGTGCGGAGGTAACCACCATTCAGAAATGTGCGGAGGTAACCAACATCCAGATATGTGCGGAGACAGAAAGAGAGAAAGAGGTGAGTGAGGATGCTGGACGTGGTGGAGAAAGGATGGGACAAAAAGAGAGAGGGATTGGGGTAATGCGGGTATTGTAAAAAGTTGGACATCATTATCACCAAAACCGCTCAACAAAAAAAATTGAAACTTGCCCAATGTCATCAACTCCCCATGGGGTACATAGAGTGACAACGATGACATCATCAGTAAAGTATTATTCCAGCCATAATTGGTTGAATTGAAATCTTTATCCAAAAAAAATCTGAAACTTCATATATCTGATCTATGACCCAAAGTAAGCGAAGCATTAAATTGATGACGTTTTTAACCTATGCCAAAAAACTATGACATAATAGTATAGGCTGCATGTGGGTAAATAGGCCATAATAGCAGTGGGTCATAATAGTCGCATGTTCATTTAAAGATGGTATTTTTGTTCAGAATGAATGTGCGAGGCGAGACAATGCACTCCATGAGTGACATTCCAGTTACCCTCAACAAAGGAGAGGGGATTGTATTTGGGTCCATTTGTTTGTCTGTTTGTCTGTTTGTTTGTTTGTCTGTCTGTCTGCCTGTTTAATTGTCGGCACAGATCTTTTGTGTTTTTCTCTGCTACTACTTGTTAAATATGATCCAAATTTTTCACCATTTGTGCGACTACACATGGAGAATGTTGTACTGATAAATATGACGTCATCGGTCGCGTGGTGTGGCAGCCATATTGGAAAAACGGGGAAAATTTGGACCTCTGTATCTTTGAAACCGCACCAAGAAAAAAATTGAAACTTCGCAAATAGCAAGTACTCCTCGTGTGGAATAAGGGACTTTTTATGACATCATAGGTGTCCTCATTATGACGTTATATTTGCATATGAAGAATGCCACATCTGATCAGTATGAAAATTTTTGAGTGACATCTCGGGATAAAATGGTGAAGAAGAAAAATTAATTTCATGATGTCATTGGTCACGTGATTCGGCAGCCATATTGGTTAAAATAAAAAAAAAACCTTCAAAAATCTTCTTTGAAGTGGCTGAACAAATCGAGGCGAAATTTACACGTATGACTGCCTGTCCATGAGGAAGAAAAAAGTTCACACATATGATGTCATTGATCACATGGTTTGGCAGCCATATTGGATTTACCCTCAAACCTATAAAAATCTTCTTCTCCTGAATGGCTGGACAAATCGATGGGAAACTTCACTCAAGTGTTCCCCAAGTCATGGATGTACAAGAATGTTCAGGAATAAATTGATAGGTCACATGGTTTGGCAGCCATATTGGATTGAAAAAATATTAAATAATGTTTTCGCTGGAACCGCTTAATCAATCGACGTGAAACTTCACATTTATAATCTAGTAGAGATGGGGAATACATGTTATAAATTTCAACTTGATCGGACACATGGTTTGGCAGACATATTGGATTTACCCTCAAACCCCAAAAAAATAAAATACACCACTCGATATAAGTCCTGGTGAGGGTCTGCAATCTCTGATTGCTCTTTTTCTTCTTCTAATATGCAATGTTTTCATGGGTAATTCTGAGTGGCTAAAGCCTTCTTTGATTTAAAAACAACTCCACATCCCTGACCAATCTCCACAAAAGTTTGTGTACATGCTGGAGGTACCAGTGTCGGGTCATTGACACAACCCCCAATGACAATTCTCAGTATGTATGTGGGTTTCTACGTCTGAAAATCAAGAAACTGACCTCAAACAAGGAAATGAGGACATTTGGCTCACCATTGCCATGGTGCACTCTTGAGTTAATTTTTTGCTACAGCTTTAAACATTAATCTTCTTCATGGTTTACCAACGTCTAAATAACCTGATCTTGATTGGGTGATCCAGCTTGATATATATATATATATATATATATATATATATATATATATATATATATATATATATATATATATATATATATATATATATATATATATATATATATATATATATACACATACATTCAATGAAATGCAAGTAACTAATGAAATAGGAGACTTTTGATCCCTCATTCCTTCGTTATATCAACACCACATAAAATGCAATCTATCAGTTTATCAGCTGAATTTTTATGAGGGATGAAGAGGTGGAGGGAGGAGTTGAGAAAGGGAGTGGGAGGACAGGAAAGAACATTTGTTTTTTGAAGTACATTGCATTAACTTATCCACACTAAACATGCAGAAAGTGCCGATATCATGTATTTCAAAAAGAAAAAAAGTAAATTCATGATGATGTAATAGATATTTCCTTTTTTGAAGGTAGTGAACTAACTTCTACAAAAGGAATTTTTTTTCGTGATTCAGAAACTCTTTCATCATTCAAAAAGCATTAACTAACCAGCCAATGAGAAAGAAGAAGATGTAGGGTACAGATGCAGCCAGCTGAAGATAACGCCAGTCACGGATGCCATAGGCGAACCCCGCCAGTGTGAACTGTCCAAATGTGTAACAATACCCGGCAAATGAAGTGAAATGAACACGATGATTAGTGTCCAGCCACTCGAGGCCTGAAAATTTTATGCAAAAGAAAAACTTATATGAGGGTATATCCAAGGAAATTTAAACACATTTGGCTATTTTGCCACTCATGCCTGTGCTCTATCAACACCACATCAATGCAATCAATCAGTTTATACATTTAATTTAATTGTGGGTGGTGTGGGGAGAGGGAGAAAGGGATAGGAAGGAGAGCAGTGGACAGGCACAGGAATATCACCAGGCCAGTGTTTAAAAACGCAAGAGCTGTATATTCAAGAACGACATAAAGGAATGGAAGGACAGCCTAAATGTATGAGCCTCAGAGCTGTCTCACCAGGGTTGGAATGTAAACACACTAAGAACTGTCACACTGGCGTTGTGAGAGCAATAATACATGAATTTGTGCGCTGCCGTGTGTCTGGACGTTAGACCCAATGTTCCTTCTGTTAGTATTATTTGGCAGACCACAAAGATTCCATGGTGTCCTCGGTGAAGATCAGGGAAGTTATCGCCAGCACTCTGAAAACTCAACATTACATTACATTACTTCAGAATTGCTCCACATTACAAATCCCATTCACCTTCAACTGGTCAGCCGCTAAGTCAGGTCAGGTATGGGAGCATGCGGAGAGAAACACGTCACTGCGTCCACTTTCCGTCGGGACTCCAGGGGCCTCCGTCTGGCCATCCCCAGGCAGATGCCTGGCCCATCCCCATCTCATTGAGATGCTGACCAACCTTCTGCAAGCACGAGGTACATGGTTGGCCCATTCGCCTCCTCCACTCACGAGGCTCTCTCGCTGAGAGAACCTGGTGAGCAGGATTAGCGTCAGGAAATCCAGCCACATGTCCATACAGCCGAAGCTGACGCTCACGGACAAGGCAAGTAACAAATCTCATTTGAGTCGCCCTCTCAGCATCCACTGATTGGATATAAAGTCCAACTAGTGATAGCCAAGGATTCGCCGAAGAGACCGAGTACCAAAGGAATTACGTCTCCATTTCAGATCCCTGGTCAGAGTCCAAGTCTCACATTAATAGAGCAAGACGGGGAGCACCAAGGACCTGAAGACTCGGACTTTCATCCTCCCGCACTGATTCCAACAGTGCCACATCCCATGACCAAGTGAATCCACGACTCCCCAGGCCCGACCCAGATGTTTATTGACCTCTGACTCACAGCCAGCAGAGAGATGAATATCACTGCCAAGGTAAGTGAATCTCTCCGTGACCTCAACATCCTCACCACAAACAGACACAGACAGGACAGCAGCATCCAAGATGTCACCGAAAGCCTCGATCTTAGTTTTGACCCACGAAACCCATAATCCCAGTGGCTCCGACTCCTCATTCAGCACCTCGAGGGCCCCCAAAAGGGTATCTAGTCTCGGCAAAGATGACTGCATCATCTGCAAAATCAGGGTCAGAGATCTTGACATTCACAAATTATGCTCCACAGCTTGATCTCTCCAACATCCTCCCCAGAATCCAGTCCATACAAGCTTTGAAAAGTGTGGGGGCCAGTACACACTGCTGAAGAATTCCAGTAACAACTAGAAATAAGTCAGAGATGTTATCACCACACCACACAGCACTCTCTGTACCAGAGTTTAGTTCAGAAATCAAATTGGTCAGTTTTGGTGGCACCGCAGAAAGACTGAGAATCCGACAGAGGGTATCCCGATTCAATGAATTAAACCGTTTGTGGAGATCAACAAAGGCTGTGAGCAGCCCCTGCCGAAACTCTCCACTGCGTTCGGTGAAGACCCAAAGAGCCAGGATATAGTCAATCATTGACCTCTTTGGTGTAAAGCCTGACTGCTCTGGGTGCTGGTGCTCAAGCAGATGGTGGGGAACCCTATCAACAATTATCCGAGCAAAGACCTTGCCCAGCACTGAGAGCAGTGTCTCCCATCGGAAGTTATTGCAGTACTGGTGATCACCCTTCCCTTTACAGAGAGGAACAACAAGAAACTTCTTCCAGTCAGTTGGGACGATGCCTCTGTTCGAGGCAGAGCACAGAACTGCATGCAACAACATGAGTACAGTATTTCCACCAGCCTTGAGAAGACCAGCATGGATGACACAGATCCTAGGAGCTTTACCTCATTTCAACAGGTTCACAGCAGCCTGTATTTCTACAAAGGAAGGTGGATCACAGTTGATTGAAGGGTCAGAAATAGGCATAGTATCACCCCTGACATCCATCTCGACAGCTGGTGAATCAGCCTGGCACAGACTCTCAAAGCTACTGGCCCATTGGGCCTTCACTTCGGACTCCTCTGTCAACAGCCCACCATCCTCCGCTCGAACTGCAATACACCTTGAGACGGGCTTGGAGGAATACAATGCATAAATTCCCCTGGTAAGCAGGATGAGAATCACTTGACCACAGGTGATGCTCCACCCCCTCACAGATTCCTCGCATATATGGCTCCTTGTCCACCCTTCGTGCATATACAGTTTTACGCCTCAACTCCCTGTACAGCTCAGCTCTGCCATTCAGCCTGGCCCTGCGACTCTGGTCAATGGTATCCAGTGTCCCTTGAGAGACAAAATTCTTCTTCACCCTCCGGTGAGTTCCACGACATCTACTGGCAACATCAAGGACAGTGGTCTTGAAGGCACTCCATAACTGTTTCAGGACTCCCCAAAACACCCACACCCCTCAAATCCCCACTCAGCCTGTTTGCAAACTCCTCAGCTACCCTCTCAACCTTGAGCTTGCCAACATCTAGCCAAGGCTGGGATGGTAACATTCTCCTAGATTTATGCTGCAACGTCAGAATTGCTACAACAAGTCGGTGGTCAGTATTGAGGAACTGAGCATTACGGTAGACCCTGCAGTTCTGTATCATCCTCCAGCGACCATCAATGAGCACATGGTAAATCTCCTTTGCCGCACCACCACCGTTGAAATACCAAGTCCAGCGATGAGTCATCGGGCGCTGAAACCCCGAACTTGCCAGCCAAAGTCCATGACTTCTTGCAAAGTCAATGAACCCTCCGATGAATCCAGTCCTGGTTTATAGTTATTCTGGTTTACAGTTTCAAACCCACACACGTCTCTAAACCATCCCTTTCTGTTCCAGTCGATGCATTGAAATCCCCCAAGACTAGAAGAGTGTCTCACTTGAGGCACTGATCAACCACAGACTCAAGCATGGCATACAATGCATCCTTCACGGTGAGATCGCTCGCCTCAGTCGGAGCATGTACAGAGACCAGGAAATTATACCCAAGGAGTGATGAATCCTTCATCTCATAATACGCTCGTTGACCAGTGTTACCTGAATTATCATTGGAGTCAGCATATTGAACACAGCTACAGCAACTCCTTGGGCATGGTAACCATCAGAGTGACCAGACTAAAAGTCAGTGTAACCACCCACCATGATCTCGCCACTCTCTGGTCTCTGAACCTCAGAGAGTGCTGTAATACTGAAGTCCAAATGCTTTAGCTCAATTGATAACAGAGACAGGTGATCATCCTCTCTTCGGGAAAGGATATTCGAGACACCCACCCGAAGGGACCGTCTCAGGTTAACCCAAGAACACCACCGACTGTTGCACGACACCTCAGCACAACTCTGCCACACACCACCGCAATCTGACCCAGGAAATGTATCCCATGCTTTTCCTCCTATTGTCAAGGAATGGGGGTCCTGAAGGCTTTGCCCCAATCCTGTTATCTAGTGAGCTGCCCTGCCAAGGGCAGCAGCACAGGAAGTACTCCCACAGAGTGCGTTTTCAGTTTTCTTTGCATTTGTGTGTTTTGCGGAATGAAGTGTTTTACGGTGGCCGGAGTTAAAATCCTGCCACCAACCTCCTCAAAAAAAAAGTAACCCAACTGTAGGAGGACGTCCGCAGACACATTTGGGCACTAGATATGGATGGCCGTTGGCTCACAAAGTGCTCCTCCGCCCTTTGACAGGTTTTTTTGTTAATCCTGCTGGGTGTCCATATCCATACAACCTTCGCACCAGAAAACCTGGTGGGGGAGATGGTTTTGGCACTGCCAAACCCGACCATGAAACAGGTTAATACAGATTTACATGGTACCTGTAGCAAGTCACAGATGTAATCTGGCCTGACCTGACAATAAGTGAAAGATAATCATAAATAATAATAACAATAATAATAATAACAAAAACTAGAACTGCCACGATGTAACTGCTGGCAGTGATGACCGGGTACCCAGACATCCACCTTTGATACAACATGAGACTTAAATAATAGTCACAAAGTTTCCCTTTGATAGGATAAGTGGTTGCAGAGAAAACATTATTTAATAGTGATACAAATCCAGCCCTGCTTCGAGACAGCGAGGAGCAGACGAGTTACGAACCGGGTAGCACAAAGTGTTCAATTTAGTTATTACGTATGCAGTTAGCCCTTTTTCCTGGTGACATTGTTGGAATCAATTGAATTGCTATTCCTGTACCCTCAAACACACGCATGTGCAGCCAAGTGAACCTTCTGGAAAAAAAACAAATCTAAAAGTTCTCTGATTCAAACAATTTAATAATTCTGGCTGCCAAACCTCGTGGCCAATCAGGTTAAACTTTTAAACCTATGTTTCACATGTTGGCGAGATAATAATTTTGAAGTTTCACATATATTGACACAGCGGTTCCAGAGTAAATATTAGTTAATATTTCCCCTTAAATTAAACATGGCTGCCAAACCATGGGGCCGATCGAGTTGAAATTTCAAGCCTTCATTTCACACGTCTGTTCCATGATAACTCTGAAGTTTCACATTTATTGATGCAGTAGTTCCAGAATAAACATTAATTAATATTTTTCCTTCGCTCCAATATGGCTGCCTAACGATGTGTCGTACATCAAATGGATATAAAGTCCAAGTAGGGGGGGAGAACTTTTTGTTCGTCATGGAGAGGCGGTTATACATGTGGAGTTTCGCCTCGATCTGTTCAGCCGTTTCAGAGAGGAAGACTTTTAAAGTTATTAATTTTCAATCCAATATGGCTGCTGTACCATGCGACCTATTACAACATAAATTTAAATTCTCCCTCTAATGGGGAAGTGGATTATGCTTCTCAAGTTTCATGTTGATCGGACAAGGTGTGTTTTTCTATCCAAGATGGCCTCCCGACCATGTGACTTGTGACATGATAATTTTTACCCTATATGCAGGCATGGGGGTAGATTATAGTTGCCAAGTTTCGCTTCGATGGGTTATGTGGTGCCAGAGAAAACATTATTTAATACAATTCTTGAATCCAACATGGCTGCCAAACCATGTGACCTATCAATTAGAAATTAACAAACTTATATTCGCTACTCGTGTGCAATATGTATGTTAAGTTTCCCCTTGATCTGTTTGCCCTTGATCTGACCAGCCATTCTGGAGAAGTAGATGTATGAAGGTTTTAGGGTAAATTCAATATGGCCACCAAACCATGTGACCTATCAATTAGAAATTAACAAACTTGTGAAAGGATGTCCTGGGGAAAGTGTGTGTGGACTTTTGCCTCAATCTGTCCAGCCGTTCTGGAGAAGAAGATTAAAAAAAAATTATTCATTTTCAATCCAAGATGGCTGAGGAACCATGTGCCCTATGACATAATAAATTTATATTCTGCCTCCAATGGTGTTGTGGAACACGTGTGTGAAGTTTCATGTTAATTGGATAAGGTGCATTTCTATCCAAGATGGCCACCAAACCATGTGACTTGTGATGTCATACTTTTTACCATGTATGCAGACATGATGGAGGATGACAGTGGCAAATTTTTGCTTCGACATATTCAGTAGTTCCAGAGAAAACATTATTTAATATTTTTTCTTAAATCCGACTTGGCTGCCAAACCATGTGACCTATCAATTATTCATAAACAAACTTATATCCCCTATGCGTGCAGAATAGACTTGTGAAGTTTCCCCTTGATCTGACCAGCCATTCTGGAGATGTTTGAAGATTTTAAGGTCAATTCAATATGGCCACCAAACTATGTGGCCTATCAATAAGAAATGAACAAACTTGTAAAATAATATCATGTGGAATATTTGTGTCAAGTTTCACCTCAATCTGTCCAGCCGTTCTGGAGATTTTTTTTCAAAACAAGATGGCTGCCGAACCGTCATCGATGACGTCACTATAATTTTTTTCTATGGTGAATTGTGTCGATGGTGCTCAAGAAATTTCAGATTTTTCCCATGCAGTGTTCTACTTGACGAATTTTCACTGGGATACCGCTTCACCGATGACGTCATGAAAAATCATCCGTGTTCCGCATAGTGAGCTTATTAAAATGTATGAAGCAAAAAAAATTTCCATTGCAATGTTTCAGAAATACAGAGGTCCAAAGTTTATCGGTTTTTTCAAGATGGCGCCCGTACCACGTAACCTATGACGTCATAATTATCGATGAAGTATGTATCAAAAAAGATACATCCTATGGTGAAAATGTCGTGTCGGTCGGACTTACCGTTCCCGAGAAAATTATTTTTAAAGCGAAAAAGCCCAGAAATTGCTGGTGGAAAAAGAAAAATAATAAATAAACAGAAGAAAAACAATAGGTTACCCAGTCGATTTGACTGGGTACCGTAATAAATAGAAGAAAAACAATAGGTTACCCAGTCCATTTGACTGGGTACCCTAATAAACAAGAAAAACAATAGGTTACCCAGTCCAGTTGACTGGGTACCCTAATAAACAGAAGAAAAACAATAGGTTACCCAGTCCATTTGACTGGGTAGTGGGTACCCAAATAATAATGATAAATGTTCCCTGACAGAGAGAGGTTCATCACAAGAGGAGGCCTTTCAGCCCATCAAGCCTGCACAATGGCTGCCAACTTATAGTTGGTTGTCAGTCTGTGCTCTATCCTTTTTAAATACTGAGCATCAAGCAAGGAAGCAGCACAAACAATTTTTGAATTATTTGGTATGATTGGGCTAGGGTTATAACTGCTGACCTCTCCGACTCAGATTGGACGCTCCTGCCATTGAGGTTTCGAATGTGATTAAATGGACAAAAAAATTTTTATGACCAAAAATGTTCCAAGGACAACCCCATCAGAAGGTTGGAATAATTGAGGCCTTTTCGAGTCGTGGTCCGATATATTGGCCTCTGGGTTATCTCACCCAAAGAAAAGGAATTTAGCACAGATCCAGAGAGAAATGCACCAGTGAAGAAACGCGCCAGCATGTAGATGTCCACGTTTGGAGCGAAAGCAGCGCAGATGCCGCCGATGCCCACGAGAAGGTGATTTGCCAACATCACAGATCGTCGTCCAAACCTGTACAAGGAAAAAAAAAAAAAACAAGCCAAAGTATTTTCTCTTCCAAAACGATTAGTCAAGAGAGCGAATTAAATGGAAATCAAAGATCCCATATTGTCAGTCGTGTAAATTGTATATTTTCATGTTTGAACTAACATTTTCATCGTGGTCAATTTCAGGGTTTCTTGAAGCAATTTTATTGGTCAATTTGTCAGCCTTATATGAACGATCAGTTGTATGTAGCTGAACATTGATAAGAGTGGAAGATGCCTGCTGACCCTGGGTGAGGTGATTGTTATTGTAAACAACATACGAAGGAAAATAAAGATTTATCTTGAGTCTTACTTATCTGCCAAAGTTCCTGCGATGATTGCTCCAACCAGTACGCCTCCCATGTACACTGACTGAGCCATTTGTTTCAGCATTTGCGTGTCGCACACCACGTCCCACTGAATGCAGAGAGGGTTTGGTGAGGTATGTATGTGTGATCCTTCTTCAAGATAACTTTCAATCCAATTAATTTGGCTGTACTCTTTCCAGAGAGACCATTGCTGCATGCCAAAGCAGTCTTTAGCCAGAATATATACTGGGTGAGTTTGTCATTGCCCTGCCCAGTGGTTGTACAGGAATTTGCCCAAGGTAGCTTACGTACAATGGTCTTCTTTCTGTAAAAGGTAGCATTGGAAGCTTAACGTCTACGAGTGAAAGGTAGCAGGTGGGATAGCAAGCTTAATATCCCCTCCAGGTGGCTCAGTTTGTCCGAAGTCAAACCTGGTGTTATCTTATGTTTATATATATATATATATATATATATATATATATATATATATATATATATATATATATATATATATATATATATATATATATATATATATATATATATATATACATGGGTGAGCACTCTTCCACAAGCCTTGCAACATGTCGAAGAACAACAAAGGACGGCACAAAATTTACAATAACTCATGAAAACGACGCAGTTTTACCTCTGTGATGATGGTGGATGAGAACGAGCTGGAGTCAAACTCCCATCCATCAACACAGCCCTCAATCTCCGTGAGATTTGACACATCTGCAGAGCCGTTAAGCATCAGCTGCCATTGCGGTTGGACATACCGGCTGCAGCTGCTGAGAGAGTCTTGTTCCCAGGGAATGGCGACCCTCAGGAGGGTCTCCTTGGTCAGATTCCACAGGGCGTCTTGGGGAGCATAGAGAGACGCATTTTCCAGCCACGGTATTCGGCAATGGTGGTGGGGAGTCGCGGCAGAAAAGTTCTGCATGAGGTTATGACTGGCAAGCATCAATATGGGAAAAACCAGAAGAACGACATGGATAATTTGAAAACGTCCGGCTATTCCAACCATTTGGAGAATTTCGGAGAAAGCCATTTCAGCAAATCAAGTTTTAACACCATTCACAAGTGAAGCTGAAACGGTCATATTCTTTACTCCTGACGATCTGCACTTAATGAAAGCTCAAGGGAAGTCCATGTAATGATTAATCGGGAAAAGGGGTGTTGTTCAATGAACTTCCTCTCGGGATTAACTTTTACATGTGATTTCAGAGCTCAGAGGCAATTCCACTACACTAAATAAAGAAATTGTGGTGAAATTGCACACGATGGTGAAAATATGAGCTCCTCATTTCCACATCATAAAGATGAGTTTTTGGAATTTGATTTGTGATGGTTTGTATTATTCTGTCTTGTCAAGGTGTTGCTGATGTATCCTGTGTTATTGGGTGGTCGCTAGACTACCCTTAGTCTCAGATTTTCCGTCTGTCTGTATGTTGGGTGGTCACTAAACTACCCTTCGTCTCAGGTTTTCCGTCTGTCTGTTTGTTTGTATGTAATGGACAGCTCTGGAGGCCAGAGGAGTCAACTGATTTTGATGAAACTTGACTGGAAGGTTCATACCAGGATCTAGTTCTATGCTTTTTGAGCATGGTTGCTATTGACGCCACCGTTGCCTTGCGACGGGACTTTGAAATTTTTGAAAAAATCCGAAAATCAAAAATCGCCTTCCGCGCTTTTATGCGCACTATAATCAACGTCTTTGTCAAAAATTTTCATCCCGATCTATCAAAAACTGTATGACTAGTATGCAATTATATAGTGACCACCCATGTCGCCTACCAGCTTGAATCTCATGTTAATTTGTTCGTTGTTTTTGCCTTTCATGTTGTTTTGGATTGTTCAAGGCCTGAAAAGGCCGATCCTCAGACAGAAAGTCTGAAAATTATGTCTCCTTTTTTCTCGTTTTGTTTTCTTCTTCCCTGATATTTTGCTTCTACATCCTCAACATCCTATTTCCTCTCCTCGCTTGAAAAAATCAAAATAAAGAAAAAGATTTTAAGCGGTGAAGCCGCTTCATTATTTGACGATTTCTGTCCATCCTTCGGTCCGTCAATCACAAATGAAGAAGAAGAACCACTCTCTCACATGGTGTTTCTATGAAAAATGGACCCTTTTTACCCTTTAGTCTACTGAGACCTCTTTGACCCTTGAAGACCCTTTAAGACCTTCAAGAACCTTAAGACCCCAAATACCCCTAAAGAGCCCTAAAAAAGACCCAGAGAACCCAAAAGACCCACAGGAACCAGAAGACCCAAAAGACTCAGAAGACCCAAAAGTCTCTAAGGTGCCAAAAGACCCTGAGGAGCCAAAAGTCCCTGAGAAGTCAAAAGACTGAGGAACCAAAACACCCTGAGCACCCAAAATACCCCAAACACCCATATGACACAAAATAACCTGAAGACCCAAAAGACTCAGAAGACCCAAAAGTTCCTGAGGACCCAGAAGACCAAAAAGTCCCAGAGGACCAAAAAGACCCAAATGACCCCATCCCCAAGGACCGAAAATACCCCCAAGGACCCAAAAGACCCAAAAGTCCCCAAAGACCAAAAATACCCAAAACACCTCGACGACCCAAAACACCCAAAAGTCCCTAAGGACCAAAAAGACCCAGTTGATCCAGTCCTCGAGGACTCAAAATATGACAAGGACCCAAAATACCCTGAGGACCCAAAATACCCAAAAGACTCTGAGGACCCAAAATAACCTGAAGACCCAAAAGGCCCAAAAGTTCCTGAGGGCCTAGAAGACAGAGTACCCAAATGACCCTGAGGACGCAAAAGACCCAAATAACCCAAAAGTCCCTGAAGACCCAAAAGTCTCCAAGGACTCAAAAGACTCCAGAGACCCAAAAGACCCAAATAACACAAAAGTCCACTGAGGACCCAAAAGACCCAGATGACCCAAAAGTCCCCAAAAACGCAAAAGACCCCAAAGATCCAGAGGACCCAAAAGACCCTGAGGACCAAAATACCCCTAAGACCCTGTAGACCCCTTGAGACCACTTTAGATAAATGAGGTGTGTGTGTGTGTGTGTGTGTGTGTGTGTGTGTGTGTGTGTGTGTGTGTGTGTGTGTGTGTGTGTGTGTGTATGTGTGTATGTGTGTATGTGTGTATGTGTGTATGTGTGTATGTGTGTGTGCGTGCGTGCGTGCGTGTGTGATTGGAATGGTTTGGAGCATTCTTATGTGGAATGTGACACACAAAAATGATCGTCATGATCTCCTGAATTGATGAGGAAAATTAACTACAAAGAACCCAGAGTATTTTCCATGTTTTAAAGGCACGCCATGTAAGGTGTTTCGGTCACCTTAATCGTTCTTCCGTGGTGTGGCATTCTATTAAAAAATAAATAAATAACAAAACTAATGATCACATTTACTAAACCGTATATTGATTAATACTTATAATATAAACATCAATAATAATACATGGTCTCATTTGGCGAGAACAATAACGAACATGTAATCTCTGGCCTGGCCCCAGCACATCGGGCTTGGTGAAAGGCAAACCAATGCTCAAGCAGTACAGCAGGAAGGTATGCAACAGGGCCTTGAAGACCAATGAAAATTTGGCCCAATGGAAAAACGGGCTCACTCATAATTCTAAGGGGTTCTAAAGGGAAGCTCTAATGGGTTCCAAAGGGTAATTCCAAATGGTTCTAAAGGGTTCTAAAGGGTAACTATAATGGGTTCTAAAGGGGTCTAAAGGGTAATTCTAAAGGGTAATTCTAAAGGTTCTAAAGGGTAATTCTAAAGGGTAATTCTAAAGTGTAACTCTGAAGGGTTCTAAAGGGTAAATATGATGGGTTCTAAAGGGTAAATATGATGGGTTCTAAAGGGTTCTAAAGGGTAATTATAAAAGTTAATTCCAAAGGGTAATTCTAAAGTGTAATTCTAAAGGTTCTAAAGGGTAATTCTAAAGGGTAATTCTAAAGTATAATTCTAAAGAGTTCTAAAGGGTAACTATAATGGGTTCTAAATGGATCTAAAGGTAATTCTAAAGGCTGATTCTAAAGGGTAATTCTGAAGTGGTTCCAAAGGGTTTTATACAACAATAATAATATATGGTATAATTTGGCGAGAGGGTAATTCTGTGGTTCTAACTAGTTCTAAAGGGTAATTCTGCAGAGTTCTAAAGGGTAATTCTAAAGGGTAATTCTGAAGGGTAATTCTGAAGGGTAATTCTAAAGGGTAATTCTAAAGGATAATTCTGAAGGGTAATTCTAAAGGGTAATTCTAAAGGATAATTCTGAAGGGTAATTCTGAATGGTAATTCTAAAGGGTAATTCTAAAGGGTAATTCTGAAGGGTAATTCTGAAGGGTAATTCTGAAGGGTAATTCTGAAGGGTAATTCTGAAGGGTAATTCTGAAGGGTAATTCTAAAGGGTAATTCTAAAGGATAATTCTGAAGGGTAATTCTGAATGGTAATTCTAAAGGGTAATTCTAAAGGGTAATTCTGAAGGGTAATTCTGAAGGGTAATTCTGAAGGGTAATTCTGAAGGGGTTCTAAGGGGTAATTCTTTCGAGTTCCAAAGGGTACTTCTAAAGAGTAATTCTGAAGGGTAATGCTGAATGGTTTCTAAAAAGTAATCCTAAAGGGTTCTAAAAGGTTCTAAAGGGTAATTCTAAAGGGTAATTCGGAAGGGGTTCTCAAGGGTAATTCTAAAGGGTAATTCTAAAGAGTAATTCTGAAGAGTAATTCTGAAGGGTAATTCTGAAGGGTTTCTAAAGAGTAATCCTCAAGGGTTCTAAAAGGTTCTAAAGGGTAATTTTGAAGGAGTTCGTTCGTTTTTAGGCTCTGCCTATTTCATATTAAAATTGCCAAACTGAACCGCTTTCTTTGGACATGGGTGCGATTTTGGTTTTTTTTTTAACTTTTCACTGCTTAACGATTCTCA
>NC_140975.1:53990814-54150814 GCF_056783735.1 Eptatretus burgeri | reverse complement strand
AAACTACAAATGAAGAAAAGGAGCATCCGCAGGCCGGCAGGTCAGCAGACAGCAACCTCCAGTGGGTGGCCATCCTTAGGTTTAGCTCCAGATGGTCCAAAACGATCGGGAGTTCCAGCTGCGCCCCCTAGCCCAAAAGGGGGTTCCTACCCACTTTCCAACCGGTCCACTAACACCCCAAGTCTTCAACAAGGGAAATCGGGAAATATCGCAACATTTAAACATAGAATATAAGGAAGCCAAGCACTCCCAAAAGCTGCTCGTACAAGAATTGCTCATGGCTAAACAAGAATGAAGTTATACAGGAATATACGTTCCATTAAATAATTGATTATATATATATATTGCCGCTTAATGGACTTCATGAACAACAAGTAAGGCAGTGTTAAAGTATATAAATGTAATGTTCTTTATGAACAAAGCAAAAGAATATTTGATAAACTACAAGCCAGAGTATAATGAAGGCACAACCTGCCAGCAATTACCAACAAGGCAAATCAAATGGTATTTCTACCTAGCCCTTCAATTGGTGCAAGCAACGAAAGACATTCGTCCAATGTGAGTTGAAGCAATTGTTCATCACTCGGAGGAAGCCAAAGTAATGGATCGGCGACTACTGCAAGGTTACAATATGTTTCATTGTTCATGGGTTGGGGTGACATGGGTGGGGTACATAGTATTGGAGTGGGGGGGGGTAGGTGTAAGTGCAGGGAGGTTTGAGGATGGCAGCAGTCCAGCGGTGTTCACCGGGGCCATCTCCGTCTGTACTAGCTGGGTACTGGGCTTTGTTGTCCATCCTGAAAAACACTTTCCAATGGCCTTTGGGCAATTACCTTGAAAACCATCAGTAATATAAGTCCACACAATATTAAAGGCACTACAAGTCTATACAATATTAACAGCAACATTATTATTTAGGCAATTATACTTGACACTAATTACAACAATAATATTTACAATATGCAAATGTATTAATGGGTGAGCAGCACTGTGAGCGCTCAAGGCATGGTGTAAGCTCCTTTCTCAACTTGCGCTAGAAGACAAAAGTCTCATGAGATGCATATTTACATATAAGGGTCATACAAGTATTTTCCATACATGCCTTCACTATCTGGTATTGTCCATTTTCCACGATTATGCATATGCTAGTCAAAACACTGCCACATCTATCATAAACCTCCATCAGCATTTTACTTGTAGATTTCCTTTCTTTCTTGTTACAACTTCCTGTATCTTCGTGTGTAGTGAGATGCGTGAGTCCATGTTTGGCTTACCTTTTCACTTGAAAGTTCGTTGAGTAATCAGTAATACCTGGAAGAGTCTTCCCCAGGGCGCCCCTCCGCCAGAACACCTTGTTGGCTCCTCAGCTGGTGGGGGGTCGGGTCGGGTTGTGGCCCCATATTGAGGTCCTCGGGGTCTTCCTCCCTGAGTTCGCTGTTAATTATTATGATGGCCTGGGTGAGGGGTGAGGCTTCACAGCATTTCTTTAGACAAATGGAAATGAGACGTTTGATCAGAAATACTCCAAAAATGATTCCCATGATGATTAGGATTGCTGCCCCTACCAGGCGCAGTAACCAGTCTCCCCAGTCATGAAATATAGATCTCCACCCTGCGTAACCCTCCTTGCGTTCCACTCGATCGCTAGTGAGAGCTTCAAGCCTTATAGGTGAAAACATCTATAAGTGAAATGTGTTCTTCTCCGGGAGGTTACTGTATTTTCACAAGATTTCACAACTATACTCCAAAAGGGTTCTTTAGGGGCCCATGGAACTTGGGTAATTAGAGATGCGTGTTGACCCCATATGAATCCTATTTGTGCAAAGTGCCCCCGCTGGGTTTTGTCTTGCGTTTTGTTCTGCCAAGCCACTTCTGTCTTTTCTGCATTTTCTGACGTCCCCCTTTGCCACGGAGGTGTATACGGTTTCTTTGGCTTGAGTGTGTTAGTGTGTTGCCTAGTGATAGGTCCCTCCCCCCCCACAAAGGAGTAGTGTCAGTACCAGGAGTTGCATGTTGTGTCGTCAAAGGTTCTGTCACTGTCTCCGTTACTACAAGGTTTACAGCATGCCACTGCACTGAACACTGCAGTCAACTGCAACATAATGACAAGTATTTGTGCAAAAGATTATTTTTAAATGATACCTCCGTACGAGGCTCCCACCATGACTAGAGCTTGCAGGACTGGAAGTTGCTCTGGGTGCATGGTGAGTGGACGTGAAGGCCAGAGACCTTACTGTACACTACTGTAGATTTTGATCAGGCAAGCATACCTTCCATCCATCTCCTTGTCTGACGGCCTGTAAAGTGTTCTGGTGTTCGTTGCTCCATCTTGTGGTTCTGGGGCGCATCTCAATCTGTTCACCATTCTTCCTAACTCCCCTGCACTATGTCCGTTACTAACTGCCATTGAGATGTACGGTGTTAGTCCTTCTCTGTGCTTCATTAGTTCGCGCTCTCTGGCGGCTTGTTTCACCTCCACCGCCGCTCCTTCCTTCCCGATCCATCGGTTGGTTGTCATCAGAGAGCGTTTGACGGTGTAATCTCTATGTGCTTTGGCCACGTATTCATAATCCTGCCCTGTTTCATCGTAGTAGACAGTGAGTGCAGTGCAAAGCCAATTCCATTCCTTCCAGATCGATGTCGTTGCTAAGCAACCATTCCTCTACATCCCTTTAATTCCGCTTATGCTTCCCAAATCCAATGAATTTATCCTGACAGATAGAGGCTCATATAAAGACAACAGACATGCTTTTCTGTCCGCTTCTTGCGTAGCCTACCAAACGTCCTTGTCCTTGTTCTTGGATGTCTGACATGTAAACAAAGACAAATGTGTCCAAGAGCCACGTCCTAAAGGTTTTGTCTTCACCAGAAGAAGAAGAACAACGCGGAGCTCTCTTAGAGCCGGCATTCGCGACGCGAGACGCGGCTAAAAGATAAACCCACATTAAATAAAATCCCTTCCTTGTTCAAAGCATTTAAAATCCCCCTTTCCATCCATCCTAAATCCCTCGGTCCTGCGCCTCTTCCGCGTCTTTTTTTTTTTTTTTTTTTTTTTTTTTTCTCCGGTCACGAAGCCCAATCAACAACAACAACAACCGGAACAAACATATATATTACAGCCTTGTTTCAAAGCATTGTCGCTTCCATGTTTCGATAGCGCGTGCACTCGCCCCGAAACAAAAAATCGAGCGATGCTTTGAAACGTCAACGTTAATGTCCTTATTAATTAATTTTACCACAAAGCTATCTCTTTAAAATCTAGTTTGTCCACCATATTCAAAATCAGCCGCCTCGAGAAATTCTCGTACATTCTCCGACAAGCAGGCACATTCACAGCAGGGTGTTAATTGCACTTTCAAGTTTGACAAAGCGCGCTGGGCCCATGCGTGATTACGTCATCACGCACTCACATGAGCAATACGTCTTCTCAGCGCGTTGGTTTTTACGATCAAACTCGCGTAACAAATATTTGACGACATCTCAAATACGTTCGTTTTAAATCGGAATTTTTACAGAATCCTATGAAGGGCGTCTCCAAACTTTGTAACATGTGCTAATCCATCTCGTAAACCCTCACGATAAGCTGTCCTTCGATGGGACGATTTCGTGCTTTCGGCGCGCCTGTTAAATCCGACGGCACGTCACGTGACTCGCAAAACCCCATAAAATAAGTTGTTTTTTTTTTTTCTTCAGATTTACGAAAATCAAGTATAAAACATGCTTAATGACCCCAACAATGAAACCAGAATTGAAACTGACGTTAAAACGAACCCGTAACGTCGATCAGCCTTACGAAACATACAAAGTGGAAACAGAACTGAATTTGAATTTGAAATCAAAATGATGCTCCGTGGAGACCATCCATTTATCACGTACAGTGTTCAAAGCCAAAACAGCATACAGAGTTTATCGGACCATGAGAAAACCCGAACATTGGTCCATTTGACATCCCACACACAGCACGAGTACTGTAGGGAATTCTCACACATAATCCCCAAACTGTCTGCTGAAGTGGTTTTAATTATTCAATTCCCTATCGAGTTCACTCACACACACACACACACACACACACACACACACACACACACACACACACACACACACACACACACACACACACACACACACACACACACACCCTCAAAATGACATTTGCCCATCACTGAATTAACAACACGTGCAGAATCAGTCATCATCGTCCTTCCTCCGGATTTGGTGTGCGCAATTCACCTCGTCCAAAGTCTTCACATTAACGATGACGACCAATCATTATCTCCACACAAACATACAAGTTGTTCCACACATACAAGTTCCAGGTTGGAACACTCAACTTACGTCTAACACAAAACTCAACCTTCCCCACCACATTGTATTCACAAATACATCCAAACAGGTAACTCTACAAACAGCCCTTCTCCTGGCTCATTAACTCTGTGTTCTTTTCCCGTTGGTTCAAGATTCCCTCTGAATCAAATCGCTTACGTCCTGTCTCACTTTGTGACTCCGTTAGCCACGCTGCAAACGCTCTCCAGTGTTTTCCACTTTCACCGGTAACTTTAAGTGTTGTTCCTTTGGGTAACTCTATGTTCTTTGCAGAGTTATTCCCCATCTTATGTTCTTAACTTGTCACCAGCCTAAAGCTTTAGTCTTGTCTCCTTTTATCACGGGATCAAAATCCCCCTTTCTTGCATACCGCCTGATAGCTTTCTTTCCTCTCTTTAATGTGCAGGATCAAAGTCCCGCTCTACTCAATCGCCTTTAGCCTTCTCTCTTATGGACGGGCCTTTAACCCTCCCCTTTATGGTACAGGATTCCAACCTGTTCCCTCGTTTCTACAGGACTCGAACCTGTTTTTATTATTTCGTGCTCCCATTTTCTCGACTTTTTGTTCCACTAATTTTCTAGCCACCTCATTTACCTGTAGGACTTCCTCCTCCCACATATACGCTCGCATGTCTGGCTCAGGTTTTACTTTATCATTCATTCGATGTTCTAGCCGGCTTGATAGGTTATCTATGATTTCTGATCTTAGAGAACCCCATTTTGGGAATGGGTGTGGATCCCCTTTTGTCCACCTTTCCCACAATGCCAATTGAGTGCATGACTTAGGTCCATATTTTTCATACATTAATCCCGCAGCTGTATTCGGGGTGGGGCATCTTTATCCCCTATTGATTTTGACGTCTTATTTCCCATATTTCCTTATTTCACTGATCCTTCCTAGAGTTTTCTTGGGCCAGGTTAGTGTTCTCCGCCTGGGGTGTTTCTTCACACTCCCAATGCACACTTCCCGCTCCCTCACCCTCCCAACGGGGTTTTCACACCTTTCCCTCCTCTCAATCTCCCGTTCGGATCCTGGCCCTGGCGTATTCTTGGGTCTCCCCCACGGTCTCCCAAAGGAGTGTCCTGGGGTTCCCCTCAACCTTCCAATGGGCCCTTACCTTCCCGGGTACCCCTTTCCGATGTGCAAATAAACCTCCTTCTCCCCTGGTTCGTTTTGAAAGGGCAAGGACAGATCTGAGAGAGCAACGAGTATCCCCAGTGTGAGAAAGGAGGCAGCTTTCTTACCTTTTCCTTAAGCTGGCCGGCTCTTTCCTCCTTTGTCTCACCAGGGCTCTCGAGCTCCTCCTCGATCCGGCTTGGCCCCATGCCGACTACGCCAATTGTTGAGATCCAGGTGAGGTCCACAGCGATTAAGGTCAAGCTTTGTTCATCACCGATCTTGGGAGAGAAGGTTTTATTTCACATCAGACATATGCATATGGAGACAACAGGCTTTGAACACAATAGTCCACCCAGCCTAATCCTCTGGTGAGCTGTCTTTCGGCACTGCCTTATATTCAGTTTACTGCGACCTTTGAATGACTGTGTGTCAAAGAGGATTTATTACCATCCATTAATTTATTGCATTCTCCTGTCAGTACTGCTGATAAGAGAGCACAGAAAGTGCAGAAACAACACCCTTGATTCCTTAAGGAATTTTAAAAGGTAGCCTCCTACATGTTGTTTAGGCCTTAACAGTTCTGGGCAGTAGTCCAACAGATTCCAGGTAGCTCAGCTGCCCGATTAGCAAGGTCATTCAAACGGTCGACAAGGCCAGCTGTGTTGTAACAATGTCAAAACAAGTTTCTTGACAGTGCACAGATAAACTAATGGGAAGATTTATCCTTTCCCTCTTTCCAATTGAAACTCAAGAGTTTTAACCAAACACTAGTAGACATGTTTGGTTGCTGTTAGAGTACATACAATCCCCGACATATATATATATATATATATATATATCTCTCTCTCTCTCTCTCTCTCTCTCTCTCTCTCTCTCTCTCTCTCTCTCTCTCTCTCTCTCTCTCACTCTCTCTCTCTCTCTCTCTCTCTCTCGCACAGATTCATCCCATCTCGTCTTCAATTATGCTTCTCCTCTTCCTGTCCATGGTACACTGAATCCTGTGGTGAAGCAGTTGTTCTGAAACAACTTGCCATCTCTTTCTGGAAGGCTAATCTGACCGAAGGCAATCTCAGTGCATTGCAAAGCATCATTACAAAAAAAGAACTTTCAAACTTGCCTCCCTCCTCTAAAACCTGGTGGCACCTTTTGAAGTCTGTCTCTGGTGTATGCTGCCCTTCCATCTCTTCAAATGGCATCACAGCCAACTCTGCTTGTGACAAGGCTGAATACCTCAAATCTCTGTTTGCTTTTTAACATTGTGCCCCAAATCCCTCAGTCCCCTTAACCCTCCCTGTCATGCCCAACTGCTCCTGGACTCTGTGTTTTGCACCTGAAAAGGTGGAGAAGGTTATAATTCAATCCTCGACTCTAACTCTGCAACTGGCCCAGAAAGCATCAGCTCACGTCTCCTAAAATCATGTTTTGCTGCTCTTTCCCATCTTCTTTCTGCCATTTTCACCCTACCGTTTGTGCTTGGTCATCTTCCCCAAAATAGGTATTTGCTTTCTTCTCAGAAACTACACCCATAATTCCGATGAAACTTGAGTACAACCTTCATCACCCGTGATGTACCAAAGATTGTTCACACCATTACAAATGAAAAAAAAAATTGGGGTCGAAAGGTGTGAATGGGGGGAGAGAGGGGGTTGCCCTCCAAAATATGTATTTGCTTTCTTCTCCAAAAACATGCACACAATTTCGATGAAACTTCACCACAACCTTCATCGCCCGTGATGTACCAACGTTTGTTTACAGCATTAAAAAAAAATCCACAGGTATTTACTTTCTTCTCCGTTACATATTTTGTGGGTCATCCATGCTTTCCATTGGTTCACTGTGTTGTTTAATTTTGGTGTTAACGTTTTAACCTACTCGATGTAAATCCTCTTACTCAATGAAAGCCACAATTAATTCACTGTCCACAATGGAAAGCACATTACATCAGATAATTTTATTAACATGGTACCACGGAGTCCAAACCACTGAGATGGTAAACATCGACAATGATTTGCACTAAGCTAAGATTACATTTCCTGGCATTTATATGCTTTTGTGGGAGTGGAGGGCTGATAAGCATTAGGCAAAAGAACTCCAACTGCAATATGTGTCTACTAGGTGAAAAGCAAATGACATAATCATGGCAAAAGTTGGTGTTATCAACCAGGTCACTTTGTTCCATAGCAAGACATTCCTTTTATCACCATTTAGGTCAAAAGACTCTTGGGTAAAGGGAAGCATAACTGACAGCCAATTCGACTTGTAGCATAAAAATTAAATTTATAAAGCACCAGCAACCATTACAGACAGAGAGTATGTTAATATAATTATTTTCTTCCACAATTCCCCCCTTTTTCCTTATAAGGAAAATTTGCAAAATTATATTACACATGATCACCATAACCCGTTCCTGGAGGAGAAAAGATATCCATTACACAAGTTCAACCAACAATGGCAGCGAGTGCTCATATCAGAAGAATGCTGGATGACGACCATTTCAATAGTGTCCCAGCAAGGTGAGTGAGTGTGTTTCCCATTTAATTCATGGCCTGTTCATCAGCATGTGTCACAAATCGAAAAGACATGCTACCCGAAGTCAGAACATATGCAGGTCAGGGTGTAGATAGAGCAGCACCCAACCGGAAACACAATCGAGGCACTCCTTGAGCTGCAGCTTGGCAGGTACGAGCTTGGGCCCGACACTGGATTGAAGGAGACAAAAAGTGACTCGAGAGGTGACCCAGAGATCCAGCCCCAGCAGAGTTTGGGGCCTCGTAGCAGCAGTTTGTGCAATCAGGTTTGATTCACCAAGTGAGCTGTGCACGTTAGATGCAGCCACGATGGCTGCACGAGCCCCACCCGCACCATTGAACACATGTTGCAGATGACTCGCCGTGTGGACCTTCAGGGCCTTCGTTGTGCATTGAAGCGACCACGGCAAGTTCCCGATGTATTTGCAGAGCAGCAATTTGTGAGTGTGGCCGAGGACATTCCTCCAGGCTTGCCTGGCCTGCCTGGCACCACAGAACGGTGACGTTAGGACTTGCCCAACCTTCTCTTCAGTGGGTTTTTCGTTTTTTTCCACATTGCTCATCTTATCTCCTCATGAAGGGGGTAGTTTCATGATCACGTGTTGAATGCCCAATCACCCAAATCTGGGTTCTCCCCATCGTCCAATCTTTCGGTGGAAGATCTTCCAAAGCTTCATTAGACGAAATCGTACATTGTATGGTTCAACTGCTCTCAACACTCCGAACCAAACAAGATCAAGGTTAAGCATCGATTAAACATGACAAACCATAAACGTCATGGGCTCAAGTATTTCAACAAGACTGACAAAGGTTCTTACAGAAGCATTCAACTTGCATTATATGTTATATCAATATTTTATCCCTTTCGTTATTATTTATTCACACCTAAACGACATGCTAAAATATACAGAAATCTCCGTTGTATGTACACTCAAAACATTCATCCCATTTGCTATTTCCATGTAGAAAGGGCAACAGTCTTTATCAGGGTTCCAATTTGCAATCAATAATTATTTTCACCAAAAATAGATTTTGCACAGTTAACATTTTAACATTCATATCTGCTTTGCAATTCACAGTTTCATTCACAAGTAGTTCCAGAGCAACTGCCATTTTTTATTTATTTCCAGCTAACTTAGCACTTCCGTACTTATGGAAGATGGTCAAGTCAGTGTTAGAAATACCTCAACTTACTTAAGTAAACGTACAAGAAGTACCACTTAATCAAAAATCACGCACCTGTCCAATTAAACAGAAGACTGATATCACAGGTAATATTTAAATTGGCTTGTAGCATCATTGCACTCTTTTCAATAATATAATTATCTTATTCTGACCGATTTAACATTCACTTCACATGGCCATGTCTTCTGTACTCTGCATAATTCCTTTGTTTATCCTTTTGTTTGTTTTTCTACAAATTGTAGAGGCATTTTATTTAAATTACAGTCAGGTCAGTACCAGCTCCTAATCAGTGAGAGCAATACAGTTACAATACATGGTACAATTCCTAATTCCATTTAATTGATTTCATAATTGCTGTTTGTCTAGCCACTCTTCCAGTCATTCTGCATTATGGTTATGTAAATACCATGCTGTTTTCCCTCATAACTTGATTTTGCCTTGCAGTTAACTTATGATTCCTAATCTGTAATGTTGACCAATCTGTCGATCAATTTAATAACGCAGACCCTCTTTCAATATTATGTAAGTACCTCAACTTAATATATTGTGGAAGAAAATAATTATATTAATGTACTCTAAATTGTAATCGTTGCTGATGCTTTATAAATATAATTTTATGCTATAAGTCGAATTGGCTGTCAGTGATGCTTCCCTTTAGCCAAGAGTCTTTGCCCTAAATTTTGATAAAAGGGTTGTCTTGCTATGGAACAAAGTGACCTTTCTGATAACACCAAGTTTGTTATGATTACATCATTTGCTTTTCACCTTGAAGACACGTATTGCATTTTGAAGTTCTTTGTTTAAGGCTTAACAGCCCCCACCACTCTCCCATGAAAAGCATATATATACCAGAAATTGTAATCTTGTTTTAGTGCAAGCTCGTGAGGATGTATACCATCTCAGCAGGTTGTACTCCAAGAGAGTGCAAGCTCGTGTGGATGTTTACCATCTAAGTGGGTTGTACTCCAAGAGAGTGCAAGCTCGTGTGGATGTTTACCATCTCAGTGGGTTGTACTCCTTGGGACTGGCCAAGTACCAAGTATAATAAAACTCTCTGATGTAATGTACTTTCACGTTGTGGCAAGTGAATTGATCGGTGTCTGTCATTTGAATAACAGGATTTGCATCGAGTCGGTGAAACGGTTGATTAAAAGTAAATACAGGACCAAATAAAACGTTAGGAAATAACTTCCACAAAAATATAATCTTGATTCAATTCTCAGTAACTTTTCCCTATTCTCAATTAACAGATTAACAAGGTCCATAGGTACAGTGATTGACAATATATTAATCAATACATACAAGTTATTAATAACCTTACTGTGATATAATCAATCATTACTCTGTCACTTAAAGACCGCAATACATTTAAATTAGGATTATGAGACTTATATGATAAAAGGTTTCTCAATTTGTAATCTCAAAACAAAAGTTTATATCAATTATAACCAAAAGAAACATTATGGTTCGTTCTCAATGAGTTCCTTTTTTTAAATGAGCTTAGTCTGAAAGTAATTAACACACAGTTACCATACACAGCCTTCGTGTTTATGTATTTGACAACCAATCCGGTAAAAAGGTGAGTGAAAATCATCATTACAACATAGGTCAAAGCACATTGGTGTACTGTGGCTAGGTTTGTGCAAAACACACCGGTGTTCTAGGTTATTATAATTCACAAAATAGATTCCCAAAAGAATTCAAAGCTAGGTTGCACATTCTTACATTAATTCACAGGAGTAATTAAACAAGAGTAACATGGCTATCATTGTCGTCACAGGCTGATTCTTTTGGAAGTCTTTCTCGGGCTCTCAGCTCTGCAAACCCCCCATGATGAGAGTTCCATGCCGTTGTTGTCGACATGGCGTCATTCGAGTTGCCGAGCTGCAGACCACACTTTGGCTGCAGAGCATCCATTTGGGATAAAAAGATTTTGCTGTTCGTGATAGATAAAAAGAAAAAAGATAAAAAGAGAAAAAGATAAAAAAAAAAAAAAAAACATGGTGACAAAATTTCTCCAAACAGTTTAAACAATACCTTCTACAATATTGAACTTCATTCCTGACAAATATAGGGTCACATAACAAAATACATAAAATAAAGATGTTTTTTGGTTTCTGCGTGAGTTAGCCGACATTGGATTGGCTTAGATCAAAAGAAGCACCAGCCCCAGTAGCACCAGACCCACCCGTAATTCCTCCCCCCCCCCCAAAAAGCATTTCTATTTTGCGAAGTGCGTAGCTTGATAAACGTCTTTGTCCTGATTCTTGGATATAATGTCTCATAGTTAATTAATTCATTAAATCTTGCAGGAATTCCATCAACATTTAAAATCTCTGACATTGTCCATCTTGTCCATTTCTCTCATCACCAAAACAGCAACATGCTGCAATATAACCACCTCACATACACTCGCCATCTAATCACGTTCTCTGAGCTTTTAAAATGCAGATCCATTCCTTTATCAAAACAAATAAATATAGTTTAAACCTCTGTTTGTAAACAGGTGTACAAAAATTGTGCAGATCATTTGTCAAAGTTGAGTCATCAGGCGAATAGCATTTAACTCCCCTTTGACCTCCATCAGAGCATTCAGTTTTCCCTTTGTTTGGTATTATTCTGCCCTGCACCTCACTCAGCTGGTGCTTCTCAAACTCCACCTTTGAGTACATTACTTCCAATCTTGCTTAAACAGCTTTATGGTCTCTCATTGTGACAATCAATAAAATTGTCCAATTAAATCTAATGAATTTACACTGACAGATAGAGGCTCATATAAAGACAACAGATGTTTTTCTGTCCGTTTCCTGCACAAAAAGCTCGACCTTGGCTTGGCAAAGTTTGGAATGTTGTTTAAGGAGCACCAGACAGCCAGTCTGTACAGTAGTAGCCAGTCTGTACACTGTACACTTGGTTAACAGATCAATCATTGCAAGAGGTAACATGATTTCATTCATATATGCAATGAATTTTGCCTACCTGAATCGATCAAAGGGTTACACTGGGTTGTTTGCCATTGCCTTCCCAGCAGTAGTTTTGGCAGGAATTTGTCTTTAACATCCATCAACCAATGTCATTTAGGCCTAAGTCTCATTTGCCATGGCGGCCGTGAGGTCTCCAAAATCTAAGGCCACTAGCAATTATATGGCGGCCGCAGTATTTCGACGGTCACACAATGTAGCAGTCACATATGTTTTTATTTTCGGGGAGCCGCACGGCGTATTTATAAATTGTGGAGACCGATAACGTGGGGGTGCCTACGGTCTTTGATTTGATGTCGCACGGTGACCTTAGGGCGTCCCTGCGGCGGCCATAGAATTTTCAAGGCAGACGCAAGGTCGCCTCAAGGTGCCTGCAAGGTGACCGCAGGGGGGCCCCTAAGGCGAACGTGCGGCCAGACGGACGGTAACGAGTGGTATTTGGCCTAAGTCACATTTGCCACGGCGGCCGTGGGGTCTCCAAAATCTACGGCCACTAGCAATTATACGGCGGCCGCAGTATTTCCACGGTCACACAATGTAGCAGTCACATATGTTTTTATTTTTCGGGGAGCCGTATGGCGCATTTAGAAATTGTGGAGACCGAAAACGTGGGGGTGCCGTATGGTCTTTGATTTGATGTCGCACGGTGACCTTAAGGGGGCCCTGCGGCGGCCAGATAATTTTCAAGGCAGACGCAAGGTAGCCTCAAGGTGCCTGCAAGGCGACCGCAGGGGGGCCCTAAGGCAAACGTGCGGCCAGACGGACGGTAACGAGTGGGTTCATTTTTTTATTTTTACCAGTTTTTTTTTTTTTCGGCTAGTCGAATTGCTACGGCGAACGTAGAAATGAAAAAAGTTATAACTCCGCGTTATAATTCCATGGCGACCCCTACGGCCTGTAAAAGATAGCCAAACTCTGCGGCCGCCGCACGTTTCTGTCAATTCAGAGGGCGTACGGCCGCTGTATCCTCGCCGTAGAGCAAGTGTGACTTAGGCCTTATTAACTTTAACATTCACAGACTAATTAAGATAGCACACCTAGTTCAACGTCCATCCGAGGGATAATTGATTGATCACTCTCTACCGGAACGCTGGTGGGAGGTTATAAATCCTCATTCATCACAAGGTACCAAATCATACACAACTACTTTACAAATCACTTTAAAATCATTACAAATCACGTTTCTACATTTTGATCACATTTTATGTACGAATCAAATCGAATTTTGGAAACATTTCTCTACCTTCATTGCCAACAGCATGCGCATTTCGACACAATACCCCCCTCCCCCCTTTTGAATCTGCATTTGAATTGAATCGAGAGCTCAGCACCCATAAATCTCTTACAGCCGCACCAACAGCTGCCTTCACTCAGCTTGCCGGCTGGGTAATTATAAATCCTCATAATGCCGGTGATAGTGAGCCTCTATAGCTAAGCTGAGATTCAAACACAGAAGAGTGTTGGCCCATACAAGGAGAGATCTCACGACCTTCGCGTTATCAGCATCAAGCCAAAATGGTCACAAGCCAAAGTGGCCTGTAGACTTAACATGTTTCCCCAAGACTATCATGCATGCATCATTATTATTATTATTATTATTATAACAAGTATTCAAATGATGCTCCGAGGAGACCATCCATTTATTATGTATGCAACGTACAGTGTTCAAAGCCAAATTGCACACAAAGTTATCAAACAGTGAGAAAGCCAGTTCAGGGAGATTCGTGACCTTGGTTTTTTTTTATCAGCGCCAAACCACGAACAGCCAGACTGCTTTCCCTCCCTGCCTGAAGTTTCTTTAGTTGTTACAATATCATTTTTTAACAAGACATTCATATATGACATCGTCCAGTAATCTTCAGTTCCTTATCGAGCTCACAATCGCTTCCAATTCAGATTTTCACCAACATTGAATTCACACACACACACACACACACACACACACACACACACACACACACACACACACACACACACACACACACACACACACACACACACACACACACACACCTCTCGATCCGGTCCCAAAACACTCTCAACAACATCCGGCGCGCACAATGAATCAACAACGCGTGCAGAATCGGTCGCCATCGTTTCCTCTGGATTCGGCATGCGCACTTCACCTTGTCCAGAGTCTTCACAATCACGGTGACGACCAATCTCTATCTCCATTTTCCATCACACTTGCATTCCCATAAACTTCACAGGTCACAATACACAATAGAGCACGTGTTATTCCAGTAAAATCTACTGGACTCACACACGTTCCATTTCGTTTTCCTCAGCACCACATGCAGATCAATGCAAATCAGTGTGTATACAAATCAGATATGAATACAAACACACAAGAGTTCCAGGTTGGAACACTCAACTTGCGTTCTTAACACAAAACTCAACTTTTCCAATCACACTGCATTCACAAATCTGTAACACCTCCACACAATACAATGAAACAATTTCACAGCAAGCAAACTTCCAGTTAAGTAAAATGAACGAACAGGATTACAAACAGGTAACTCAACAAACATTCATAACACGTATCTATTTCCCACTTAACCATTCTCCTTGCTCGTTTACCTTGCCCGTTTACCTGGGTGGGAACTCAGTCTCAGCATGACTCCTCTGGCCCCTTTTCTTCCTTCCTTCGCAGCCTCCGTGGCCTTTCTGTATCGGGTCTGCACTCCGACCCTGTCACCAAGAGGACCCCTTTCTTTGCGTTGTGTCTCAGCTTCCTTAATCTCCTCTTTAAGTACTCCTCCTCGATCTTCTTCCTGCCCTGTACCATCATCTCCCACTGCGCCCGGTTCTTCATCCTCGAGCGGCGGCGCCATTGGAACTATGGTGTCGGGCCACCTATTGTATCTAACTCCTCTCCATGATCCTCAAATCTGACAGGTGCAGCTCACTGTTTTCTCTTTGCCTTATTTTCAAGTCTTAGTGGCATCTGCAAGGTCAACTGTTCCAGCTTTTAACAGCCGCGTCTTTTTGACCGTCAGGACACTCCTCCATCCAGTTCATGTATGCTCCCCAGTGTACGTGCCTCGAGGCCTTTCTGTCCTTTTCTTTCTCCTCCAGAACTTTCCTCAGATGATTCAAACAATCCCAATCAAACGTACCATCCTCAGTGAAAGGCAATTTACTGTTCATAGTGCAAACGCACCAATTTGCAACGTATCTCACAGAATCAGGTCGGTATTTATCAAACATATATCTCGCACATGTCCCTCTCCGTGACCTGGGGCAGGTTGCTTCGGTATACACAATCTCATCACTCTTTTCCAACAGCATTTCCCATCCTTCAACCCATTAACAGGTCACAAATACCATATAGTTTGCACTTCAATGTTGTGAAAATACAATAAATGCTGGCCAGCACTGTAATAAAGCAACTCTATAGCACTTATCGTTCGAACCACAAAACCTCAATCCAAACAATCAAATAACAATCACACTTTATCCCACAGCGAGCTGGGTCTCGAACCCCTCACGGAGGTGGTATTCCAACCCCCCTCCCTTTGGCCAGATGGGATTGGCCTTTCCCCCAATGCCTCTGCTGCACCAAGTACACCACCATGAGCTGAGTACCGAACTCACTCAAGGTACGGCAAAGACTCTAGCTTCCCGTCAAGAGATCCATCGATCTCTGTTCAGCCCTGCCGTCAAGGATGGCATCTCGTTGGCATTCACCGTCCCTCCGAATCATGGACTGCCTCCAAGGGATTTAGCACCTCCGTGTCATGGCACCAAATGTTGTTTAATTTTGTTGTTAACGGTTTAACCGACTTGATGTAAATTCTGTTACTCAAATGTAAGACACAATTAATTCACTGTCCACAACGGAAAGTACATTACATCAGATAATTTTATTAACATGGCACCATGGAGTCAAACCACTGAGATGGTAAACATCCACAATTATTTGCACTAAGCTAAGATTACATTTCCTGGCATGTATATGCTTTTGTGGGAGTGGAGGGGGCTGATGAGCATTAGGCAAAAGAACTCCAACTGCATTATGTGTCTACTACGTGAAAAGCGAATGACATAATCATGGCAAAAGTTGGTGTTATCAACCAGGTCACTTTGTTCCATAGCAAGACATTCCTTTTATCACCATTTAGGTCAAAAGATCCTTGCGTAAAGGCCCTGTCACACCTTGACGATTTAGCCAGCGTATGCCGACGTATGAAAAATTTGTCTAAAACGCCGGCACACGTCGAATACGTTATGGGTAAGTTTTGTATACATTAAGAGCACGCTGAAGCACACTGAAGCACGCTGACATACGTCGTAGTAGGCCGAGCTCGTCGACAAATTTAGGCATGCTCAAAATTTTTCAACGTATGCCAGCGTATGACTCACACGTTCCGCATACGCTGGCCATAAGTTGTAGGCACGTTATGCGATCGTTGACACACGTCAACACACGTTACTTGTAAGTTACTCATAAGTCGAAACACGTCGAGGTAATGTTTAGCATACCCGAAACTTATTTCTAACCTATGAGTAACGTGCTTTCAAGCAATGAGTAACGTGCTTTGAACCTATGAGTAACGTGCTTTGAACCTATGAGTAACGTGCTTTGAACCTATACGTAGCGTGCTTTGAACCTATGAGTAACGTGCTTTGAACCTATGAGTAGTGTGCTTTGAACCTATGAGTAACATACTTTGAACCTATGAGTAACATGCTTTGAACATATGAGTAACGTATCTCAACGCATATTGACGTATGTAGACGTATTTGACGTCTTCCAGATGACCACAGAACTTACTGAACGTGTTTCTAACTTACAGCTACCGTATGATGGCGTATTGGCAGTGTTTAGGGGAATTGGTATATAAAAATGGGCTTCACAGGAGGAACCCGTCAGTGTTCCAGACTCCATGTTTTTTGTTTTTTTTCCGGCATGACGGTAATCTTGACACTTTGATTTCTAGTGCGTCATCAGCAAAGAGATAAAGAGGATTTTCCAGAGAGTCGGAGAGATCATTGATGAAAACCAGAAAAAGAACAGGGCCTAGAACGCAACCTTGAGGAACTCCAGCCTGGACAGGAAGAGGGGATGAAAAAAACTCCATTTAGGGCCACACGTTGACTGCGACAGGAGAGGAAGTCTTGGAGCCATGAGTGGAGATGGCCTTGGATACCATGGGAAGAGAGTTTGGTGAGCAGGCATGTTGCCAGACTGTGTCAAAAGCACGTGATATGTCCAGGGATACGGCTCGGATTTCATGTCTGGCATTGAGGACCTCCATCTATTGTTGGGAGAGCAGAAGCAGCATATCCAGGGTAGAGTGACCTGGTCTGAAACCAAATTGATGATCGGAAATCAAGCCATTGGAGAAGAGGAAGGATTTAATGTCTGAAGCGATGATGGATTCCATAACCTTGCTGATGATCTGAGCCTTAAGTCTGAGCCAGGCATTTGAGCCTGTGACATGTGGAGACGGTGGGTGAGCCTGCTCAGTGTGGTGGTGAGATTGAACCTCCACCAGTGTATGAGGTTGGATTGCCAGTGAGCGAGGCTGCTCCCGTCATGGTGTGCGAGCTGGTGAAGGGGCAGGTCAAACCGAATGGAGCGTGGTCTTCGAGGGGGAACCTGTGTTAGTTTTCAAGCGTGGTGTTCGTGCGGTTGGCTTTGCATCCATAGTCATCAGATCAGCATGCACGGGGTACATGTTAATTGCTGTGAGCCAGGGATTGATGAAAATATAGAGGCCAAAGAACTGAGCCCAGTTGTTGAGATTATGAGCAGCTGGCCGCTCATGGGAAGGGGGAAAAGACTTTGGAGTGAGAAAATGAAAAAAAAATTCCCCTTCAAATTAGACTATGATTAATTATTCTCAATGGTTTTCAGAAAGAAAAAAAAATTGCAGTTGGGTTCCCCTTCAAAGAGCTTAAACCGAAGTATGCTGTGGGCTCGACTGTGCACAAATTAAATTCAACCAATCCCTGGCTTTAAAGTGACTAGTGGGCCCATTGGTCCATTGCACCAAATTGACATTGGCCTTCATGGGCTTGTGCCAAATCTGTCTGTCGTACTGCTTGAGCTGAGCTTGCCTTTTCACCAAGCCGAGATGAGCTTGGACCAGGGCGGGGATTATCTGTTCATTATTATTATTGCCAAATGGTACTCGTATATTGTTATTAATATTGTTAATATTATACGTATAAATTAATATTTGCTTTGTTACAATGTTATCATTATTTTTGTTATTTATTTTTAAAAATAGAATGCTATTAAGGACATATTGAGCTGCTCTATACGCCTCAACATAATGTGCGTTTAAAACATGGGAATTCTTCCAGGTTATTTTTCGTTAATGAGCCTAATTAACTCAGGAGATCACGATGATCATTTCAGCATATCACATTCCACATCAGAAAGCCCCAGTAGAACTCCACAAAAAACATGCCTCTCACACACACACACACACACACACACACACACACACACACACACACACACACACACACACACACACACACACACACACACACACACACACACACACACACCATTCATTAATCGTACATTCACGCTCAATTGGCTGGCATTTTTCACTGCTAAAGAAAAATCTTTGTTTTGTACACTTTATGAGCACACAAGCAAAGTAATCATGATGTGTGTTGGGGCATTAAAAGTTTTTTTTCTCCCAAACATTAAGGAATGGTCACGAACCAATATAACTCAGTGCAGATGTTAGTCCTTTTCTGTCTAGTTTCCAGCCAGTGTGAAACATATTTTTTTCCCCCCTGGCGATGAATGCTTCTTGATGCTATTGGCACACAGGTCATATTTTTGGCTCTGAAAGTTGTTGAACAGAATAGACAAATTGAGACTCCCCGTATATGCTGAAAGCCTGACTACCCTAAATGTGAGAAATGAAATACGTGTGGCCACTGGAGTGTTGGAACTGCAATAGGTAAAGGTGTCAGTCGTGACCCTTTATATATTTATGCACACAAAATGGCAGCAGTTTCCAACCTCCACCTGCACACCCGAACCTCCCCCCCTCCCACCCCCCCTGCTCCCCAATATGCACCCTGTAAGTTTATACCCAACTCTCCTGCTTCCTTCACCCCCTCCCATGTATAGGTCGTAAACATATGACTCCTTTAGGCATGGTATACAGGCAATAGGTAGTTAAACCGTTCCAACAATTAAATAGGTTGATAGTAGGAATGGGGGATTAAACTGCTGTCATGATATATCAATTCAAAGGAAAGAAAAAAAGCTGACTGTTCTATCTGGAATATGTACATTAAACTTTGTAATATACTTTTTATTACATTGATCTCAACCTCTTGCTGAGTAGGTACAAAAATCAATACAGTGAAAGACATTATTAATCAACAGCATCACAGGATTTGATTCTGACATCATTTGGGATTTTATTCTGGGATCACTACTGTCGACTTGACAAGTTGTGCATACTGATGGGAATGCAAAACAGGTAACACCAAAGGAAAGGACATGGGTCCAGTAGTCTGAACACTTCTTCCGTGTGAATTGACTGTGGTTTGACCTTCTTGACCTTCTCGTCTCTGTCAGGTTCCTCTTGATCTATCACCATCCTGACAGTTAATTGAGATTCTACAAATGTTGATGCTCCAACTGGACAATAGAGCATATTTTACTTGCCTTATTACCGAAGGTGAAGGAGGTAATGTTTTCATCCCTTTTTGTCTGTTTGTTTGGCTGTCTGTGTGCAGGATATCTCAAAAAGTTGGGGATGGATTCGGACAAAACTTGGTGGACAGGTTGGGAGTGTGGCAAGGACAAATTGATTCGATATTGGTGAAGATCCGAATCCGGATCCGGATCTGATAATTATTTAATTTAAAAGTGATTCTTCACCATTGAGAGATCGGGCCAAAAAACGATATACAGCATGATATTTTGATGTTTGGGTTACATTTTTTTGTGTATGAAGTTGCCCAGCCAAGGACAGCAAGACTTAATTTTGGTAAAGATCTGAATCTGGATCCGGATCTGAGAATTCTTTGTGATTCTTCACCATTGATAAATAGGGGCAAAAGCGGTATATAGAATGATATTTCAAAAATGTATTGGGCTCGTTATGTTCTCCTGGATCAGGCATTGTGGGGGGAGGTATGCTCTCTACTGAGTGCCCTTCTAGTCTACTTTGTTAATAGCATAATGGACCACCATTCAAGTTCACTTTGGTACACATTCATCATTATTGGACAAATATATATTATTGCAGATAATAAACGATAATCATAATTCACATCTATTTATCTTGCTACAACATGGAAGTAAGAGATAACATTAATAACAAGCACTTCTGATTTGCATGCTGGTCTCACACCTTCGAACAGCTTTTGGTTCCAAGACAAATTCCCAAGAATTTAATGTCTTGGAGAGAGTTCATTGCTTTCTTCTTGTTCAATCACTCTCTCGGTCTTGTGGCTGCAGAAAAAGGAGAAAGCAACACATCCACAATGTTGCTGATTTAATGATTTCCAAACTAAATGGTTGAGTGCTACAGCACTGGCAGTTGAGGTTGGGATGTGGTTGAGCTGTTTCATATCAAGATTACATTGTGATACACTCACTGCATACTGTCGAGTCAGGTGCATTGGAAACAACCCAGCACCATTGATGGGCCAATTACCCATGAACCCAAGTTCTCACCAAATTTATAGTTGACTCCAATGGTAATGGTTTCCCTCTCTGTTTTTCAATATACAGTACAGTATATAGGAAGAGTACTTGTTATCAATAATTTTTGCTCTACCATGAGCCTTATTGCTGTTCCATGAGAAAACAACAGGAGATAGCAAATTGTCTCTTGCTGCTTTCTCCAATTCGCAATCTTAAACCATATTTGTAGCCTTAAACAATATTTATCAGTTTTTTTTTTTAATCAATGTAGCCTTCAACCATATTTGTCCGTTTTCACATTGCCATAATTGTGCTGGTCTCAGAAAAAGCTGTCCAAAATTACGTAGTTAAAACTATTCTTCTCTTCAAGTCGATGTCTGAATTCCAACTGATTATATTTTCAAAAAACCTAAGTCAAAACCTTCATTTTGCTGGACGTTAAATCTAAAGTTAATTCGATCCATCTTCCAAGTTTCATTATTTACAAAAAAAACAACTTTTTTTTAAAATGTAAAAACATAGAGGGATGAAATTTTGGGATTGTGACGGAACAACGTCAAAAGAAATCGTGATGTTAAACTAGAAGAGGATTGTTGTGTCATATTGCGGCATTATAATGTGGTGTCATTCTTACCTTGTTTGGTTGTTTTTTTGAGATTTCATCCCTCTACGTTTTTACACTTTTTAAATTTTTTTCTTGTTTTCACAAGTTTTTTTTAAATAATAAATGCTTAATGTTTTGTATATTTTGTTATTTTAGTATGGATTAAATCCATCTAATATTATTAAATTTGAACAATGGTACATTCTACTCATCCCCCTTCAATCCTGGCTTTTCGTTCAGTCCACAATGTGGATTACCACACATGTGGAAATGTCAATGCGATTATCATTTATAAAGATAATAAAATGCTTAATGTTTTGTATATTTTGTTATTTTGGAATGCATTAAATCTATCTATGTTATTAAATTGTTTTCAGACTTGTTTCACTTGATTTTGGGGATGGTTTGGATATGTATCGCTTTTGCAATTTGTTCTGTCCACTGTACATTTTCCCTCCTCCCACAATCCTGGCCTCGTTTGGTTGGGTCCACATTTACGTTTGATTTATTTTCATAATAAAACAATTAATGATTTATGCATTTAAAATTTTTTGGATTGTGTGCACTAGCTCAGAGACAAAGTAACTTCCTCACATTGAAATCACCATCATGGCTTCAGCAGTTAATGAGGAAGGTTGAGCTACAGTTTTACATTGTTTTGAGAGGGGAAGAATCAGAAAAAGAAGAAGTACAAATTGGCATTTTAGCAATCTCTCATTCGGTACTTCAGCGATGTATTCTGGTGTTTTTTTTTTAAATCTTAGTTGTTCAGAAAACACTCAAGAATAAAAGGTATGACTTTAAATGCTTATGACTTCACTCGAAGAGTTTTTGAGCACATCATTGTGGACACATTTGAATGGGAGGTGATTTTTTAAAATTTCTTATCCAACCGTGACCAGGTGAGCACCCATGGGTATTGCCCCTATTTTTCGCTCACCTAGAACATAGTTCTGGGAAGCTTATGGGATGGCATGTCGTCAGTCCATCAGTGTGTCCGTCCGTCTGTGCCTAAATACTTGCAACTTCTTCTCGGAAACTACACATGCAATTTTGATAAAACTTGACCACGACATTCCTCACCCAGTTACTAACAAAGTTTGTTCACAGCATTAAATAAATCTGGCCCTAAGGGAGTCTGTGAGGGGTTGCTCCCCAAAATAGGTATTTGCTTTCTTCTCAGAAACTATACATACAATTCTAATGAAACTTGCCCACAACCTTCACCATCCATGATGTACCAAATTTTGTTTTTGACATCATAAAAGATTGGGGCCATAACATTGGTTCATTGGTACATTTTGCTGATTCTGACCCATGTTGAGTTCCTCCTCAGTATATTTATTCAACCAGGTGAGTGCCCAGGAATATTGCCCATATTTTTCAAATATCAAGTACTGTATGTGATTTTTTTTTCAAACATCAAAATTGATGGTTCATTTCCTTTCTTAACTAAAGACAAGAGATATTAACCGCCAGCCCCAGGAGAGCTACAGTGGCATCTGGTCTACACTATTAAAGAAAGATATTCTGTATTTGTAAAGGAAGAACATACTGCTGATTTTGCTGCAGAATTTCTTCAATCGTGTCTGGTAGAGGCATATTACGTGTCTCCGGTAGTAATATGGCCACCAGCCCTGCACTCAGGGCCACAGATCCATAGATGAGCTGTGGAAGCGGAAAGAAGTGCTCTTTCAAGAGGATAACAAGAGGGGATATCATGGCACCCACACGAGCCATCATAGATGATAATCCATAGGCATTTTGTCTGAAAGGCAAGAAGAAGATTATAATTACTTGTGCAGCATATATTTTTTTATTTTTTTTATCATCTTTTGTCATTTTACTTTTGGTGTGGGATTGTGATGGAACAACATCAAAAGATGTAATGATGCTAATCCATAAGAGGATTGCGGTGTTATATTGTGGCATTGTAATGTGGTGTCACTCTCCATTGTAATAATTCTTCATTCTTCTTCTTCTTCAATCTTCTTCTTCATCCATCACAATCCCACAACAAAATTAAATGTCAAAAGATGTCGTGATGGTGATCCAGAAGAGAAATGTGATGTCACATTGTGGCATCGAAATGTGGTGTCATTACAACCTTGTTTGGTTGTTATTTTTTTGAGATTTCACCCCTCTATGTGTTTACATTTTTTTTGTTTTTTTTTCTTGTTTATCCAATTTTTAAAGTAATAAAATGCTAAATATTTCATATGTTTTGTTATTTTAGTGTAGATTAAATCCATTTATGTTACTAAATTTGTCTTATGGTACATTCTACACCTCCTCCCTCAATCCTGACTTTTGGTTCAGTCCATGATGTGGATTACCACACATGCAGAAATTAATGTCGATGCAATTATCATTTTTAAAATGTTTTGTTCTTTTGATATGGATTAAATCCATCAATGTTATGAAATTGTTGTAATACTTGTTTCACTTGATTTGGGGTATGGTTTGGATATGTATCGCTTTTGGAATGGTTCTGTCCATTTTGCCCCCTTCCACGATGCTGACCTCGTTTGGGTGACTCCACATTTATGTTTGATTTCTTTTCATAATATAACAAGTGATGTTTTATGTATTTTTACATTTTGGGTTGCGTGCACTAGCCCTGACACAAGGTAACTTCCTCACATTGGAATCAACATCATGGCTTCAGCAGTTATTGAGTGAGGTTGGGCTACAGTTTAACATTGTTTTTGAGGGGAATAAGAAGTACAAATTGGCAATTTAGTGATCTCTTGATGGAGCACTTTACTGATGTATTCTGTTGTCTTTTTAAAACTTGGTAGTTCAGAAAACTCTTGAGAATAAAAGGTATGGCTTTGAAATGCTTATAATTTCACTCTATAGTAGTTCATAAGGCAATAAACATATAATTGTGTACACATTTGAATGGGCGGCCATTTTTTGTCCCGGATCATCCCTCCATATGGAGTACTACAGTGCACCATGATACTGCTTAGAGTGCAGCACATTAATAAGCCCATTCAGTTATTGCATCCCCCTGAGCAAAAACGTACCGCAAAACTGTTGGGAAAGTCTCTCCCACCCACAAGTAAATAGTCGTGAAGGATGAGGATAAAGCTCCCTTTCCAATCACTGCCATTGCGGTACGTACAGCAACTGCACCTGGAATAATCACTCTGTCAACTTGTGTGACAAAATTGAGGTTCATATGCATTTTTGGGTACACTCTTTGTAACTTAGAAAATATATATATATATATATATATATATATATATATATATATATATATATATATATATATATATATATATATATATATATATATATATATATATATATGACAAGGACTGGATATCTGTCCGTTCATCTGTTAGCTGTTACGCTGATTGGCTGTGTGAGGTGAGGTGCAATGTGATTGTGATTGGCTCCTAACAAGATTAAATAATGTATCAAATAGGCTTATTAAAAGCTGACATTCTATATCTGATTGCATATTTGACAAAACAAAACATTTGTGAACAAACGGACCCAAATGCAATACACTCTCTTTCGGCGATCAAAACTCATGACCCAAATAATTATGTCGAAAGTTAGAGTTAAATTGGTTAAAAATTAGGAAAAACTGATTTCGTTCACATGATATAATTAAACAATACGCTCGCAGGAAGTGAGGTAAAATGGCTTCAAAATGGAATTTTTTTTTCACTCTTTAAAAGGTCATTATTGTACATCTGATTTTATTTTACACCATCCAGGCACATCTTTTTTGAATACAGCCCCAAGGATTGCAAAAATGGACAAAAGAAACATAAGAAAAGAACAAGAACAAGCTCGAATGAGCAAAGATCCTCGTCCGCTTAATGATGACGTCATAAAACGAATATGACGTTATTGTGATGTATCAGCTTTGTGATAAATTATCTGTGCTAATGCCCGGCTTGATTCCCGCAAACAAAATTCAAACAGCTTGCCTAGTTTCGGAGATAATGGTATAGGCGATTTCCATTAGCGGTGATATTATGACGTCAACTTTTTTTCTCGGAAGAATTCCCAAAATCGGAGATGGTTACTGCCTGCGCGTGGGCTTTCTGCATATACATGGCAAGTTTCACGAAGATCCGATGAAAACTCTGGGTTGTGAAACAAAAAATGTCAAAAAATAGGAATGACGTCATAAAAATTGATATGACGTCATAGTTGATGTATCATATGTGCGGTAATTCATCTCTGCCAATGCCCTGTTCGATTCTCGCAAACAGATTTCAAAAACCTTGCCTAGTTTCGGAGATAATTTTTTAGGCGATTTCCATTAGTGGAGATATTTTTACGTCATAACTTTTTTTCAAGGAGGAATTTTCAAAATCGGAGATGGTTACTGTCTGCGCAGGGTATTTTTACATATACATGCCAAGTTTTAGGAAGTTTCGATGAAAACTGCAGGCTGTGAAACAAAAAAGTCCACAAGACCAACAACGTGATTATATATTATGACGTCATAATGAAGGCACGCATGATGTCATAAAAATCACACATTACCCATGAGGAGGACTTTTCATGTGTTACGTTTAAATTTTTTCCTTGGTGCGGTTTCAGAGAAACAGAGGTCTGAAGTTTCCAACATGGCTGCCACACCAGGTGACCTATGACGTCATAACTACCAATAAAACATTTCACTTGAGTAGTCGCTCCCATGGTGAAAATTTTGTCTCTATCCAACAAAAACACTAAAGTTCTGTGCAGGCAAACAAACAGATGAAAAATCACTCAAACATTGATAACTTGGCGAGACGGAATGGCACTCAGTGGAGCATGTACTGCCGCCAGGCTGGATCGTTTACACTTTCTATGCCCCTGAGAGGTCGGTTCTGAATCCAGACCTTTAACCAAAATCGAATCGGCTTGTTCATGTCACCTAACCAACTCACATACACTAACCAACTCACGTAACTTGTCCACAACTTTTTGAGATATCATGCAAAAGTTTTTGGCGCCATCTTTCAATGGTGATCAATCACTTAAAAAATTTTCGTATCCGGATCCAGATTCGGATCTTCCACAAAATCGAATTGATTCGGCCTTGACATACACCCAACATGTCCACCAACGTTCATCGGAATCAGTCCACAACTTTTTGAGATATCATGCAATAACTTTTTTTGCCCCATCTCTCAATGGTGAAGAATCAGTTAAAGATTTTAAAATTCTCGTATCTCGACCCAGATTCGGATCTTCACCAAAATTGAATCGATTCGTCCTTGTCACACACCCAACCTGTCCACCAAGTTTCGGCTGAATCCATCCTTAAGCTTTTGAGATATTATGCTATATATCGTTTTTGGCCCTCTCTCAATGATATAGAATCACTTAAAGAATTCTCAGATCCGGATCCGGATTCAGATCGTTACCAAAATTAAATCTTGCTGTCCTTGGCTGGTCAACTTCTTACACAAAAAATTGAAACCAAGACATTAAAAAAAAACAGTTTGCAACACGTTCGTTTTCCATCAATCGTCCTTTTATTCCAACTTCAGTGTCAATTCACCCAGCTCTCACCCCTCCTTCTCAAAGCAACTGTCACAATCTTCCACCTCCAAGCTTCCCTCTCACCTTTCTCAAAAACTCCCTCCTCACCTTTCTCCCTCAACTCTCCCCACTAACCCTTCACCCTCCAATCACCCCCTCACTCCCCCTTCCCAAATCCCCCCCACCTCACATCCACAAAGCTGCCTCCTTCCCCTGCCCTCTCTTCTCCATCTCATCCCTCCACCTCCTCAAATCCTCAACTGCCTTCTGCACCCTCTTATTACCGCCCACTGTATCTCAACCCAGTACAGCAGAGCCTTTTCTCCTCCTCATCTGGCCCTCTCCCCTAGCTTTTTTGCAATCACCCACACTCTTTCAACAACTCTCCTTTCCCCCCCACCTCCTCCCTCATCCTGCCCACCACGTCCCATTCCCTCCTCTGCACCCAAAACCTCTTCCCCTCCCTCTTCCTTAACAGTATGGACCTCAAACATCTGGGGCCTTTGCTCAAACCTGACAGATCTTTCCACTCTCCTCTTCACTATCGCTCACTCTCCATGCACTGTCCTCACTCCCCCACTCTCCGAGGAATACCTCTGGCTCTGGATTCCCCTCCACTCCAACCTCATGTTTAGATGGGTAGTGTATCATCCACCAAACAATGATGACACCATTTACACCTCACTATCCGAAAACATGGACCAACTTCTATCTTCTCATCTGAACTCTCTTGTCTTGTCATCATGTCATCATGCCAGTTGGCTTGGTGTGGGTACCTCTCTCACCTGTCATGGCTCTTCAGCAAAAGATTTCTGTGACTCATTGGGACTGACTCAATTAGTCAACTTCCTGACCCGGATCTCAACCAATAGTACTCTATCTCGTCTGGATCTGCTTTTGCCAAATTTCCCTGAAAATATCTGCTGTTCTTCCTCCACTCCAGTCGGTTCTTCTGACCACATGCTTGTCAAAGTAGACATCTCTCTGGGTGTTATTAGAGAACCACCTCAGCACTGTCGAGTCTGGCATTTCACTCATGCTGACTAGCAGGGTCTTCAAGCAGCCATCAAACTTCTAGAGTGGTCTCCCATCGCTACTTTCTCCAACATCAACTCGTCCTGGAAATTCTTTCAACGAAACTTGCTCTCTCTTATGCACAGATCTATCCCCTCTTGTTATCAGTTGTCCTACCCTTCCTCCTGCCCTTGGTTCACTGAAGCTTGTGGCAAGGCAGTTGTCCTGAAACAACTTGCCTTTGCCTCATCAAAAGCAAACCCAACCGAGGGTAATCTCAGTTCCTTCCATAAAGCTCAGAACAAGTGTGTCTACCCTCAGGAGAGCCAGAAAACAACATCTTTATCAGCTCAAGTCTGAACTCTCAAACCTCTCTCCCTCCTCAAAATCCTGGTGGCATATAATCAAATCTGTTTTTGGTGTATGTTCCCCCTCCATCCCCTCCCTTACCTCAAATGGCCGCACTGGTGATACCGCACGTGAAAAGGCTGAATGCCTAAACTCCGTGTTTGCATCAAAATCTTGTGTCCGAAACCCATCGCTTTCTGTACCCACCTTACCCAGCCACACCCAGCTGTCCCTGAACTCTGTGTCCTTTTATTCTGACAAGGTGGAGAGCTTGCTGTCAAACCTCAACTCTGATTCTGCAACCGGTCCAGGTGGCATCAGCCCACATGTCCAAAAAACCTGCTCCTCTGCTCTTGCTCACCCTCTCTCTGTTCTATTCACCCTCTCATTTTCTCAAGGTCATCTGCCATCTGCTTGGAAATCAGCAAACATTACTGCCCTGCATAAAAAAAGATACAAAAACAGATCCTTGAAACGACAGACCAATCAGGCTTCTCCCAATCATCAGCAAGGTTCTGCAATCTATCATTGCTTCAGACATTAAATCCTTCCTCTTCTCCAATGGTTTGATTCATCATCAATTTGGTGTCAGACCAGATCACTCTACCCTGGATATGCTGCTTCTGCTCTCCCAACAATAGATGGAGGTCCTCAATGCCAGACATGAAATCGGAGCCATATCCCAGGACATATCACGTACTGTTGACACGGACTGGCACCCTGCACTGCTTACCAAACTCTCTTCCTATGATATCCAAGGCCATCTCCACTCATGACTCGAAGACTTCCTCTCCTGTCACAGTCAACGTGTGGCCCTAAATAGAGTTCTTTCATCCCCCATTCCTGTCCATGCTGGAGTTCCTCAAGGTAGCGTTCTGGGCCCTGTTCTTTTTCTGGTTTTCATCAATGATCTCTCCGACTCTCTGGAAAATCCTCTTTATCTCTTTATGATGACTCCACCCTCTACTGTAGCATCTGTCATCCCTCAGACCAGCAAGCAGCAGCTTCGTCGCTCACTGCAGATCTGGATAAAATCACAAAATGGTCCTACACGTAGAACATGTCTTTCAATCCTGACAAATCTCACACTCTCACTATGTCTCTCCAAAAGAACCATTTGGAACCCCACCCCCCCCCCCCCCGCCACCATCTACTTTCTCAACAATCTTCTGGAAGAAGTCCTTTTATTCAAGCTTTACGGTCTCACTATCTGCCGTGATCTTTCCTGGGAAAGCCGCATTTGCAACCTGGCCTCCAAAGCCATTCACCAACTGGGCATCCTCCATCATGCAAAGTCCTTCCTTGGCCCACTTGAGCTCCTGACCACATACAAAGCTTTTGTCCACAGCCTGATGGAGTACTGCTCTCCCATATGGGGTGGTGCTCCTGCCTCCCACCTTTCTCGGCTTCACGCTGTGGAAACCAAGGCATTTAGGATCGTTGGTATCTCCTGCGGTGAGGATGAGCTTTTGGGCCTCTCACTCGATCACCACAGGGTTGTCGGTGGTCTTTCTGTCTTCTACCGTCTCATCTATGGTCTCGCCACCCCTGCTCTGTCTGCGATATGACCCCCCCCCCCCATTTTTCCGCAGGGCACTCAAGGTCCACTAGCAACCCCCTTCTTGTAAAACTACCAACATCACAAATCACTGCTCACCTTCACTCTTCCATTTCTCTTTTTTCTGCCTTTAGAATAAACTCCCGCACTCTCTTCAATCTCAGACTTCCCTCCAGTTCTTCAAAACAGCTGTTCACCACCACCTCTCATCTTCCCCCATCCAAAACCATTGATCTTTTCTACCTCCATTAATCCACCCCAAACCCACCTCCTTCAAATTACCTGCCTTCCTTCCCAAAAGTTTCCTGTCATGTAAGGTCCTGAAAGTCCCTGTAATGTCCATCTTGTATACCCCGTGTTCCCCACCCCATCCCTCTCCCTTCCACAGATCTCTGAATGTCTCTCTTCCGCACTGTTTTGTCCGTCCCTCTCCCACCCCTCTTTGTCTTCTGCCCCCCTTGTTGTGCGTTGTGTTTGCTCTCATGCAAGCCTCGACAATGTGTGCAAAAAAAATAAATGGAGTAGCTAAGAAGAGGTCAGCTCAACTGGGATGGGGAATGAATCGTAATAAATGCCCAAAACCAAGGACACTATACCATACCAATGGCTTGAGGAAAATGACGGCACTAAATCAGTCAAACAAGTGTCGATTTTGCAAGCTATTAACAAAGAGCACGAGTCATTTCCTCTTGGGATGTAAAGCAAAACTCAAGTCAAAACAGCTGTACACACAAAGGCATAACAAGGTATGTAAAGTAATCCAGTGGCACATCTACCAAAATTTCATTATCTCAGTTCCAGAGAACTCTTGCAAAACAAACAACAAAAAGCAATAATTGAACACAAGGAAATAATGCTCACATCTGACCGGATGAACCCATCCAGCATGAACATAGAAAACAAAGCACTGCGACTGGACATAGTACTTAGATACAAAAAGCAAAAGATGGCATTGTTAATTGAGGTGTCAGGACTCAGCGATTTTGACCTAAACAATGCAGAAATCAAAAAAAATGACCAAATACCAGGACTTCAAAAAGGAAGTGAAAAGATCCTGGAAGCTGAAGAGCACCAAAATTATGCCAGTGATAATTGGAGAAACAGAGATGGTGAAGAAAAACCTTACAGGGCTCTTAAAAACCATCCCTGGGAATATTAATACAAATGAACTGCAGTTGAAAGTTGATTTTCTGGGGCTCAGTGGCGATTCTCAAAAGAGCCCTCAGAACAAAACTTGGAGAACAAAAAACTTCACAACTTGGTCCATGAATCGTGTGTGAACCCCTTCACCGAAAGGTAGGTGGATACATCGAGACCAGGGAGAACTCTGTTGCACCTTCTTAAACATGCACAAGAGCATAACAACTACACACACACACACACACACACACACACACACACACACACACACACACACACACACACACGCACGCACGCACGCACGCACACACACGCACACACACACACACACACACACACACACACACACACACACACACACTATCTTGTCGCTTGGATTCCACTAGGGGGTTTTGTTGTTACCTTTCCAGCAATATCAGGGAACGACCTTCGCCAGTGTCCCAACACATAAAATAGCCTGCTCTTTTTTTTTTTTTTTTTTTTTTTTTGTATACCTTGGTCGAGGCTCGTATGAGAGCTAACACACAACTCACAGCAAGGAGGCATGAGACAAGAGGGGCGGGAGTGGAAGGGACAAAACAGTGGGGAACAGACACATTAGGTGAACTGTGGAAGGGAGAGGGATGGGGATGGGACGGGGAACATGGCGAAGAGAAGATGGACATTTCAGGGACTTTCAGGAAGGAAAGTAGGAGAAATGAAGGAAGTGGGCTTGGGTGGATTATCGGGGGTAGAAAAGATCGAGGATTTGGATGGGGGAAGATAAGAGGTGGTGGTGAACAGCTGTTTTGAAAGCCTGGAGGGAAGAATGGGAAAGAATAGAGTGAGGAAGTTTATTCCAAAGGCGGGAAAAAAGAGGAATGAAAGAGTGAAGATGAGCAGTGATTCGTGATTTTGGTAGTTTTACCAGAAGGGGGTTGTTGGCGGACCTTGAGCGCCCTGTGGAAATGTGGTGGGGACAAATCGCAGAGAGAGCAGGGGGGGCAAGGCTGGAGAGGAGTCGGTAGAAGGCAGAAAGACCACCGACCAACCTGCGGTGATTGAGTGAGAGGCCCAAAGACTCAGCTTCATTGCGGGAGATGCCGATGATCTTAAATGACCTGGTTTCGACAGCGTGAAGCCGAGAAAGGTGGGAGGCAGGAGCACCAGCCCAGAGGGGAGAGCAGTACTTCATCAGGCTACGGACAAAAGCTTTGTAAGTGGTCAGGAGCTCAAGAGGGCCGAGGAAGGACTTAGCTCGACGGAGGATTCCCAGTCGGCGACTGGCTTTTGAGGCGAGGTTGGAAATGTGACTTTCCCAGGAAAGGTCATGGCAGATAGTGAGACCTAGAAGCTTGAAAGAAAAGACTTCTTCCAGAGGATTGTTGAGAAAGTGGATGGGGGGGTTTTGTAAACGGTCCTTTCGAAGAGACATAGTGAGAGTGTGAGATTTGTCTGGATTGAAAGACATGTTCCACGTGTTGGACCAGTTTGTGATTTTATCCAGATCTGCAGTGAGTGAAGAAGCTGCTGCTTGCCGGTCTGAGGGATGACAGATGGTACGGCAGAGGGTGGAGTCGTCAGCAAAGAGAAATAGAGGATTTTCCAGAGAGTCCGAGAGATCATTGATGAAAACCAGAAAAGAACAGGGCCCAGAACGCTACCTTGAGGAACTCCAGCCTGCACAGGAAGAGGGGATGAAAGAACTCCATTTAGGGCCACACGTTGACTGCGACAGGAGAGGAAGTCTGCGAGCCATGAGTGGAGATGGCCTTGAATACCATGGGAAGAGAGTTTGGTGAGTAGTGCAGGGTGCCAGACTGTGTCAAAAGCACGTGATATGTCCAGGGATACGGCTCGGATTTCCTGTCTGGCATTGAGGACCTCCATCCATTGATGGGAGAGCAGAAGCAGCATATCCAGGGTAGAGTGACCTGGTCTGAAACTAAATTGATGATTGGAAATCAAGCCATTGGAGAAGAGGAAGGATTTCATATCTGAGGCGATGATGGATTCCATCACCTTGCTGATGATTGGGAGAAGGCTGATTGGTCTGTAGTTATAGGGATCTGTTTTTGCACCTTTTTATGCAGGGCAGTGATGTTAGCAGATTTCCAAGCAGATGGCAGATGACCCTGGGCAAATGAGAGGGTGAATAGAACAGAGAGAGGGTGAGCAAGAGCAGAAGAGCAGGCTTTGAGGACACGTGGGCTGATGCCGTCTGGACCGGTTGCAGAATCTGACTCGAGGTTTGAAAGCAAGCTCTCCACCTTGTCAGGAGAAAAGGATACAGAGTCCAGGGACAGTTGGGTGCGACTGGGTAAAGTGGGTAGAGATAGTGATGGGTTTAGGACACAAGATTTAGCTGCAAACACCGAGTTTAGACATTCAGCTTTATCACGTGTGGAATCAGCAGTGCGGCCATTTGAGGTAAGGGAGGGGATGGAGGGGGAACATACACCAGAAACAGATTTGATTAAACGCCACCAGGATTTTGAGGAGGGAGAGAGGTTTGAGAGTTCAGACTTGAGATGAGAAAGATGTTGTTTTCTGGCTCTCCTGAGGGTAGATACACACTTGTTCCGAGCTTTGTGGAAAGAACTGAGATTGCCCTCAGTTGGGTTTGCTTTCCATGAGGCAAAGGCAAGTTGTTTCAGGACAACTGCCTCGCCACAAGCTTCAGTAAACCAAGGGCGGGACGAAGGGTAAGACAACTGAACACGAGAGGGGATAAATCTGTGCATGAGGGAGAGCAAGTTTCTTTGAAAGAATTCCCAGGATGAGTTGATGTTTGAGAAAGTAGTGATAGGAGACCAGTCTGTAAGTTTGATGGATGCTCGGAGACCCTGCCAGTCGGCTTGAGTGAAATGCCAGACTCGACGGCGGTGAGGTGGTTCTCTGATAACAGCCAGAGAGATGTCCACTTTAACAAGGACGTGGTCAGAAGAACCAATTGGAGCGAAGGAAGAGCAGCAGATATTGTCAGGAAAATTTGTCAAAATCAGATCCAGAAGAGATGGAGTACCATTGGTTGAGATCCGGGTCGGGAAGTTGACCGATTGAGTCAGTCCCAATGAGTCGCAGAAAGCTTTTGCTGAGGTGCCATGGCAGGTGAGAGAGGTACCCACACCTAGCCAACTGGCGTGATGACAATTGAAGTCACCACATATGAGGAAGAGAGAGTTTGGATGAGAAGATAAAAGTTGGTCCATGTTTTCAGATAGTGAGGTGTAGATGGAGTCATCACTGTTCGGTGGACGGTACAGTACACATATAAACATGAGGTGGGAGTGGAGGGGAAGCCGAAGCCAGAGGTATTCCTGGGGGTGTGGGGGAGTGAGAGCAGTGCATGGAGAGTGAGGAATAGAGTCTTTGATGAAGAGAGCAACACCTCCACCAGGACGAGGCTCAGGTCTGTCATACCGTAAGAGGGAGTGGCCAGGGAGAGATACTTGGGAGTCAGACACGTCTTGGGAGAGGAAAGTTTCTGTTAGGCAGATAATGTCTGGTTTGTCAGTGGCAACCTGTACGGAAAGATCTGAAAGGTTTGAGCGAAGGCCCCGGATATTTGAGGTCCACACTTTTAATGAAGAGGAAGGGGAGGAGGCTTTGGGTGCAGGAGGTGGAGGGGGAGGGGGAGGGTAGGACAAGGGACGAGGGGGGCAGGTAAGGAGGGTTGCTGAAGGAGTGTGGGGTATTGCAGAACAGCGAGGGAGGGGGCCGAATGAGGAGAAAAGGCTCTGTGGTGCTGGGGGAGGGGGGGGACAAGAGACAAGGAAGAAGGCAGTGGAGGATTTGAGGAGGTGGAGTGAAGAGATGGAGGTGAGAGGGCAGTGGAGGGACGCAGGTTGGTGGATGAGAGGGGGCAACTTTGAGAAGGAAGAGTGAGGGGGATGAAAGGTGGGAGAAAGGTGAGGGGGGATTTTTGAGAGAGGTGAGAGGGAGGCTTGGAGGAAGAAGAGTGGGATGGTTGCTTTGAGAGTGAGAGTGAGGGGTGAGGGGGGTGAGTTGGCACTGAATTTGGAAAAAAAGAATGGTTGATGGAAAGCGAGCATCCATGGCAAACTGTGGTTTTTAAAAGTTTTAGGTCAGAGATGCGATTTAACACAATTCTTGAAGGGTGCAATGAAGGCGAATTCAGAGCATGGAGAGAAGAAGCGCTGTAATAGTTGGATTTTTTAGGCAAGGAATGAAGGAGAGCTCGAAATGAGAGCAGTCTGTTAAAATAGCAGAAGAGTAGTGCATTGTGAAACAGTAAAGAGTACCACATGTGTGAGAGAGGAAGATGAAGCATTATAAGATCGTTTTTGTTGTTAAAAATAATGTATGAGAGAGTTCAACAGATTAGGTCATGGAAGTGTAAAAAACAAAAAACAAAAAACAAAAAACAAAAAACAAAAAACAAAAAACAAAAAACAAAAAATCGAGGAAGAAGACGAGGAGGAAGTTAAGAGGAAGAAGAAGAAGAAGCAGAATCGGGAGAAGGGGAGAAGGTGAGCGTGTTGTTGTTGTTGTTGGGTGTATATATATATATATATATATATTTTTTTTTTTTTGTTGTTAATATTAATATATGAGAGAGTTCAACAGATTAGGTCATGGAAGTGTAAAACAAAAAAAAAAAAAACAAAAAAAAAAATCGAGGAAGAAGACGAGGAGGAAGTTAAGAGGAAGAAGAAGAAGCAGAATCGGGAGAAGGTGAGCGTGTTGTTGTTGTAGGTTTTTTTTTTTTTTTTTTTTTTTTTTTTTTTTTGAGATAAGAAAGAGATTAGTTGGGAGAATGGGGGATGTTTGGAAAGTGGGGGGGATCAAAATTGAAGGTAATGGGGAGGATAGAAAATGAAGGTAATGGGGAGAAAAAACAAACAACAAAAAAAAAACGATCAAACACCGAGTGGAACCGGTAGGCCTCAAGCACAGGTAAGAACGTCGACAAAAATACTCACAAAATAGCACGATTTTTGAAACAAAACCGAACTAGCAACACACAGTAACATGTAGGTGAGAAAATTAAACAGTTAAAACGGGACAAATAACAACCGGAAACTTAGCTTTGAGAAGTCAGCAGGGAGCCCCAAAGGAGACCTCTCGCTGCTCAAAACCGGAACCGGAAGGTGATGAATTATATCTTGTGAATTATACTGTGGGATGTTTACAATATCTATAGATGTGTCGTCTGTTTTTTTTGTGCTATTATAGCAGAATGTTTGGCCCATCCCTGCACTGTAAGTCTAGACATTCCCTTCTCTTCTCTTTCCTTCATGAGCCCCATTGGACTGAGTCGAAAACGGAGGCTTATGGATTTGGTCTCAATTTTTGTATTCATGCGTGCGTGTGCATGCATCCGCAACCATATCTCGGACATGTATGGACCGATTTTGTTCATACTTAGCACAGAGATAACACATAATGTTATACATAAGCATCTCATCTTGTTTCACGATGCAATGAAAGATGGCTGACTGGCGGCCATTTTTGTTGTTTAAAACAAACCGGAATCAAACACATCATCAACCATTTTCGGACATGTATGGACCGATTTTGTTCAAACTTGGCGCACAGATAAGGAATGTTGGGTTGCATAAGCACGTCATTTTGTTTCGAGATCAGATCCAAGATAGCCGACTGGCGGCCATTTTAGTTGTAGAAAATTTGATGTTGAACACGTCCTCAACCATTTCTCAGACAAGCATTTACCGATGTTGTTCAAACTTGGCAAACAGGTTGTGGTGTAGCCATGCCCACGGGGAGGGGCATGATGATGATGCATGATGGGCGTGATGGTGGAGGAGTGGCCGTGGGGGTCGGCGAGGGATATGAGGTGTGCACGCCGTCTGAGGCGTCGTAGTAATGCTGGAGTCGGCCGGCTCGTGAGTGTACCACGTACGGAATAAAGGGGAGCCGCGGGCACAGTACGCCCGCGCTCGCACTCGTGCAGCACAGCCCGGCTCGACTGTTCCTCCGCTTCGTGTCTGCCTGCTAAGCATCTCCCAATTCAGTACAGCACAGTTGGCGGACGAGGATCTTCGAATCGGCGTGTGTAAGGGCGGCAAATGACCCGTGCGGTTCCAGCCTACGGAGCCAAGGGTCTCGCCGGCGCGAACATGGCAAAGGGTCGGTGCATGGCAAACGTACGCGTGCCCGCCTTCGTCGGAATCTACTTCGGCCACGTCGAGTGGGCAACGTTCGTTCATTTGGTTCATTTTCTTGTTCGTTTTGTCGAGGATACGCGTTTCGGCTCGAACGCGGCGTTGGACGTCGCGCAAGCTCTGGAGAATGTCCGAGGTCTCGATGGTCGGGACACAGCAGATGGTCTAGGGGTCATCGCGATGGGCCAGGCACGCACGGCCATGCGCACGGTCTGCGGCGCGGGTCGTGGGCGAGCGTGGCAATGCAATCACTCGGACGGCGGTCTGGGCTCTCGAGGTCGTCTACGGTGTGTGGGCCGAGAGTCATCGCTCATTGTTACGGTCATAGATGGCGGTGTGCGAGGCGATCCTTCCGTCCCACGTCGAAACCTGCTTGCGATTGATCCGGAAATGACAAGATCAGTGGCAGGGGGGGGGGGAAGTGAGCGAGGCACGGATCGGGTGTCGAATTGGGTCCACTCGTGCTGGCCGCGCATCGCATTCGGCTGTGCCATGCAGATTCACGGCAGAGGAGCGTCCGGCACGGTTCAGAGATCATTTTATTTCTGGTCTGCGAGCAGCCATTGACATTGTCTGCGAGCAGCCATTGACCGACATCACATTCGACTCGGCGATCGCGACTGTTTCATCTGTCGAGCAGACACCAGTGACCGCGCAAGTCCGCGCGATGGCTCAAGTGCCGCAGGGTGCTCGCGCGCCTAGCGGTGCGGGACGAGAGCGCGCACCGCAGCACGGTCGCACCGGGAGCGAAGGGGCACCGCAGCACGATCGCACCGGGAGCGAAGGGGCACCGCAGCAGGGCTCCAGTGACCTGGAGATCAGCCTGCAGCCGGGGCATGATGATGCCGGCGAGCCGGAGCAGGAGCCGGGCTCGGCGAGCCGGACCCTTTTGGGTCGGAACGGGTTCCGGTTCGTGCCTCCAGATGTGCCAGTGCTCTCTTCGAGACCTTCGTCGAATACCGAGGGCGAGGCTGGGCCCGTGGCGTTAAAGGAAGTCGCGAGTCGCAGCATCAAGTCGACAACCAAGAAGCGGACTCGTGATGTGGGTTGTGGGTTGTTGTTCATGGCATATGTGTTTTTCCTTGCTCTATTGATGCAGTTTAACGTTGTTGAAATAAATGCCAGCAGTTCTCGTGTAAAAGTGGATGTGGCGGAGATCAGTCAATGGGAGTTGGATTATGATCAATGTGATGTGGGGGCGAATAAAGAAGGTTTGTTGGCCTCCAGTTGCTCCAGGCCGCAGGTAATTGCTTTGTCTTGTACTGGGATTTTATCAAAAAAGCGCGCTGTACGGAAAAATGAATTCGCAATGGTTCGAATGTTATTCCTATTGATTTATAACGAGCTTATGGTTGAAGTGGGGTTTAAATGGAATTACTACCGTCTAACTGCCGTGTGGGTCTCGGAGATCGACTCGGAGCCGGGACTCGTGCGCTGGTCGGCGTTACCCCCACCTCTGCTTTCAGCGAGGTCAGACGTGCCTGGCGCCTGGGGCGTGGCTCTCTGGGTGCACTCAAGGCCGTTTTGGCCATGCGGTGGAATCTCAACTGATTATGGTGCGTGAAGGTTGGGGAGTGTTTGTTGCTTCCGGCCAAGGGTGCTGTTCAGCGCCCCCACCAAGGTCGGTTGGGTCTGGCGGTGGCGCCGCGGGTTCCAGACAGCGGGGGTCCGGCCTCGAAAGGTTTATCTGTTTCAGGTCTGCCTGGGGGCGGGTTTGCTGAGTCGTGCTGCTGTGCTTCTCCAGTTGCTCGCTTCCACGCATTATATGATGTGATGTGCTGTTATACTTCGCTGTTTTCATTTTATTTGCATGATTATTATACCGAGGTTCTTCGTGTTGTCTATGCTTCTTATAATACTGATCATTTAATAATCATACTTTTAGGAGGGAGGAGTGTGGTGTAGCCATGCCCACGGGGAGGGGCATGATGATGATGCATGATGGGCGTGATGGTGGAGGAGTGGCCGTGGGGGTCGGCGAGGGATATGAGGTGTGCACGCCGTCTGAGGCGTCGTAGTAATGCTGGAGTCGGCCGGCTCGTGAGTGTACCACGTACGGAATAAAGGGGAGCCGCGGGCACAGTACGCCCGCGCTCGCACTCGTGCAGCACAGCCCGGCTCGACTGTTCCTCCGCTTCGTGTTTGCCTGCTAAGCATCTCCCAATTCAGTACAGTACACAGGTAACAAATGATGGCTTACATATGCATGTAATTTTTTTATTTTTTTGGAGATCATATGCAAGATGGCTGACTGGCACCCATTTTGTTACTTAAATGTGTCCCCAACCATTTCTCAGACAAGCATTTACCGATGTTGTTCAAACTTGGCAAATAAGTAATGAATGATGGCTTACATATGCATGTAAAAAAATTTTTGAGATCATATGCAAGATGGCTGACTGGCACCGATTTTGTTACTAAAATGTGTCCCCAACCATTTCTCAAACATGCATGGTCCAATTTTGTTCAAACTTGGCACAAGTACAGTACATAATGGCATACACATGCCCCTCACTTTATTTTGCGACCTCATCAAAGATGGCCGACTGGTAGATTGGCGGCCATTTTAGTGAATAAAACCCAGTATCGAACACGTCCTCAATCCTTTTCCGGACATGCATTTATCAACCTTGTTCAAACTTGGCACACACATAAAGAAGGATGGCTTACATATGCCAATCATTTTGTTTCGAGATCAGATCCAAGATGGCCGACTGGCGGCCATTTTAGTTGTAAAAAAACACCCCGATATTGAACATCTCTGCAACCATATCTCGGAGATATATGGACCGATTTTATTTGAACTTGGCACAAAGACAAAACATGATGTTGTACATATGCACATAATTTTGTTTTGCGGTGTGATCAAAAATGGCTGACTGGTGGCAGTGGTGGTCATATGGCAGGTTTGCTGCCGGGGTAGCTATCATTTCTTGAAGCGTGACTGTGTCGCTGATGCAGTGCCCCTCTAACAGAACACACACTGGAACTGGTACTCATTTTGCCGACCTCGGAAGGATGACAAGCTGAGTCAACCCCCTGGTCTATTAATTAAGCGGCCGACGGGCTTGAACTCAAGACCCTAGGATCCCAAGCCACCACCCTAACCACTGAGCCAACACCAGGCTTGACTGGCAGCCATTTTAGTTTTTTTTTTTTAAAACAGTGTCAAACATGTTCGGACATGCCTTTGCCAATCTTGTTCAAACTTGGCAAACAGATAATGAATGATGGCTTACATATACCAATTGTGTTTGTTTTTACGAGATCAGATCCAAGATGGCTGACTAGTGGCCATTTTGTTACTTAATACATGTACTAGCAAGCACAGTACATGATGGCATACACTGGCACCTAACTTTATTTTGCAATCTCATCAAAGCTGGCCAACTGGGAGACTGGCAGCCATTTTAGTTGTAAATAAATATGGGCAAGCCCTTAAACTCCGTACAGCAAAATTACTAAAACAACTGGGGCTATGACATTTTATGTCTTTTTTCCTTGTTTACTCCTATTTTCTCCAAAGCCTCTTTTTTCTTCTCTACATATTCCTCCCATGCTGCAGGAAGAGCAAGTGCAAGAAACCAATCTATACCTCACACACAGCTAACTTGTGGCAGTGGAGACATGAAGGCTCACATCCCATCTACACAGGTAAAACATTTCCCGACTCCTGTCGACTCTCCCATACTCAACCAGCAGGGCTCACCCCTTCCCACACACAATTCCCGATCTACCTGTGGAAATCATTTCCCTTCCTTCATGTTCTCTTATTGGAGAAATAATAATCACAAATAGTGGGGCAACTTTGCTAAATATAGCATAACAATTTTGCATTTTGTGAGGAAAGCACCAACTTTGGCACACTAATAGCCTATCATATTATGAACAGATTTGGATATTGGGCCATCTCAAATTTTTTGATGGCAGTGTAAAATGGCTGCCACAGCCATCAGCGGCTGAATTTGAGATGGCCCAATATCCAAATCTGTTCATAATATGATAGGCTACTAGTGTGCCAAATTTGGTGCTTTCGTCACAAAATGCACAATTGTTATGCAAAGTTGCCCCACTAAAAGGACCATTATCAACCGATTCATGTCACAGTTTAAAAGGAGTTTTCTTGACTCCAGTTCCATATGCAAATATAATCTAACTGTGCAGATGATGTTGTTGAGTCAGAGTTGGTGATAAAACCTGCAGGCATGAGGACGAAAATGATGCAGGTGATCCCAGCAAGCAAGAATGATGAAACTCCAGCGGCTCTCCGGCCAAAATGATTGATAACAAGCAGGATCAGGAACTTGGATGGGAAATCGATGGCAGCAAAAATAATCATCAAGATATAAATGTTCACTCCGAAGCCCTGCAGGTTGAGAGCTAATCCATAGTAACTGAAACCTGCAGCAAACCTAAATTAATTAAAAAAAAAACAATGGTTTTTTTAATGTGAACTGTTCATTTTACCAACAATGAGGCCAACAGCATTTATTGATGACTAGATTCATTTTTAAATCAACAATACGTACCATAGAAACATCATTATTAAGGTGTTCTTCCCCAATCTTCTTGTTCGGAATAAATCTAGAAATGTGTAAGTCGTAGTCTGTACTTCCTCATTTTCTTTGTCCAATTTAAGAAGTAATACCTGCAAGAAAAATACTCAATCACTTTGTGCCCTCCCATCGTAACTACTATTGGCAACATTCATAATAATTTCAATTACCCATACAGGATGTTGAGTGGCTTGCTTTTAATACATATTGTTGTGCACTGAATATTTATGGTGAGGAACTTTTTTCGAAATACTTTGCATTATTGGGGGCAAAGCTTTTATTACATACGCATGTGCAAAAGGGTGTTGAGTGGAGGGGATTTTGGGGGGAGGGAAGGTTTTGGAGAAATTGTGGAGATTTGCATAACGAATAAATTGATGGTACTTATTCTGTTTAGTTTTTTTATGAGCCCCTGCCATTCTGGCTGGTACCATATTGATTTTGTTCATATTATTATTGTTATTATTATTATTATTATTATACTTCCATCGCCGTTTTGCACTTTTAATCGCTACTAAATTTGTTCTCTCTACAACCACTTCAGCGATCGATACAAAACTTTCAACATAAGACTACCCATGTATAATTTTTTTAATTGATAACTATGATGTCATAGGTCAGGTGGTGTGGAAGCCATGTTGGATTAAAGGAAAAACTTTGGACATCCTCTTCTCTGAAACCACTCAACAAAAAAAATTGAAACTTGGCACATGTCAGGTACATGGAATAAAGCTTGAAAACGATGATGCCATCGGTGAAGTGCTATGACAGCCACAATTGGTTTAATCGAAATCTTTATTCGATCAATATGAATAGTTTTGATCTGGTGATCTACCAATAAATTTGTCAAGATAATTAAATTGATGACGTCATTGGTTACATGATCTGACAGCCATATTATTATCTTTTTTTCTTAATCTTTAAAATTTTTTCTCCAAAACGGCTTACCAGATCAATGTGAAACTTCATACGTATGATTATCTAGCAAGCCATGGGGAATGTAGTTGAAAAAAAATTTAAATGCTTTTGGCCTGTTGGATTTAATCTAAAACCGCCATGTTTGGCAGCAATGTTGGATTTCATCTAAAACCTTTAAAAAATCTTCTGCTCTCAAACTGCTGAACCAATAGATGCAAAACTTTAAGTATGCCTTGAAGTATGAAGTATATTGAAGAAACTTGAAGTATGTCATGCACTATCCATAGGGATAAAAATTTGAAAAATAAAACATCATTGGTCACATGTTCTGGCAGCCATGTTGGATTGAACAAAAACCTTAAAACAATTCCTTCTCTTCAACCATTTAATCAATTGATGCAAAACTTCATACATATGATCGACGAGCCATGTTAAATATAAGTTGAAACTTTATACGTAATTGATCACATGGTCTGGCAGCCATGTTGGATTGAATGTAAATCCTTTTAAAAAACTCTCTTCTCTGAAACCGCTCAAACAATGGATGCGAAACCATATATGTACGATCGACTAGCCATGGAAAATATAGTTTGAAAATTAAAACTTCATAGCTCACTTGGTCTGACAACAATATTGAATAGAAAACTAAACCTTAGATAGAAAAATAACAAGTCAAAACTTTAAAATGTGATCCTGGTGATCTGTGCAGTCATAAAATCTATCGTTTTCTGTGAGGTAAATAAAGTTCATACTTTAGGTGAACAATGATGTCAAGATTTGCAATTCGCAATTGTTAGGTCAGTGCTATCTGTTAAAGTCTTTTGGGAAGTGGTAACCAGCAAATTTTTGAACCTTTGCTGAGTCTTGGGGTTCCTCAAATAGATTTTCAAAACAGGAAGAGTTGAGAATGATCTTTCAGCTGTGGCAGTTGGTACTTCGTATGGTCAGCAACAGCCTCAGCACATTGTGTACCTCGCTGAAGAACGTTGAACACATTTGGCTTATTCAATGCATCACACAGAGTCTGCAATGTTATAACCTCCATGATGGGTTCTTCAGCTGACTGGATCATATTTGGTAATATCATCATTGGTGTTCATAGCATGTGAATGCTCAAGTCATTACTTTACACCTCTATCAGTGCATCAAGCCTACCCACTGGTTTTCCATCGCATGCATCAAGTGGAATTGCCTCGATACTGTCAGTGATGAGAAAGTTCCTTTGTTCACCTCTCTCTGTAGCTCACCCTTCAGGTTGACCAAAATGTTGAAGTACTGTTGGTGGTAATATTCTCTCGGGTTGACAAATCTAGTAATGATATCATCATTTCAGCAAGGTATATTATTGTATCTTGGAAGACGAGGTTTCAATGGTGAGTTATTTCCAGGTACTATCCTAAAAGAGGTTGAAGACTTCTGCTGTCCACTGTTGCTTGCAGAAGGAGAAAGCCAGCTCGTCTGCTCTTGGACATTCGTGACCACTTGATTCTTGGATTTTCATCAGATCTCATTGTACATTTGCTTCTCCCAAGGTGTCAAAAGCAGCTTTGTAATTTTGTAGATGAGCAGATATTGCTCCTGATTGAGCCGTCCATCTATTCACACAAAGCGGTTTTGAGACCCCAGAGCACTGGGAGCTGGCTAATGCTTCCTCAACTCAAATGGTGCCTTTCTTTTTGGTTAAAATTTAAACATCTGCACCATATCAAGAATGACGTTCAAAATCGTTATTGAACATTCGACTTTCGTTGACGTGAAGCCAAATGTAATAATACTGTATATTTAGTGACATTGTGGAAAGTTTGGGGGAGGTTTTCCATGCCTCTTCTCATCCCACCCCCAACCTCGTTCCTCTACACCCTCCTAGTCCAAGCCAAGTGGACTGAACGAACACTTGAATGTAAAATGGCCTGCCAACTTTTCACGTTTCTGGTTGTGACTGATATCGATTCAACACCTTGCTCGATCCGAACACTCTAAGCTTGTTGTGAATATGTCAACCACATGCCACAAGTCTTCATTAAAATATGTTTTCAAAAGAACTGAAATACACTATTCTTTTCCAATATGACGAAGATCCAACCATTCGGTAACAAGTACACATACCTCCTTGTTGTGAAAATCCTCTGCGAGGCTTTTGCCGTTAATTTTAGCAACTCGTCTGAGGCTTTTCAAAGCGTCATCATATCTTCCTTGGTGGATGAGCCAGCGTGCAGATTCTGGATGAAACCTGCACAATGTGAAATCAGAATCCGAAACACATTGTTAGCTCATCACACTGAGAGCATCTCTTCGATACCACCACTTGTTTACATCTTCTCACGGCATGATTTTGGTCAACATAACGTTATTCGCACATGCAAAGAGGGGGTTTCATAAAATGTAAAAGATTATCAATAAACTATCCTCCATTTGATGTGTTTGCAATAAGATGCTCGGCAAAAGATGAGTTAGCAATGTAGCTCGATGATGATGTTATTTAATACTTTGCTGAGAACATTCTAAACAGGGCCACATGCATCAAGTGAAGTGTACTCCTTGAGGCATGTAAAAGTTAAATTACTGTGGAAGAGACTTCATTGATGGAGAGTACCACTATATAAGCGGATGCATTGATTAGAGGACCACTTTCATCTCATGTATGCATTGGGAAAATGGGGGAGGGGGGAAATCGTAATTTGAAAAATGTTTTTTTTTTTTTAATAAGTGAAGGGGTGGAGGTAAAAAGATGGGAGTAGAAAGTGGCAGAAGGGGAGAGAAAAGAAAAGAGGATTTGAAAGAGATAATGTCATGATGTAAAGGTAAGGAGGATGTATGAATTATGTTGTAGCCCAAACAAACATTACATAGTCTTACATAATGAGCAATTGATTGCATAGCAACCGAATCAGAAGCAAAACCAAATCAACCAAATCAGAGGAATCCACTTTTGTAGCAATGACTGCGATGAGTTTTTTGGGGAAGGTCTGTACCAGCTTTGTCCAGTGAGATGGTGAAATCTTCACCTATTCTTCATGTGAAAATTGCTCTCGTTCTGCCAAGTTTGATGGGGATTGTCGATGGACTTCAATCTTCAAGTCTCACCATAAATGTTCAATTGGGTACAAGTCAGGACTTTAACTGGGCCACTCAAGAACATTTATTTTATTATTATTCAGCCACTCCATTGTGGCTTCAGATCATTGTCCTGCTGAACTGAGAATCTCCTACCCAGTTTCAGATTCATGGCTGATTCAAGCAGGTTTTCATCAAGGATTTTCCTGTACTTTGCACCATCAATTGTCGCTTTTGTCCTGACAAGCTTGTCAGTCCTGCTGATGAAAACCAGCTCTATATCATGATGCTGCCACCATCATGCTTGACAGTAGGGATGGTGTTGATTGCATGATGTGCAGTGTTAGGCTTGTGCCAGATGTAGCACTTTGAATTTAGACCAAAAAGTTAAATTTTTGACTCGTCTGACAACAAAACGTTTCTTCACATGCCTGCAGTATCATTAAGATGCTTTTTCGCAAACTACATACAAGCGTTTAGATGTGTCTTTTACAGTAATTGCTTCTTTCATGCCACCTGTCAATAGCGGCTAGCTTTGTGAAGGGAAAGGGATATTGTTGATTGATGAACACTGACCCACATATCAGACAAAGCTCTTTCAAAAATTATTTTGCAGATCTTTCAAAATCATTGTTGGATTTACAGTCACATCCCAAACCAGTTTCCTGCTTGCCCAGTTGCTGATTTTGGATGAACGACCTGATCTTGGTAGAGTCTGGGCAGTATGATACATCTTTCACTTCTTCATGATTGATTTCACCGTACTCAAAGGGATAATGAGTGACTTTGAAATCCTATTATAACCCTCTCCTGAACGGTGCTTCTCCACTACTTTAAGTCCCACTTCTTTGGAAAGCTCCTTGGTCTTCATGTTTGCCTTGTTGGTTGACCAAGTGAGTTGCACCTTAAAACTCCTTAGATATGTGGGGAAGCTTAATTTTTAAGTTAAACCACTGAATATATCCAGGTGAAACCGATTATACTTATCTTGTAACCTTCAAACAAATAATTTGCTCCTGAAGTGATTTAGGGTTCATAAGGGAAATGATTTGAATACTTATGTAACTGATAATCATCTGATTTTTCTCTGTTAACATAATTTATTTACATTTTCTCTGAATTTTTAGCTTTATCACTTTGGAGTACTTTGTGAAGACTTTATATACAAAGTTTGATTTCAAAGCATCATGAAATAAGCTCAAGTGGCATCAAAATGTGAATACTCTGGAGGGGAGTGGGGGGGGGGGTGAATACTTTTGCAGGCCACTGTATAACATACAAATAAGTATTGTGGTTTCGATAAAAAGCTGACAAATAATCCTCATCACGTATGGTAGTGTATCTCCCTGGGCTTCTGTACTCCATTTTGCCTTCCACATATTCCTGGTTCACCATTCACTCCATCCACAACTTATACCATAAAATGTAATTTTGCAACAACAAGGATAAGATGGAGAATCCATCTATCTGAGTGATGTTCCAATTATGCCAGACCTCACAATGATAAGCCTATTTACCAAGTACCATTGCAGACATGACCTATGCAGATAATAATTAAATAATATATTCACAATTCTCCAAGAAATGCCAAAAGGTGTTTTTATTTTTCATCATAACGATTGTGTCACTATAACATCAAAGATGATGAATAAACTGATAGATTAAATTAATGGGGTGTTGATAAACCACAGTGGCATCATGGGTCATTTGTCCAGGCCCACGGCAAAATGTTCGTATCCACACATCAAACGAATGTTTGCCTAACCCTGTGTACACCACAAAAATAACGTGATGATGTCACCTTAAGCTTGTAGTTGCAAAACTGAGACAGAAATGGTGCCAAGGACATTAAGATTAGGACCTAATATCAAACGGCTTGAACCTGCTAATGGAGACAAGCGAGTGTGAGGTTCCCATTGAAAACAACAGCATATATTGCCAAAAATAAAAAAAATACTGTGCCTCATTTGTATCGTACTTGGTTGATTTGTATCATACTTGGTTGATTTGTATCATACTTGGTTGAATTGCATTGTACTGGGCATGTATTGTGAAATGCTGGCCATTAATTAACGAGGCAAGCATGCACAATGTGTTGCTTGTACAGATGGACACAAGCCAGTTCCTTTTTCAAATACATTTCTACCTTATAACTGTAAAAATTAAACAATAAAATTTTCAATCATAATAACTCACCAAGCAAGGCAGAAGATGACCAGGAGTGGGAAAGCGATAACGAAACTTAGGTGTCGCCATCCGTAGAAACCGTAGGCCAATGCCACCAAAATTAATTGCCCAGTGGTGTAGCTGTAAGCCATACATTTAGTGAACAGGACACGGTGATTTGTCCTCATCCATTCCAAGCCTGTGGAAAAATAATCTCAAAAGTTCATACCAATTGTAAAATCACCGAAATATACATCACATCAAAATATTGTACGATAATAAATAGGACCACCAAGGCGAGAGTCAAATATGTTTGGAACATCCACCATTATATTAAGACCTTCGCCATAACCCATTTCTACATGGTGTCCCAAAAGCCACTGTGCACCTCTGCAAATTCCATGCATGACATTGGAGTCACCATTGCATGATGTGAAGGTTGGTGTGTAGTGCACCATATCACCTTAGCAGATAATTGGCCCATATGTTTCTATGAGACGATGAACTTGGAATGCTATTCTAACGTAATTATTGACCATTTCATTGGGCAGATGAATCAAGATGAAATTAGCAGTGAATATCTCCAACAGGACAGTGCCATTGTGCACACTGCTCGTGGCTCCATAATGATGTTCAGACAGACGTTTTTTTAGACAGATTAATGACAAAGGATATTTGGCCACCGAAATCCCCCGATCTTTCACCTCCAGACTTTTATCTTTGGGGAGTAATGAAAAGCACTGTTTATGAAGATAATCCCCACAGAATTTAAGAACTCCGTGAAGCCATCACCAATTTAATCAACAATATTTCTCAGGCTGAGTTTATGCATGTCTTTGTGACTCGGCAAGGATATGTGGATGCTCGTCTGCATGCACATGTTTTCCATTTTCAACACTTAATGCAGAGGTAAAAATTTCCTTTTTAATAATATATGTCAGAGTGTGTGTGTGTGTGTGTGTGTGTGTGTGTGTGTGTGTGTGTGTGTGTGTGTGTGTGTGTGTGTGTGTGTGTGTGTGTGTGTGTGTCCTCCATAACTCCAAAACCATGAAACCTAGCGGCGTGAAAGTTTGCATGCAAACAAAGGGACGTTCAAGGGAGTGCATGAATGAAAACTGGGTGTTTGGGTAAATTTAAACACCCCTTTTGAAGATAATTAATAGCTTACCTTCCCGAAAGGCTTATCCTTGGTCAGCCCAATTTCACCTCACAGGGGTCTTAGCTGCCATTTTGATTCAGCCAACAAAAAATGCCTTGGAAACATGATCTACTCTCATGGACTAATTAAAGTATAAATCAAAGTATGATTTAGGATCTGAGGATCGGATCTGGTGGACGAAATAAGTGTTGAAATCTGGAGCGAAATATGAAAATGTGAAGAAATTACCGATTCTTATAACTCAGCATATTAAAGCATATTATTTAAGGAAGGCTATGCTTCCACCTTCTCCATATTTACACAAGAACATGTGAAATTGCCAAATCATTAAGCTTAACTTTTTCTACTGTTCCGACAATTATTTTGAACTAGTACGTGCCCGCACTTACGTCCCCGTACGTGCGTGGCCGTATGTGCAAAAAAAAAACTTTCAAACTATGTGCCAGAAACAACCAGACAGGCCGTTCCATTCACTCTTGCATGGCTGCACGTGCATGGCTGTACGTGCGTGGCAGTATGTACAAACCAAAAATAAAAAACCCCCAAAAAAACTTTCAAACAACCACACAGGCCGTTCCTTCACTCTCATAAACGACAACTGGATTGGGGAATTGTGTTTATCTATAAATGCGCATAAGAAATTGAGAAATTATTAGAATACAGTGTCATCACTATCCAGAAGTCCTACGTTGTAACTCGTAATGGGGAACGCGGCTGAGGATCTCTTCCCAAATGGCCACGCCTACACAGCAACGTGTCCTGTGATTGGTAACTAAATGGCGCATCGGCCACGCCTACGCAGCAACGTGTCCTGTCATTGGTTGGTAAATAAATGGCCATAACTTGGGAAGCACTTGTCCGATTAATAGCAAACCTTGAAAAGGCACATACTAAGCTCCCCAGCAACATAGCTGGCAAGTTTCAATTAGATCGGACCAGTGGTTGTCAAGAAACAGCAGTCACACACACACACACATACACACACACACACACACACACACACACACACACGCACGCACGCACGCACACACACACACACACACACACACTGCTGGAATTATAGATAGACTAATGCATGCCCGTAGGTGCCTGGCCGTACGTACAAACACACCAAAAAAACTTTCAAACCGCGTGCCAGAAACAACAACCACACAGGCCGTTCCTTCGCTCTCATGTGCCCGTACGTGCGTACCCGTATGTGCAAAAAAAATAAAAAAACAATTTCAAACCGCGAGCCAGATACGACAACCACACAGGCCGTTCCTTCACTCTCGTGTGTCCGTACGTGCGTGGCAGTACATGCAACCCCTCCCCCCCCCAAAAAAAACTTTCAAACCGCGAGCCAGAAACAAACACACAGGCCGTTCCTTCGCTCTCGTGAACGACGACTGGATTGGAGCATTGTGTTTATCAAAAAATGCGCATAAGAAATCGTGTGTGCCCGTATGGAATGTTCACATGCATTCCACGAATTATCGCTTTCATTGAAGTAACAACTGCTGTGATACTTACACACACAGAGTTAATTAAAATACAAATTAAAATCAAGTTTACCTTCCTGTCTTTGCTTGCCATGACATTCGCTGCCATTGACCATTGCCACTCCTACGCCACTGTAACTAAGGCACCGATCGATCCCCATCATAACCGGCACGGTACGTGATGTCATCGTCGGCTGGCCGCGTTCTGGCCGACGCGAAGTTAAGTCCTCACTGTCCGGAAGTTCGCATATCGCAGTTACGATTATTCGCAATGTGGTGAATGGAAGGTCGTGACGTGTGATCACATGATGCCCGGCTCGAGCACAGAAGAGATAAAGCTGAGGGTCGGCTCGGCCGCGGGGTTTTGTCCCTGGGGCATTGCCATTGTATGTCGCCGGCTCACTTGGTGCTCATTGAATGGTGAGAACACTGATTGATATATAATACTGATTTATTTTGCGGTGATTAGTTGCGCGTGTGTACCTTACTGCTTGTACTCCATGCTGCGCTTGTATTTCCTGGTGTGCCCGTAGAAGCGGCTCCAATCAAATGGAATAAAGCCTAAACTCTGAAGGTTCTTCTCTCGCTTTCATTTCAATTTATTCCATTTGGTTTTCTCGGCTCTCTCAACCAACGATGGACAAGATCTACAAACCAGAGAGGTTCGACGCAGACCCAAACGCGACTGACGCAGAAATGAAATGGTAGCATTGGTGCTGTTCCTTCTCACACTATCTGACCATCATCGAGGAGGGAGCTGACAAATTTGCCGCTCTCGTGAATCATGTATCGCCCAGCGTGTACAGGCTCTTCTCGGAGTGCGACACTTACGAAGCAGCGATCGACGTGCTGCAGGCGCTCTACGTGAAGCGCAAGAACGAGGTATACATACGACATCTTCTTAACACACGCAAGCAAGCAGCTGGGGAGACAATCGATCAGTTCCTGCAAGCTCTGAATCAGCTGGGAAAAGACGGCAGCTTCCGGGCCGTAAGCGCCGAGGAACACCGAAAGGAAGCGACACGGGAGGCATTCATCCAAGGACTCAGATCAGCCCACATACGGCAACGCTTACTAGAGAAAGCGCAACCCACTCTCGACAAGGTAGTCGATCAGGCACGAGCGATGGATACGGCTCAGCAGCAATCTGAGTCATTTGGGACACCGATGCTGCTAATGAACGCTGCTACGATGGGAACCCAAGGAACCCCACTGGCACAGACACAGCCAGACATAGGGGATGGAGAAACACCCGAGGAGCCGGATACCCAGGCCACGTCAAACTCCTCAGCAACTGCTCCGGTTGGTAAATGCTTCTTTTGTGGGTACAAAAGGCACCCTCGTCAAAAATGCCCCGCCAGAGATGCCACATGCATGAATTGCGACAAGAAAGGGCATTATGCCAGGGTATGTAAATCTACTCTAAGGAGAAATAAACCCACTTCTGCGGCTCTCTACTCGCAAAATAAATTAACTGCAGCCTCCCCAGGGAATCTATCCAAGGCTATCATCAACGTACGAATTAACGGGCATATGGCTGAGGCACTGATTGATACCGGTAGCTCTGAAAGTTTCGTCAACAGCTCGCTAGTAAAGGGCAGGAAATGGATAATCCACCCGACAGACAATACGGTATGCATGGCCGCCACATCACTACAATCCCGCGTACGAGGGTACTGCAATGTTGAATTGGACGTAAAAGGGTACACGCATCGGGATGTAAGGGTACTGGTGCTTCGTGATTTGTGCGCAGACGTAATTCTGGGTCATAATGTCCTCAAGCAGCACACGAGCGTCGAAATACCCTTTGGAGGAAGCAAGCCTCGTCTAATTTTAAATGCGTTGACCACCGCGGAGGTGACGTCCCCCCAGCTGTTCGCTAACCTGTCGCCGGTCTGCAAACCGATAGCGATCAAATCGCGGCGATATACCACTGCTGACATGAATTTCATCACTTCGGAAACCAAGCGATTACTGGAAGAAGGAATTATAGAACCGAGCGATTCGCCATGGCGCGCACAGGTGTTAGTAACCAGCAGTCAGAACCATAAGAAACGAATGGTTGTCGATTATTCCCAAACGGTCAATCGCTTTACCCAACTCGATGCCTACCCCCTGCCGCGCATAGACGAGATGGTCGAACGCGTGGCCAATTATAAGGTATTCAGCACCATCGACTTGCGAAGCGCCTATCACCAAATTCCCATCCGAGAGGAAGACAAACCTTACACCGCATTCCAGGCAGGTAGACGCCTCTACCAGTTCAGAAGGATACCATTCGGTGTCACGAATGGAGTAGCTTGCTTCCAACGAGTTATGGACGACATCATTTCAGATGAAAACCTCAAAGACACTTTTGTTTACGTGGACAATGTCACAGTGTGCGGTAGGGATCAGGGGGAACATGATATGAATCTGGACAGATTCTTGGGCATTGCTAGAAAATATAATCTGACTCTCAACTATGAGAAATGCGTATTCTCGGCAAGGTCAATTGACCTTCTCGGCTACACAATAGCCGACGGCACAATTAAGCCTGATCCTGAACGATTGCGCCCGCTCCGTGAGCTACCACCACCTCAGGACCTGCAGACGATGCGCCGGGTGATCGGCATGTTCGCTTACTATGCGAGATGGATTTCGCAATACTCCGAGAAAATACATCCCCTAGTGCATTGCAAAAACTTTCCACCAGATGCCGCTGTTGTGACAGCTTTCCACAACCTCAAAGACGATATCAGTAATGCCGCGGTTTTATCGATCGATAGCTCGGTGCCCTTCATGGTGGAAACCGACGCTTCAAATCACGCCATAGCTGCTACGCTTAATCAGTCTGGGAGACCCGTCGCGTTCTTCTCGAGAACTCTCTCTGGAAGCAAGCAGAGACACTCAGCGATAGAGAAGGAAGCGTACGCCATCGTCGAAGCGCTGCGCAAATGGAGACATTATTTGCTGGGAAACCACTTCACGCTCGTTACGGACCAACGATCCGTGGCATTCATGTTTGATGGGAAAAATAACGGGAAAATTAAGAATGAAAAAATTGTGAGATGGCGGATAGACCTAGCTTGCTATAGTTACGACATTGTTTACCGGCCCGGGAGGGAAAACCCTGCTGCAGACACCTTCTCGCGGGTCTACTGCTCGGCGGTAATCAGTCGGGCTTTGCAAGACCTCCATGTGTCTCTGTGCCACCCGGGGGTAACCAGAATGGCACATTTCGTACGCAGACAGAACCTGCCCTATTCTATTGAAGATATTAAACAAATGAATGCTTCATGCCCTGTTTGTGCTGAACTAAAACCCAGATTCTATGGTGCGGCTCCTGGCAGACTGATCAAGGCCACTTCTCCCTTCGAGAGACTAAACATTGACTTCAAAGGGCCCCTGCCGACCGAGACAGACAACAGATACATATTCACTGTTGTTGATGAGTATTCAAGGTTCCCTTTCGCGTTTCCGTGCTCGGATATGACCTCGGGCACTGTCGTGAAATGTCTGTCTGACCTCTTCGCTATGTTTGGGAAACCTTCGTACATACATTCAGACAGAGGGCCGTGTTTCATGTCGGCCGGGCTAAAACAGTTCCTATTAGAGCTCGGCATCGCAACTAGTCGAACGACGAGTTACAACCCACAGGGTAACGGTCAGGTGGAACGTTATAATGGAGTTATTTGGAAAGCCGTAACTCTGGCGTTGAAATCAAGAGGACTGGGCCCCGAGCGGTGGGAGGTTACCCTTCTCGACGCTCTGAATTCCATACGCTCTTTGCTCTGCACGTCCACCAATGCGACTCCTCACGACCGAATGTTTACTCACCAACGACGTTATGTTGACGGCCAATCGGTGCCCGACTGGCTAACCCATCCCGGAACAGTGTTCATGAAACGCCCGGTACAACAAAGCAAGTATGAACCCCTGGTGGAAGGGGTCGAGCTCATCGATACTAATCCAGAATACGCTCATGTCAGGCTCCCGGATGGCAGGGAGACCACCGTGTCGGTTCGTCATTTGGCTCCCTCAGGGACTCCCCCCGCCGGTACACCACCATCTGGCACACCTCCCTCTGACATTCCCCCCCAGGTGTTTCTCCCCCAGGGACTCCACCCGAGAAGGGAGACGGCGGAGCTACCGCGTTCCACCCGGGGGCGATCGGGGAGTCACCTCCGGCACGAGTCGAGGCTCACCAAAAGGATCGGAAGCCTCCCTCAAGTGAAACCGCCATCTACTCCCGGAGAGGCCGGCGAATAATACCCCCTCGCCGACTCAATCTGTAAAGGGGATTATCGGCATCCTTGATGCTCATGCTCCTATATGCTCGTTACATAATATATCGATGCTCATTACCATGCTCCTACAACTCACAATAATCCTCACTGCTTGGTATGTAGGCTTCTGTAGTTTAGATGGTTCGCGTTGCTTGAAATGTATACTCCTGTAGCGCTGAAGTAATCATGGTGCGTTAGCTGGGCCTCTAGTTACATTTTAAAGGCGGGGAGAATGTGGTGAATGGAAGGTCGTGACGTGTGATCACATGATGCCTGGCTCGAGCACAGAAGAGATAAAGCTGAGGGTCGGCTCGGCCGCGGGGTTTTGTCCCTGGGGCATTGCCATTGTATGTCGCCGGCTCACTTGGTGCTCATTGAATGGTAAGAACACTGATTGATATATAATACTGATTTATTTTGCGGTGATTAGTTGCGCGTGTGTACCTTACTGCTTGTACTCCATGCTGCGCTTGTATTTCCTGGTGTGCCCGTAGAAGCGGCTCCAATCAAATGGAATAAAGCCTAAACTCTGAAGGTTCTTCTCTCGCTTTCATTTCACGCAATTTAGTTTTAATAGCCAATTATTCAATTAGCACCAACGTATTTTGCCTTTTCGCAATGTCATCGCAAGGAAAAACACAAAGAGAAGAGAAGAGAGAAGGAAAAAAAAAAACCTACGTACAAAAATATTTTTTTTCAAACAACTACACAGGCCGTTCTTTCGCTCTCGTAAACGACGACTGGATTGGGGCATTGTGTTTATCTATAAATGCGCATAAGAAATCGAGAAATTATTAGAATATACTAACTCATCACTACCGGAAGTCCGTAAGTTGTAACCCGTAATAGGGAACATGGCTGAGGTTCTCTTCCCCATCAGCCACGCCTACGCAGCAACGTATCTTGTCATTGGTTGGTAAATAAATGGCCGCAGCAACGTGTCTTGTCATTGGTTGGTAAATAAATGGCCATAACTTGGGAAGTACTTGTCCGATTAATATCAAACCTTGAAAAGGCACATCTTCAGGTCCCCAGCAATATACCTGGCAAGTTTCAACTAGATCGGACTAGTGGTTGTCGAGAAACAGCGGTCACAGACACACACACACACACACACACACACACACACACACACACACACACACACACACACACACACACAGATTGCTGGAATTATAGATAGATGAAGAAAAGATTAAGGAATATGCCCGAAGTGTAACTTCATTGAGTGCAACAAAAACAATTTTAAAGCAGGCAAATGCTCCTGCAGAGCAAGGAGTGGATGTGGTGAAATCCCTGGAGTTTGGAAGGGAAAATATATTAGAGGATCAGAATGGGTAAAGGAAACTGCGAGTTTGGATCCTTTTGGATCCCAAGCCGCTGCCCTCACCACTGCGCCAACACCAGGAAAAACATTCAATATTGTCTACTCAAAAACATTAGAATAATATGTTCAACTTTGTTGATATTTCTGTTCATTATTTTGCAGCTTGATAAATATCATGTTTGTCTCTTAAATATGTGCTTAATTGTGGTACTCCAAGAGGCATGTGTTAGATCCTGGGCAACGCTGGGTACCTTTGTGGGAGTAAGGAGAGAATGAGTGGAGGTGGGAGGAGGGAATGGGTGGAGGTGGGAGGAGGGAATGGGTGGAGGTGGGAGGAGGGAGGGAATGGGTGGGGTGGGAGTCTGGAGAGAGAGGGTATGGTGGGAGGAGGCTGGGGAAGGGATTGGAGTAGGTATTCGGCATTGCCCAGCAATTTCGGGTACCTTCATGGGGGAGGGAGGGAAGGGTGATGGTGGGAGGAAGGGTAAAAGGGTTGGGAGTCCAGAAGGGGAAATGGGGTGGGAAGAGGGAAGGAGAGAGTGGAGGTGGGAAGAGGCAGGGGAAGGGGTGGGGTAGGAGTCTGGAGGGAGTGGTAGGGTGGGAAGAAGGACCCAGCGTTGCCTGTTGGTATGTTCTAGTGCACAGTGACTTTTGGGTTCGTATGTTCTCATGCACAGTGACTTTTGGGACACCCTGTTTGAGTTAAAGTTTAAGTTTATTTCCACAATCATTAATAAAATACAAAATCAGTAATTAAGACAAAATGAATATGAATATGAAGTGATGTGGGGTAGTCTATTTAAAATCCAGGCCTGTATTATATAGACCTCCATTTCATACATATAAGTGAAATACATAAATGTATTACATACACTTGGACTTATTTGAACAACACAGATTTAGAGTGAAAGAAGGAGAAGAAATACAGGAAGGAAAAGAGGGAGAAAGGTGGGTAATGGGGAGAGGGCTCCAGTAAATACTGATATAAATTTCACCATTATCTTGAAATTATCCTACTTGGAATACTCGTAAACAGAATAAGATTAAATATGTGTCAATTCTCTATTTATTCAATAGTAGTAATTTCAATTTACGTTTAAATGAATAAAGGCCGGGAGGTGATTTAAGGTTAGAGTCAAATTAATTGCAAAATTTGGGTCCCACAAAAACTAAACGATTTCTTTGCAGAATTTGTTCCAACTCGTGGAAGGTGGAGCATCCTGGTTTGTCTTGTAGCATAACTGTAGACTTGATAATTATTGTTAAACAATTGCACAGTTATTTGGAAATTCTTGTCTATCAAGCTGGAACATAAGGGTTCCCAACTGATACAAGTATAATTGGTTTATCTTTAAAATTTTGTTTTCAAGAAATAAATTGTTTATATGAGATCATTAGTCTTTGTTACAAATAAATCTCAAAACTTTTTTGAATTATTAAAATATTATCTATCTGCAACTTTGAGGAATTTCCCCCAAGCAAGTAAACAATAATTCAGTCTCGACAAGATATAATGACAAGATAGAAAAATATAATGAATAAGTATTTCTTTTGGGAAAATTTTTAGATCCTCGTGGAGGATCTCTAAGTCTTACTCACGTTGTTGTTCTTGTGGACTTTTTTGTTTCACAGCCTACAGTTTTCATCGAAACTTCCTGAAACTTTGCATATACACGTAAAAATACCCTACGCAGACAGTAACGATCTCCGATTTTGAAAATTCCTCCTAGAAAAAAAATTATGACGTCAAAATATCTCCGCTAATGAAAATCGCCTAAAAATTATCTCCGAAACTAGGCAACCTTTTTGAATTCTGTTTGCAGGAATCGAACAGGGCATTATCAGAGATGAATTACCGCACATATGATATATCACTATGACGTCATATCAATTTTATGACGTCATTCCTATTTTTTGACATTTTTAGATCCTCGTGGAGGATCTCTAAGTCTTACTCATGTTGTTGTTCTTGTGGACTTTTTAGATCCTCGTGGAAGATCTCTAAATCTTACTCATGTTGTTGTTCTTCATCTTCTTCTTGTGGACTTTTTTGTTTCACAGCCTACAGTTTTCATCGAAACTTCCTGAAACTTGGCATATACATGTAAAAATACCCTGTGCAGACAGTAACCATCTCCGATTTTGAAAATTCCTGAGAAAAAAGTTATGACGTCAAAATATCTCCGCTAATGGAAATCGCCTAAAAAATTATCTCCGAAACTAGGCAAGCTTTTTGAATTCTGTTTGCGGGAATCGAACAGGGCATTAGCAGAAATTAATTACCGCACATATGATACATCACTATGACATCATATCAATTATGACGTCATTCCTATTTTTTGACATTTTTTGTTTCACAACCCAGAGTTTTCATCGGATCTTCGTGAAACTTGCCATGTATATGCAGAAAGCCCACATACAGGCAGTAACCATCTCCGATTTTGTAAATTCTTCCGAGAAAAAAAGTTGACGTCATAATATCGCCGCTAATGGAAATCGCCGATTAGTGAGGCAACTTAGCATAACAATTGTGCATTTTGTGAGGAAAGCACCAAATTTGTCACACTTGTAGCCAATCATATTATCAACAGATTTCGATATTGGGCCATCTTAAGTTTTTGAGGGCAGTGGAAAATGGCTGCCACAGCCATCAGCGGCTGAATTTGAGATGGCCCAATATCCAAATCTGTTCACAATATGTTAGGCTACTGCTGTGCCAAACTTGGTGCTTTCCTCACAAAATGCACAATTGTTATGCTATATTTAGCTAAGTTGCCCCACTAATACCATTATCTCCGAAACTAGGCAAGCTGTTTGAATTTTGTTTGCGGGAATCAAGCCGGGCATTAGCACAGATAATTTATTGCAAACCTGATACATCACAATGACGTCATATTCGTTTTTATGACGTCATCATTAAGAGGACAAGGACCTTAGCTCATTTGAGCTTGTTTTAAAACTTATTAATGATGCCAGCACTTCTAGAAATATTTTTGCACAAGTTAATCACATGCATTGTCCCTGACAAGTTTTCATCAATTACAACACCAAGAAATGTGGTGGTCTCCACTTGGCATAAATATTTTTTGTGAATAAAAATGGGTCCCGGAAGCATGGAGATTGTTTTACTAAAAACCATGTAGTTGGTTTCATTTAAATTAATTGAGAGCTTCTTAGCAGTTATCCAATCAAAAACACCTTTTAGTATTGACTTTAGTATTTTAGTATTGACCTTTTTAGTTGAGTATTGACTGTTTCAACTGGAATGTATGGATCTGGATGAGAGAAAAAGACATTTGAGTTATCAGCAAACAATGTGAATGACAACATAGAAATCATTCATATAAATAGTGAACAACAGAGGCTCTAATAGAGAGCCTTGTGCGGCACCACATATGACCAGTTTATGGCTCAATTCACAGTTATTTAGCATAACAAACTGTTTTCTATCTGTAAGGTAACTCTCAAACCAATCCAAGACCTTGCCTCTAATTCAATAGCATGATAATTCATTGCAGAAGAATGTTATAATCGATGGCATCAAAAGCCTTGGAGAGGGGAAGAAAAATACTGATGGTATGAGAATGATTATCAATGGCATTAACAACCTTATCAATGAATGCTAGCAGACATGTATAGTGTTGTATTTCTGACGGAAACCAATTAATGAATTACACAGATCATTGGGTACATTCAGAAAATTAATCACTCCAATATACATCATCTTTTTTTCAAGTGCTTTGGAGAAAATTGTTAATAATGAAATTGGGCAGTAATTGCAAGCCTCTTCAGAGTCGCCCTTTTTTAAGAATAGGAACAATTTTGGTGATTTCCATTTTGTCAGGTACAACTCCAGAGGTGAGAGACAAATTAAATATATGTGTTAAAGGAACTATAATTTCAGGAAGTATTTGTTCAACTGGGACATTATTCATTCCATCATGACCTGCACTCTTTTTGTTTTTGAAATGACTTACAATATCCCTAATTTCAGCTGCATGAGTTGTAAAAAGAAATAATGAATTTGTATTGGGATGTTTATCCAAAAAAAAAAAAAATCAGTAAAACTTCTGTCTGCAACAGGAATAATCCTGGCTAAATATTGTCCTATATCAACAAAATAATCATTAAAATTTTCGACAATGACTTTTATCCTCAACTTTATTTATTACTCAACTATAAGATAAACATTATTTATCTTAAGTTGTTTAACTGAAGTATCTTTCTTACTCTTATTGATAACTATATTTATGATTTTTCAAGTGCCCTTAATATCATTTTGATTCTCATATATCTGCTTGGAGAAATAATCTCTTTTTACGTTTATTAAAAGTTTTGAAAGTACATTTTTATAATTGGTGTATTTAACCCATGTTTGTTCAATGTCTGTAAAGGGATTGTTTCATCATTAATATGAGTAAACATTTCCATAAACTTATCAAAAGATTTATTACTATCTTGCAAGACTAAGACCGAAAACCAATCAATCATATATAGATTAAAAAAAAAATTAACATTTCTGGAAGTCAACTTGCAAGTGAGTTTACCAAGAGTCGATTTAGGGCGAGAGATTAAGTTAGGTATTTGTGCAAAGACTAGAAAATGGACCATAATGTCTAATAGACCAATTCCTGCTTCAGGAAGTGGGCAAACATTCGTCAAAATATTATCAATCAATGTGGCTGATCGTTCAACTATTCTTGTTGCTTTGCCTATCTTTGGAATTGCCAATATTATGTCCAAAAACTCTTGCAAAAAAGAGTTTTGGCAACAACAAAGAACGTCAACATTAAAATCACCCATCACAAAGCAGTGTTTGTCTGTAAATATAGAATTTGACAATAGAACTTGAAATTTTTCCAAGAATTTATTTTGATTTGAGACTGGTGGTCTGTAGATAACGCCGATCAATATTCCTTTTGTTTTTTTTCACCAGGATTAACAATTTATATAAAAATGGTTTCCAGTGCAGGAGCCATACAATTTAACTCAGAAAGTATCTTAAAATCATAATTTAAGGAAATGAACAATGTTACTCCACCTCCTCGAGTTAGCCTATTAATTAAAAACCTGGAAATTTAGAAAAGAGAGCATGATTTATCATAGAGCCATGACACTGAGAGACCAATCACACAAGTTTTGAGGTTTATTTTTTCTCAAAGCAGGTTCAAATTTCCAACTTTTTAAAATAATACTTCTTATGTTTACATGTAATAAAAAGAAAACAACAATTCATTCATGAGAAATAAATTATTTTGAGAACTGATTTTCCGTATTATAGTGGATGGATAGATTTTATACTGTATCATTTATATCAAAATTATAATCAAATTCCTGCTGATTATTATTAAAAGATACAGTGATCTTATCAACAAATTTATGATTTTCAATTGACATATTAATTTTATTGAAGGCGATATTTTGCATCACAAATTTGAAACTCATCGGATTTCAAGGAATTGAAATGGAAGATATGAATAACTGATCTAATAATTTATAAATATGAGATATATTTAAATTGTGATGAAGAGTGTCAATATTTGGAGCCCCCAAAGATGAGTTAAAAAGGGAAGAAAAAAAGAAGAAAGAAGAAGAAAAATAACACAGGGTAAGGGGACAAAACACATGGAACAATACAAGATACAGACAAACATGATCATGCAGAAAAGTGTGTGGAGTTGGCAAGAAAAAAAACATACAAGAATCACAGCTTGTCGTCATTCTTAAAATAAGTTTGCACTCAAAATAATTGTATTCTGAAGAAAGAAAGAAACAGAAAACAGAACCTATGTACACATTTTGTCCAAGTATTTCTTTGGAAATATTCACTCGTATTTATTTAATACTAACTATTGATTTAACACTAATCAAGGAAACTAAATTTTATGAACAGTCAAAACTCATGGAATAAAGATCCAATTGGTAGAACAAAATAGTGAATCACATTTGATAATCTGCTAAAGGTGCACGTGGTACAATGCACACAATGCACAATGCACATCTGCAACAAATGCATACACATATGCACAACATGTTGTAAAGGATTGGTGAAACTCAACCCTTTTTGTCCACAAGACCTGGAAAAAAATTGATCCATACAAGCTTTTTTGAAAAAAAAAGTGTTCTTTTCAAATGTTTTCAAATAAATTAACAAGTGGTGCCACTTACCCAATGAGAATCCATTGATGTACGAACCATTCAAACACAGACCAGTAAAGAAACGAGCTATGGTAAACAAGGTGATGTTTGGGGCAAGTGAAGTGCAGATTCCCATGATGGCTGCTAAAAAGTCACAAATAAGGATCATATTTCTACGTCCATATCTGTAACGGTCACCAGAGAAAAATCATCCAAATGGTACAGAACTGATTATTATATACATTATATAGAACATGGGTGAGTGTGACTCATAAAATACACACATCATCGCATTTTTTTTTAACATCCTGATTGCATTTTGTCCACAATGTGAATATGAACCTGCAAATCAAACAAAAATCTAGTGTGGTGGTGCAACCCTTCTTTGAGAAGCTATCACCACTGCGAAATAAGTAAGAGCAGAAACCACATTGTTATCTGGAAACTTTTGTTTGAGTTATCAAGATGACTTTCTGATAAGGAGGTGCAGTTCACACACCCATGTCCGAAGGAAACGGTTAAGTTTGGAATTTTTAATAGGAAATAGACAAACGCTAGAAACAAATGAAACCCGTTAGAATGATCCTTTCGAACCACTTACTATTACAATTACCCTTGAGAACAGTGTAGAATTGCCCTTTATAATTACCCTTCAGAACCCATATTGGAATTACCCTTTAGAGCTACCCTTTAGAATTATCCTTTACAATTACCCTTCAGAACCCATATTGGAATTACCCTTTAGAGCTATGTTTAAGAATTATCCTTTAGAATTACCCTTTAGAGTTACCCTTTAGAAATAGAATTACCATTTAGAACAGTTTAGAATTACCATTTAGAATTACTCTTTATAACCCTTTAGAATTATATTTAGCAATACCTTTTACATTTTACACAATGTCGAGGCTCATATAAGAGCAGAAAATAGTGGGGAACAGAGACATTTGTGGAAGGGAGAGAGATGGGCTGGGGAACATGGGATAAACAAGATGGACACTACAGGGACTTTCAGGAAAAAAGGCAGGGAATTTGAAGGAGGTGGGTTTGGGGTGGATTCACTTGGGTAGAAATATCATGGTTTTGGATGGGGCGGAAGACAAGAGATGGTGGTGAACAGCTGTTTTGAAGACCTGGAGGGAGGATGGGATTGACGAGAGTGTGGGACTTTGTTCCAAAGGTTGGAAAAAAGTGGAATGAAAGAGTGAAGGTGAGCAGTGATTCTTTATTTTGGTAATTTTACCAGAAGGGGGTTGCTGGAAGACCTGGAGTGCCCTGCGGAAATATGGGGGGACATATCGCAGTCAGAGCAGAGGGGTGGGGAGGGGGGCGAGGCCAGAGAAGAGATGGTAAACGACAGAAAGACCACTGACCTGCCTGTGGTTTTTTGAGTGAGAGACGAAGAAACTGAGCCTCATCACGGGAGATACCAATGCTCCTTATTGCCTTGGTTTCCGCAGCGTGAAAAGGTGAGAGGTGAGAGCACCAGTCCAGAGGGGAAAGCAGTACTCCATCAGGCTGCAGATGAAAGCTTTGTCCATGGTCAGGAACTCAGGTGTGCAAAGAAGGACTTTGCACAACAGGTCGGTGACTGGCTTTGGAGGCCAGCTTGGAAATGTGGCTTTCCCAGGAAAGATCATGGCAGATTGTGAGACTCAGAAGCTTGAATGAAAAGAGTTATTCAAGAGGGTTGTTGAGAAAGTAGTTGGAGGATGGGGTGTTAGGGTAGTGGGCTTGGGATCGTTGGATCCTGAGTTTGAATCCCACTCGGCAGTTGAATTAAAATCAGGTGGGGTTGACTCTGCCTGTCATCCTTCCAAAGTCAGGAAAATGAGTGCCAGCTTACTGGTATCCTGTGTTGGAGTGGCGACCCATCCAGTATTGTACCCAATAGCCAAGGAACTATTTAGGCAGCACCAACGCTCTGCACAGTGTGGTCCCGATGGAATGGAATGGGTGGAGGGGGGGGGGGTTGCAGACTCCTAGGAAGAAAGTTTGGTTAGCAGGGCAGGGTGCCAGTCCGTGTCAACAGTACGTGATATGTCCAGGGATATGGCTCCGATTTCATGTCCGGCATTGAGGACCTCCATCCATTGTTGGGAGAGCAGAAGCAGCCTATCCAGGGTGGAGTGATCTGGTCTGACACCAAATTTATGATGAATCAAGCTATTGGAGAAGAGGAAGGATTTAATGTCTGAAGCAATGATAGATTCCAGAACCTTGCTGATGATTGGGAGAAGGCTGATTGGTCTGTTGTTGCAAGGATCTGTTTTTGCATCATTTTTATGCAGGGCAGTGATGTTTGCTGATTTCCAAGCAGATGGCAGATGACATTGAGCAAATGAGAGGGTGAATAGAACAGAGAGAGGGTGAGCAAGAGCAGAGGAGCAGGTTTTTTGGACACGTGGGCTGATGCCATCTGGACCAGTTGCAGAATCTGAGTCGAGGTTTGACAGCAAGCTCTCCACTTTGTCAGAAGAAAAGGACACAGAGTCCAGGAACAGCTGGGTGCAACTGGACAAGGTGGGTACAGAAAGTGATGGCTTTGGGATGCAAGATTTAGAAGCAAACACAGAGTTTAGTCATTCAGCCTTTTCCCCGGCAGTGTCAGCTGTGCAACCATTTGAAGTAAGGGAAGGAATGGAGGGGGAGCATCGACCAGAAACAGACTTAACTAGATGTCACCAGGATTTGGAGGTGGGAGACAGGATTGAGTGTTCAGACTTGAGATGAGAAAGATGTTGTTTCCTGGCTCTCCTCAGGGTAGACACACACCTGTTACGAGCTTTGTGGAAGGAACTGAGATTGCCTTCAGTTGGATTAGCCTTCCATGAAGCGAAGGGAAGTTGTTTCAGGACAACTGCCTCGCCACAATCTTCAGTGTACCATGGGCGGGAGTAAACGGTAGGACAACTGAAGACGAGATGGGATGAATCTGTGCATGAGAGAGAGCAAATTTGTTTGAACAAATTCCCGGGACGAGTTGATGTTGGAGAAAGTAGAGATGGGAAACCAGTCTGGAAATTTGATGGCTGCTTGAAGTCGCTGCCAGTCGGCCTGAGTGAAATGCCAGACTCAACGGCGCTGAAGTGTTTCTCCAATAACAGCCAGGGAGATGTTTACTTTCACGAGCATGTGATCAGATGAACTGATTGGAGCAGAAAAGAACAGCAGATATTTTCAGGGAAATTCGTCATTTACTTTAGAATTACCATTTACCAATTACCCTTTAGAGCCCTTTGGAATTACCATTTAGAATCGCCCTATATAATTACCCTTTCGAACCTTTTAGCAATGCCCGTTAGAACTACCCTTTAGAACCCTTTAGAACCCTTTAGAAGCCTCGAGAATTACACTTTGAAATTAAACATGGTAGGTTCGAAAGGGTCTTCTTCATTTTTGACGGATGGATGGATGGATAGACGGACAGACAGATGGAAGGAAGGACATAGGTCATAGCTCGTAGCCACATAATGAAGAGGCTTCACCGCTTAAAAATAATTGTGTACATTGTAGAGGCTCATGGAAGAGCTAGAACAGAATGGGATTGAACAAAATGTAAAGGGGGAGACACCAACAGCAGAGTGGAGGTGAGAATGTGAGTGAGATCAAGGGGAGGAGAAGAAGGACATGGGGTAAAGAAGCTGCAACAAGAAGAGGAAGGGGAAAACAGATATTAAACAGAAAATGAACAGACCGACTGACAATTAACAAAGGAAACGTGGGGAGGGAAAGGTGAGGGGATGGTGGTTGGGGGAGGGGAGATGGGGGGGGATTACAATAACCTGTAAAAGGGGAATGCTTGCGAATGGGATATTTTGGGGTCGAACACATCATGAGTATGGATAGGGGATGATTTGAGGTAGTGATGAACAGCTGTCTTGAATTCCTGGAGGGAAGAATGGGACTGAATGGACTGAGGAAGTTGGCTCCACAAGCAAGAAAAAAAAAGAGAGACAAAATGAGTGGAGGTGAGTAGTGAGCCTGGATTTGAGAGTGTAACAAAAAGAGTGTTACTGGCATACCTTGTGTGTATATTTTACCAGATCGGGTGTGTACATTTATTACTCCACAAGTGCAGTGCAAAGTGTGTTAAGCAATTGGTTCACGCTGTCTGTCTGTCCACAAACGTGAGTCCATGATCCAGAAACTACTAAATTTTAATTGAATGCTACATTTTGGACACTGTAGAACACATGAATCAGAACACGAACCTGTCGTTCAGCAGTAATTTGGCTCTGAATTTGGCGTCCTGAGCGCATGTGCACAGAGGAGTATTAAGGGCATTTTTTTTTACTCTGTCTACCTGTCTGGCAGTCAAACAAAATTTAAAATCATTCCAAACAGGAAACGTAATGTTTTTCATGATGTCATGAAGGACACAAGGTGGTTGTCCGCCACTAAACTGACTCCCCGCACTGGCTTTCCTGCGGAGAGGGTGACTGACATTCTGCAGGACTAACAACAACACTTGACAAATGACGGATGGCATTCCTTTGAGAGTCAATGGGCATCCATAAGGGAGATGGTGTCTCCTGCAAAAAAACAGCCATCCAGTTGAACTGGTTAGTGGCAGGAAGGGCAAGTGATAGTAAAAAAACAACAACAACAACAAAAAAGCTCCAACATCACCATGAATCATGGATCCAGTGGTTTCGGAAGGGTTCGGGTATCCCCTTCAAGCACCGAGCAGCAGTAACCCCTGGCTGTTGTTAAGAGTGGGAAAGGGGTACCACAGAATCCGTGGCGAAAGAGGTATGAGGAGAAAAACGAGAGCATCAGAGTTGGAACATGGAATGTTGGTACAATGACAGGAAAGGAGAGAGAGTGTGTGGATACATGATGAGAAGAAGAGTTGATATATTGTGTGTGCAGGAGATGTAATGGACTGGAAAGAGTACACAATAACTAGGAGAAGGCTACAAGTTGAATTACTGTGGAGCACAGAGGAAGAGAAATGGAGATGGAGTCAAATTGATGGAGGAATGGAAAGGGAAAGTAGTGGAAGTGAAGACAATTAGTGATAGGTTGATGCTACTGAAGTTGGTGTAGGAGAATGGACTCGTGATTAAAGCCTCGGCAAACGAGCCATAAACTGGGTGTTCAAAACAGAAGAAAGGCATTCCGAGAGCCGTTATAAGACATAGTCAGAAGGGTACCAGCTGGAGAGAAAGTTATAATTAGTGAAGACTTAAATGGCCATGTATGAGCCTTAGATCATGTTTTAAAAAAAAGAAGTGGGTGCGCATAAATTGTAACATGGAGGATGGATATGGCAGGTAAAATGAAGTCGGGGAGAGGATTCTTGAGATTACCCAGAGCCTTGAGCTGTTTCTTGTGAATACAAGGTGCAGAAAGAAGGAGGAATATCAGTTAACCTACAAAAATGGAAGAAATTAATAGTGGCCAGATTGATTACATCTTGGTAAGACAGAGTGACATGAAGCAGGTAATGAATTACAAGGTTATATTGGGTGAAGCAGAGTGAGCCAGAGTAAAAGACATGAAATGGAGAAATAAGAGGAAAAGGGTGAGTATGAGAAGGGAGTAGAATAAACGGTGGAATCTGAGAGTAAAAAAAGCTGGTCCTCTTCAAAAAGGAAGTCGGATGAGAAACTACAGAAGACTATAAATGGTGAAGCAAAGAAAGCAGTAGGCAAGGCAAGATAGGAAGCAGCACAAGAATGGTATAATGATTTGGAAACACCAGAAGGTGAGAAAATTATCTACCGGTACGTTAAATATCCCACGGTGTCCTTCACAAACGTAGGCCATTGCGTTACTCAACCCTGGCCAAATTCCCATTTCCTTCACCAATCTACAGGAGGTGCAGTGCAACAGCCGTCGAGCCTCACCCCCTAGAAATGACACAACCAGAGTTTCACGGTGCTGCACAAACTCGGATCTCAAGATGAATAATCACGCGACCTAGTTATGAGCCAATATCTCAGAAGCAACAGTAACACTGACAGTAATATCGACAAAACATGCTGAATTGCAAAGTGTCTGTGCAACAACAAAAACAATTCGGACTAGAGAGCTCATCAAACACCTTACCCCTTGCAGTCTTGAGAAACAAGGACGTTGGCGGGGTCTGCGAGCGGCAAATTTGATTGGTCGTCATGATGTAAAATGCGGTAATATTTTGTCCAAGTACTGCTAATATAAACAGAAGGGATTTGAAAGTGCCGAGAAGGTGATTGGTGTCCTACTGTGTTCAAGTATATAATTAAATTGAAATAAAATAAAGATTTTAAAGTTTGTACAAAAAAAAGAGAATTTGGAAGTTTAGCGTCGATGATGCAGCGTCTTTTGCAGCACCTTATTTAACAAGTTACATTAGTTATTCGTGCCTGTTGTTTGTGTCCTTTATGATGTCCTTAAAAACAGTAAGTTTCCTGTTTGGAATGACTTTCAATTTTGTTTGACTGCCATACAGGCAAACAGTGCAAAAAATTATCTCACTCTCTGTAGATGTGGATTTGGGTCAAATTTGGAACCTAGTATTGCTAAACTACAGGTTTGATTTTTGATTCATGTTCTGAATTCTTTTCAAAATAAAATATCTAATTGAAATGAAGTTGTTCCTTGATCATAAACTGACGTTTGTAGACAGACAGACAGACAGACAGACAGACAGACAGACAAAATGAACCAATTGCTTAAACCCTGCTTTTCAATTCGTGTGTGCGAGTAATAATCATGTAGCATACTTATCAGCCAATCCACCAAAAATGAGTGCTCCGACCAGTACACCTCCCATGAATGCAGATTGAGTCATTTCCTTCAGTGCTCGATTCTTGCACACCAGATCCCACTGCAGAAGACATAGACAGCATCATTTTCACAAGATAGTTTTACGGCTACAGAGGCAAATGAAGACAAAGTGAAATGACTTTTATTACTCATCTGATCCATCATCTCACAACCGCATCACACAATGAATACTGACACATGAAACCACACCCCTTAGTTAAGAACCACTCCTCCAATAAGGGACCTGATGGGATGGATTTTTAGGTGAGCGAAATTAATTATACCGAAAAGAATAAGAAAGCAATTGGACAAAGAGACATAATATCCCACCCAGTACAATGCCTGTTTGCAAAATGAATATCTATATCTATACAATAAAGGTGAATTTGTATATGTATAATGTATATATATATATATATATATATATATATATATATATATATATATATATTTATATATATATATATATATATTGTTGCGGTCTTCGCGCCCGCCGGCGTGCGGACGGCCACGTAACTCGAATCGCGGCACGTCGCCCACCGGACGGACAATCCAGTCGTGACCCTCTCGGACTAACGCCGGGAACCAGTCACGGGTGGACCTTTCGGTCTCACCGCGATCGAGCCAATCAGCCCCCGCGTGGGATAGGGTTGCTCGCCAAATTCGAACTACCTAAGTACCCACGCGGAGGGTAGACCGGGCGATCGCACCTCGCCGCAGGTCGACTTCGGACACGGGCCACTTAAGCGACCCGTTCCGTACTATCAGAATAACCGAGCGGTGTTATCGTCGACCTCGACGGTTCGATTAATTATCGGGCGTACTCAGCCCACTACCAACCCTTCACGTGAAGCAAGATGGGGGTTCAATGGGGAAAAAGACGAAGCGAAGCGGGAGAACAGTTCAACAATAAAGCACATTTATTCTCGGCACACGGGAAGCACACAAATACAATTCCACCAAATGCACACAAAAAAAGAAAACACAATTCCATTTACACAAAAAGCAAACATAAAAGTGAAAACACAGTGCAGAGCTAATTCCGACTACCGAGCACACGGCAACACTTATACAATTCTACTTCACAGACGGCGCCGACAACACATACCCAAAACCAAGGAAAAGAAATACCCTCAAGAATGAGGTAGGCCTGGGGCCGAGACCGGGTTGGGCCTACCCGTCTGGTGATGAGACGCGGAGCGGCGATGGCCCCGCAACCCGCGGGCCTCGTGGACAGTGCCTGGCAGGGGGTGGGAACGGGGCCCCCTTGGTCGCACTATCTCAGCGCGGGGGGGAAACAGGAGGGGGTTGCTGATGCTCGGGGTATAGAGGATCTTTATTATGTGCGCGACGAGCGTCTCCACCTCGGCCAGGTCGCGCTGCCGGCCTCCCAGGGGTGCAGCTCCCTGCACGACGCGAGCACCCCCTCGTCCGCCCTCGCCGCCTCTCCACAGCTCGTCCCCTCCGTTCCGACTTCAACGCACACGACGAGCAGCTCCACCGCCCGCGAAGTCTCGACTCTCTGTTCCGACTCCTTCGCCTCGTTCCGACCTTTACTACTCGTTCTCGTTCTGCTGACTCTTTCGCTCCGACTTTTACGACTCCTTTGACTGACGAACACCGTCCTTTTATCCCCCCGTAACTTCGCCTTTGACCCCCTCCCTTTGACCTTTCAACTCGCTCCCCATTGGCCCGAGAAAAAGTGGGCGTGAAGGCTTTTTGATCCACAAATTTGCATATATCGATCGCCCTGGGGGCGGGGCCAATTCGCCCCTCGCTCACCGATTGGACGGCAAAAAGTGGGCGTGTGTCGTTTTGGATCCGTTTTTGAAGCAGAAAATCCGTGATTTTGTACACGCTGTTCAACGTGCGCCCTACACGAGTCCAGCATCGGTGCCCATGAGTGGCGCGAGATGACGGTGATGCGATGGTGGCGAGTTGTGACGGTAAAGGTCATGGCGGTTGTGGTGAAGCGGCGTTGTGGTTGGTGGTTGTTGTTGTGGTTGTGATGGTGGCGATTGGTCCAAAATAAAGATAGTAAAAGAAAAACAGCTATCCTGAAGAGTCGCAGCTCGCATAAATGACATGTATTCCCACTAGACAACGGGTTTGGGCCTAACTACACATGCACTTACCGAGATACCTCACCTAAGGGACCTGAATGGTGGTTTGCGAATCTGGTAACCACAACAATATATATATATATTTGTGTGTGTGTGTGTGTTTGTTTAGTTTGTACTTGTTTGTTACCTCTACCACCGAAGGTGAACGTAGGTCATGTTTTCAATTTTGTCTGTCTGTCTGTGATTAGGATATCTCAAAAAGTTGCAGACAGATTCAGACAAAATTTGGTGGACATGTTGGGTGTGTGACAAAGACGAAATTATTACATTTTGGTGAAGATCTGGATCTGAATCCAACTACTTGGATTTTTAAGTGATTCTTCACCATTGAGCTATAGAGCTAAAACATCTTTCAACATCTTTCTAATCTCAGCTCGGAACTCTCAAACCTGTCTTCTGCCTCCAAATCCTGGTGGCATCTAGTTGTCTGTTTCTGGTGTATGTTACCCCTCAGTAGGGTAAGAATACTGATTCTGGCTCACTTTTCCCCATGTAAATGAATGGGGGATTTTCAGCGATTTATATTTTTTTTCCTTAAAAATAAACCCCCTTTTTATCCCAAGGTATATTTATTTGTCTCCCCTTTTAACTTGGAGGTTGAACCTCATTGAATTGAACACCTGGGGGTTGAACAGCTCACTCATTGAACCTATAAAGATTTGTTCATTCTCAAATTCCTTCAATAGTTTAATTTTCTTTGCACAATAATCCCCATCTAAAATATTAACAAACAAAACATTTGAATCTTTATATTTTTTAAGATACCCCATTTGTGCCATTAAGAAATGATAAACTTCTCTTAATGCTCTCATCTGACCACCTCCTGAGCCACATATCATTTTGAGATTATAGTAAATTGTTTTTTCATTGTTCAATTGATAACCATCAAAGTTTTCAGTCCATTCAAGGATATTCATTTTTTTCTTTACATCCTCTAACTTACTAGTTTTTAAATTAATTCGCTTATTTGTTTTATTTACCTTTGTTTTAGTTATTTTTTCAATAAGACTTATTTGATATTTTTCACATTCATTATGTTTTCCATTTATATACCAAGACTGAGATTTTCTCCACTCTTTAGTTTGATTAATACTTGGTTTAACCATTTATATATTGTGAAAAAACGCGGCGGTAGCCCTTAAAAAACCCTAACCCATCTTCCCATCGTTAAAACATAATCTATTTTATACACTCTATCATACAATATCCATATGGAACACAATCTATTCCATTATCTAAAATAAATCTCTTATCATCAAAGGCTCCTAATGCCTTTTTATTTACTTCTTCACTATATATGTTATGTTTATAACTTCTTATTGTATTCATTTTCCTATATTCTTCTTTCTTATTCATCAAACAATTATAATAATTTCTAAAAGTTATTGATTTCTTTATTACATATTTCTTTATTCCCTTTAACCTCTTATCAATCTGTTCACCATACTTATAAGCATATGCCTTTGCTCTCAATCCAATAAACTCACTCATTACTTTTCCACCCAACTCATCCTTAAACTTACCAATAACCTTTTCATTCTTTTTGGAAAATAACTCACTCTTCTTGCTGAAATTACTTGTATCATATACTCCAATATTTTTCTTCATATCTTCATAAACATCATCAGTTTTTATATCTAAGATAAAACTATCAGTATCCATATACAACAATGAAACATTTTCACCATACTCTTTCTTTAAGTCATTATACAAATAATCATACATCAATATCTTTGATAAATCAAGAACTGCTGTTCCAATATAAATTGGTTTATCCATTACAATACTTTCCTTTTTCATATGAATTGCAGAAAAGTTCTCTGAAAAAACCTCTTCTCTCTCAAAACTTGGTTTATTTATCAATCTCGAAGCTTCTTTCCAAGATGTTGCGAATCTAATGTTTTGTCTGTTTCTAACATTTTCCATAGTCTTTCCAAATACAGCATTATTCATTAATTTATAAAAGTCCCCTTCAAATTTTACTTTTGTATTTGCTCTCATATCTGTATTGAATTGAATATACTTTTTCACCCAAGGACTTTGTTTAAATTTTAAAACTCTATGAATTTTAGCTACTCTCAATCCTTCTCTCAAAAACTGTTTTAAGCTTCTCTGATGCAAAACATATCCCTCTTTATCATAGAATGTTGTTAATAACTTTTCTGTTGATTTACCTTTAATATTAAAACTTTTATGATAATCACTTAACCATTCTTTCTTTGGAGTTTCTTTCTCACATGCAAAAGGAAGATCTTTATGCTTATTATGAAGATCACTCGGGTACCTCAAATCAACTTCAAAATAATAACCTTCTTCTTCGTCATTCAATTCCTCTTGAGAAGAAATAACAATATTCATCAAAGCCTTTTCATAATCCTTTTCTTCCACCCACTCTAATTTACCATAAGGCAGAGATTGAGACATTGCCCATCCATACAAATTATTAGCATCAAAATACATCAAATAATTACTATCTTTTTCACTATTATAATTTGGAAGATATTTATTATTTGCTTTAGCATATCTTTTTGAACATACTTGTGATATTCCACCTCTCTTGGACTTCTCAATCATCAAAAGCATATCAACATCACTGATTAAATCTATATCTTGTTTTGTCATTTTCAACATTGCACTCCAAGCTAAACCAGGAGCTGTGAAATAGTGGGCAGGGTCTAATCCATAACAATTTTTATTATGACAGAGTGTTCTAAAAGCCTCAAACACATCAGCTAACAATAAAACATCTGTTTTTAGATATAAATCATGATATTCTCCAAGGTTCTTTATCTTAAATATTTTCCATATTTCTTGTGCGTGTTTATATTCCTTATCACTTATCTCTTCTTCATAAAGGTTATTATAGAAACTTTCTTTTGAAGGAAGTTGTGTTTCTTTAAATCTCATAAATGAATCCATATAATCATAAGGATAAATTCCCTTACTTGTAAGAATTTTCTCTTTACTTTGAATTTCATTCCTTGTTTGAATTTCCTCTCTCGTAAGAATTCCTTCTTTAATCAGAATTTCATCTTTAATCTGAATTTCCTCTTTAGTTCGAATTTTCTTTATAATTAGAATTTCATCTTCAGTTAGAATTTCCTCTTTACTTTGAATTCTCTCTTTAATCTGAATTTCCTCTTGAGTGAGAATTTCCTCTTTTGGAAAGAATGAATTAAGATTTGGAAAAGAGTCCGTGGAGCTTAGATTTGATGCGAGGTAGGCTAGTGGTGTTCCCATAAACTTGTAAGAATCTAAAAACCTAATACGAGTTATAGGTTTTGTGAATATCATTTTTGAAAATGAAATATACTTTTGACTTGTGTTTGTTATAGCAGAAATATTCCCTGGTGTTTTTGAAAGTTCATTTATAAATAGATGTGTATCATAGTTGGCGCTGTTGTGAAGAAAGACTGGAATAAAAGAAGGTAATTTATAATTAAGATTACAACAGGAATGAGCGGGACCTCTATATTTACCAGTAAGATGACAATGGTCTCTAACTTTAAACTCCTTAATTTCCCCCTCACAAATATGACAGATATTGTTCATTCTAAATTCTAATTTTTCTTCTTTGGTTAATTTCATCGGTTCATTTGTTTCTTTCATTAATTTAGTGAGTCTTATACAATCCTTTTCTAATCGTTTTACAAACTCTTGTGAAGCATTTTTTCCACGATAATGTTCAAGTTTGTTATACTTTTCTCCAACAGATGATTTGATATAATAACAAAAACCACAAGGAATATGTTTTTGATATTTATTTGTATATGGTTCTTTTGGATTAGGAGAAGCAGTATTTATCTTTTTAAGGATACATTCAAAATCAGCGTATATCACAAATGGGTGCATGATAGATTTATTATAATCTTCAAAATAAATCTTTTCACCAGGTTTAGGCATTGTAATTACAGCTGATTTATGATTACTACAATATTTTGAATGTTGTTCTAATCGTTCTTTTGTATGAAATGAATTAAGACATCGCTTACAAGGATATATTTTGTTTGCTGTTCTGAATACCTGAGAAGAGATTAATCTTGATAAATTATTGATGTATGTGTAATGTGAATTCTTTCCAACACTAAAATATAAAAGGTCAATGTGTGTTTCTTCATTTTTATAGTTGTTTGAAATTTTTAATATTTGAACTTTGTTTGTATCCGTTAATCCATATACATTAATAGAAAGATTATTCTTTTTCTCAAATTTAGGAATATCTGTTAATGGCATTGGGAATTTAAAATCTTTAATGTCCAAGGTATTCTCATATTTCATATATTGTTTTACTCTTTCTGAATTACATTTTGGTGGATGTAAGTGAGCAAGAACAGACCAGAGAAAACATTTATTATCATTGTTCTTAATATTAACAACTGCCTTCTTTAGTTTTATTTCTTTTGGTAATTCAATATAAGAAGAAGCTTTAAGAGGGTTTGATTTTAGAATGTGTATATCTAAAAAGATGATTTTTTTAATATTGAATCCACTTCCTACCACTGTATTATCAACATCCTCCTCTTGTCTTGATAGTTCTTCATAAACCCCACTATTCAAAAAATCTTGAAATGATGTTATAAAATGAAGATCTGTTCTCATATAAGGAGTTTGTTCTTCATCTTGTCTTTTTCATATTCATTTTCACTCCCATATAAAACTTTAAAGTTTTTATTTCTTTTAATGTCTTTTTAATAAATTTTTCAACATCGGGTTTCACTATTTCAATTGATTCAGCTATTGATGATGGACTGGGTTCTCCAAATTGAAAAATCCTTATTTTTATATGCCCTTTAAATGCCTCATCAGTGTTTTTAATATAATAGTCTCCCTTTACTTTAAACTCATTTTTCTTGTGTTTTTGTGATTGAAGATGTTGATTATAACTACTCTTCAAAACATCCTTTGAACAGATATCACAATGTTTTCTTTCCAACTCAAGAGGAGATATTTGATGAAATAGATTAAATGTGTGTTTGTTGGTTCGGAGGTGTTTTCTATAATGTTTATATTCGTGATTACAAACATCGCAGTACGTTGTATTCACCATATTTATAGAATAAAACTTTGCTTAAACTAAAATTTTCTTGATGAAAATTTCGTTTAATTTATAGGTGAATCTGTGCTTAAAAACATTTTATCCTCCAACTTTTTCACTTAATAAATACAATGTTTCAAGACACAAAAGACAAGTTTCAATCAATCTCTTCATCTGTTAAAGATACTGAGAAATATGTCAAGGATGTAAAATTGAACAAAGATAAATATAACAACTATTGGATAAAAACTATTATGGTAAATAATATGAGTTCTTCAATTTCCTTCAGTGGAAGGGCTTTTAGTATACCTGGTAGAACATCAATTAAAGTATCTCTAACAAAAGTTTCTCCTCTCCTTCTAGTAATATATTCAAAACTAGAAAAAGCAATGAAACAAGAAAAAGTATCAAAGAACAAAAACCTTATGGATGAAGCTTTAGAAAGAAAAGATAAGACCATCTGTAATATGCAAGGAGAAATTTGTATTTTTTTCAACAACCCTAAAGATGTAAATCTTGATGAAATAAAGGATGTTAATATATCAGGTGAAATGACATTTCGTTCAATAGTAGTTAACGATAATTTTAAAATTACCTTTGATATAAAAAATGTTGTCGTTGAATCTGATAATGAAAAAAGTATATCGATATCGATGGTAATATACAACTGAAAGTATAGATGAATTTCAGTTTAAGTAAAGTTTTACTTTATAAATATGCTAGACTTTCCTGATTCTCCATATGACAAATTTGAGAATTGTCCTGCGTGTGAAAGACAGGGATTAAACACAGAGTCAAAAGCCTATAAACAATGTATATTCTGTGATTATCTTCTAATTAATGATAATAAAAAATATAAAAAGGAAAATAATTCTTTTAGATTTACACCAAAAATGAATTACTTTACAAGATTGATTAGAGAAATGAATGTAAAGTATGAGGATGATAACACACCTTTCCTTACAAGGGAAGAAACTGAACGTATAAGAGAAATGTTCAAAGGATTGTTGTTGTATATTATTCATGGATGTAATTTTCAGGGAAATATCAACACAAGATATTGTATAAATAAAATAATGGATTATCTTGAAATTAAACCTGAACTTAGGATAAAATATAGAGTTTCTAAAAAAGCTAATAATAAATTAAATAACCTGTTTTTCAAATATATAAATGAATGATTTTTTACCTATTTGGGAAAATAAGATAAAATTTAACAACCATAAAAATCTCCCAAATTCATTAAGATGTCTCATAGTTGGTTCAAGTGGATGTGGAAAAACCTGCTTACTTTTAAAAATGCTCCTCACTCCCAACTTTTTAGATTATGATAATTTAATAATTTTCACAAAGTCGAGTTTTCAACCAGAGTATCAACTACTCTCACAAGGTTTTAATGCTGGTCTTCAAAAAGAAGATATAATAGGTTTATTTAAACGTCAAAAAAACCTAAATGATTATAACATTGAAGATATAATTCAACTATTTTGTGATACACAGAGATGTAAAAAGAAATCAAATCTTATAACTTGTATTCTTAGTGATAATACGGATGATATACCGTCTCCCCAAGATTTGGATAAATCAAAAAGAACCTCGTTATCTTTGATGATTGTGTTAATGAGAGAAACCAAACGGTAATGGACAGCTACTACACAAGAGGGAGACATTCTTCTTGTAATTGTATTTATCTTAGTCAATCGTACTTTCAACTTCCTCGTCGTTCCATCAGAAACAATGCTAATACTTTTATTTTATTCAAGTTAAATTCAATAGATATCAATAATTTTTGGAGAGATAATTGTTCTACATTATGTAGTAAAAAGAAATTTGAGGATTATATGAAGCACACGACTGAAAAATATAAATATATTGTTGTGAAACAAGATGAGATATTAAGGGATATATTTTTTGTTTTATAAACAATTACATATATAAATGACAACTATTATTATAAATCTTGTGGGTAAATCTGCTTCTGGAAAAAACTTTCATAAATCAAGGTTCTTGTGTAGTACAAATGAGAATATTGTAAATTTACTTAAAAAACACCCCGTGATACGCATTGTATCAACAACAACTAGAGCAATAAGACCTGGAGAAGTAAAAGGTGAAGATTATCACTATATTTCAGTGGAGGAACATATGCGATTGAGGAATGAAGGACAAATATTTGAGGAGGTTTCTCTTGGTACAACAAAATATTCACATTGTAAGAGTGAGTTAAAGAAACTAAAATCTGGTGGTGTTGGGATATTAGAAACTAATCCAGAAGGAACGAGACAAATTATTAAATATCTGAGCGGAGTGAAGATTTTATCATTCGGTTTTGATGTTGATGAAGAAACTCAACACAAACGTATGAAAAGCAGAGATGCAAGGATTAGTGAAGAAGAAATTACAACTCGCATTAATGTTAATAAAGAATTTGATGAAATATTTAAAGAAAAGGATTTATTTGAACACATCTACTTGAATGATGAAGAAAAGGAAAATTTCCCTGTTGATCTTTACAATTCATTAAATGATATTTTACAATAAATAAATGGATACAAAAGAAAGAGCAAGAAGATTTAAGGAACATCAAGAGTTGGTTTCAAAAGTTGTAAAACAACAGGAAGACATAAAGAAGAAACGCAGACAGAAACTAACGGGCGAAGAAGCATTTGAAAAAAAACAAGAGAAATTTTTTAAACCACTTTTAAAAACTTCCCAAGAAAAAATGAAAGATGTTTCCACAGTTCCCACAGTAGAATATACTCCTAGAAAGCTTCAAATGTTAAAAGATTTCAGTCAAATGACGGAGGAAGAATTAGAGCATTTAGGAGAATTAGAATATGATGATGAAGGTTTATTTCAACAACTGGAAGAGATTAATCAACACGGTGATTATATTGTGAATGCTGTTCAAAACAATGAATATTCAGCGGATTCAAAAACCAAAGCAGGACTCATTCCAACAGAACAACCAGCAATATTTCATCTTGTTCAAGAAAAGGTATTGATATTTAATGATGAATTAAGGTTCTTAAGTTCTGCTCAACCCCCTGTTAAACTAACTCCGAGATTAATGTTTCTTCTCACAAAAGATGGAAGACAAGGTTCAACTGTGAGGGATGAATCAAAGTATATTGATAAACCATTGGATATGGAAAATAATGATGATAGAGTATATATTGATTTGCTGAACACTCTAAATTATAAGGTTATTCTTTCTGGTAAAAGTAGGAAGAATGAGAAGGAGAAACACATTATTCAGGCTTTAAGTATCCTTGGTTCAGGTATTAGTTTTCTTCCAAATGACCCATCGCAATTAGTTAATAGACTGTTATTGTTGTTCGGCAGTAAGAAGGCTGGAAATAACAATTGTTTTAATGAAGCATCAGCCATTTTAGACCAGTTGATGAACATGAAAATAATTAATAAATCTCAATATAAAGACATTTTAACTCGTATTAAATAAGATGAGAAGCACAATCCTGAGTTTTAATTTCACAACAAGCGACCACACATCTTCATTCCCATACCCACTACAACTTGACACAACAAAAGAATATGAGGCATCTTTATTGTCCATGGAGACTTATAATACCTTATTTAATATAACCGAGAAAAATGACAAGTTTAGTTATAATCCGGGAAGTGGATACAAAACGATAACAGTCTCACCGGAGCATACGAGATTTCTCAAATATCTTCCGAAATTGCTCGTCTTATGAAAGAACAGGGTGATGAACCAAAAAATATTGTTATAAACATTCAAAAACATACTTCAAAATCAACGATTAAAGTTAAAAATAACTACAAGGTTGATTTCACAATTGATAATTCATTTAGAGAGTTATTAGGTTTCTCCTCAAAAAAGATTGAAACTAATGGGACGTTTTACAGTGATAATGTCATTCAAATATCCTCAGGAATAAATTCGGTGTTAATTCACTGTGATTTGATTGATGGTGCTTATAATGATGGATTAAAAACAAATACAATATTTTCATTCAGCGCATACTCAACCCCAATTGGTTATAAATTCAATATGGAGCCTAAAAATTTGGTTTATCTACCTGTGTCAGGAAAAACCATACACAGAGTAAATTTTAGGATAACCGACCAAGATAATCGTGTGATTTCTTTTAATGGAGAAGTTATATCCATCAGAATTCACCTACGTGAAGTTTTTCAATAAATAAATACGATGGTTATTGTGAGGAAGCACGAGTTGGGAAAATATAAAATAATTACAGGGGATGGGATGTTCCTTTCCCCGTACTACAAGGGTGAAGGTATGTATCTTGGTAGAGGATACTATAAACCTAAGAGACAAAGGGGTGTTGGACATCAATTTAGAGGAGATGGGATAATTGATACTCTCATGGGTATTGGTTCAACTATTCTTAAACATAAAGACCTAATTGGTTCAACTGCTTCTGCTGTGGGAAATGTAGCAGGTGCTGTAAAGAGTATAAAAGATGCTCAGAAAGAATCTCATAAATTACAAGCAATAAAAGAAATTAAGAAAGGTAAAACTCAGTTGTCCCCCAAGAACGACAGAAAATAATTCAAATACTTGGATCAGGGTTTCAAAAGTTTTAACATCTTTTTTCCTAAATAAATACAAGTATGGAAGCAATTGATAGTATCTATGATTTGGATGATACTATTATTATCTCAAACTCCACTAAAAAGAAGATTACTTCAAGGTAAATGCAATAACTGGAACAGACTGGAATACAAATGGTACAAAAAGTTTTGAAATAAATAATCAACAAACCTATTTGAATCTCTCCGAAAGTTTCTTGTTGTGTAAATTTAAATTCACTAAGGCTGGGAATAACACAAACGCTACACTTGTAAATGATTTCTTCTGGAAAATGTTTGATAGTGTGCGATTGTATATTGGAACACAAGAAGTTGAAGCGGTTGATTATGTCTCTGCTGTATCTGAAATGATGAAATTTACACTCTATACATTCAGTGATAGAATGGGAAAGGGGTCTGTCGAAGGTTTTATTCCTGATATGTCAACGGGAACAAACACAGACCCTGGATATATTCAAAGGAAAGGAATGTATAATGATGATACAAAAGCAGAAAATAGTTTTACTGTGGCAGTTCCTCTTAAAGGTATATTTGGATTTTGTGATTATGATAAAGTTCTGTATGGTCTTAAAATTAGATTTCAACTACAAAGGAATGATAATGAAAATAGATTGCTTTTTGGTGTTGGTAATGCTTTTGGTGATCAGAATAAATTTGTAATTGAGGAGATGAGTTGGTATATCAGTGAATATACTCCTAATCTTAAAACAGAAGAGATGTTGAATCGAAGACTTAACTCAAAAAAACCACTCAGTGTATCATACCTCAAAAGAAGATGTCAACACGTTAAACTCAATCAAACTACTTACACGTGGAATTTGGGTGTTCTGGAAGGAAAGCCACGATATCTGTGGATGATTTTTAAAAAGCCAGATGGTGATACTGCGACTGATAAGAATAATGCATTGAGTGATAATGCTAAGGTGAAACAACTTCGCGTTTCTCTAGATGGAACATTTTATCCACGAGATAGATTGGAAATTAATTGGGAAAAAAATGATTTTGCTGAAGCATACAAGTCTTACCAAAAGGTGTGTGAAAGTAATGGAAATAAAGAACCTATTTTGGATATGACAGCATTTAAAAGTTTGTATACAATCTATACGTTTGACCTGAGCGCTCAAAAAGAAACTATAAAGTCTAATCGAGTGGATACTTCCCTATACATTGAAAGAGGAGAGAGTGAAGAAGTTGATACATATTGTTTGCTTTTGGAAGAAACAGAATTGCAGATTAATACAGATAATGGTGTGATGATTAGTCTCACATAATTTTTTGTTAAATAAATGAGTGGCAAAGTACCAACTGGGGTATATGTTAATCAAATCAATCTTCATAAACTATCATCTTGTGTTCAAAATCAAAAGCCTTGTACGATTAACGTTAATACAATTCAGAGAAAAGGAGCAGTAAGAATTGATGTTTTGCTCACAAGAGAACAGGTTAAAATCTTGAATGACACTGGCTCACTTAAAATTAAAATGACAAAACCAATGTTGAAAAAATATTCAATAAGAGAGACGAGTGGAGGATTTCTCCCATTTCTAATTCCTTTATTTGCTGGTTTAAGTGCGGTTGGAGCATTGACGGGTGGTATTTCAACAGCGGTCAAAACTGCCAACGAAAGGAAGGCTCAACTCCAGGCTCAAAAAGAATTGGAAAGACATAACAAAGAGTTGGAGAAACAAATTAGTGGAAGTGGTGTAATTGTAGATTTTGCTGAAAAACTTGAAGGTCTGCCTGATAAAGCGAGATTGTTAGTTGGAGATATGCTTTCTTCTATAGCACAAGCAGGTGTAAAATTAACGAAAAGAGGTAATGGATTATATCTTTCTAATAAATAAATGAGCATTGATGAGTGGTTGAAAGAATTTGGAAAGAATACAACATCAAATTTACAACTTGCCAAATATTGTAAGAAATTAAAAATTCATAATGTGGTTATTTGTATGAGAGATGAATTAACAAATGTGTCGAAACATACAAAGAATATTATTATGAACTTAGAAGATAATGATGGGAACGGTTCTCATTGGGTTTGTATTTTTAATAGTCAAGACAAATATTATTTTGATAGTTTTGGTCTTCCACCACCTGTTGAAGTCATAAAATTCTTACAGAATGGTGTTTATCAAACATTTCAAGTCCAAGAATTAAATTCCAAGTGTTGTGGTCAATTATGTCTATATGTGTTATTTCAACTCAACAAAAATAAAAAATTTTATGATATTATTTTTAATCTAATATAAATGACTTATGTTGGTAAAGATGGTTCTATCTTTGGTGTATCTCAAGAACTGGATATTGATTTATCAAATTATTACACAAAGGCACAGGCTGAACGACATAAATATAATATAAACAAAAATATTAACATGAAAAATGCTTATAAATTAAAAAATTATCCAAGCCCGACTGACGCAAATGACTTGGTGAGATTAAGCGATTTATCACAATATATATACTTAAATAAAACGGCTGTGTATTCTAAAGATACAGAAGTGTTGATATTATCTCCAGGTCATACAGAATTCACAGTTCGAATTAAAATAAATTTTTATAAAGAAGGGCGTATCGTTTGTATGAGAATAGAACAATGGGGGTATGATATGAATGATTTAGGGTATAATTGGTCATTTAAAATTAACCTCGAAGATCTGGAACAATTAAATCAGTCTCGTAAGGAAGAATATTATCCACTTGGTATCGAGAATGAGTTTTGTGGAGCCACGATTAGTAAACAACAAATAAAAGAATTTAATAAGGGTAAATATAATAATGGTTTTGCCCTTGTTTATCTCATGAAAACAGAAAAAACAGGATTATATATAATAAGTAAGGAAATACAAAATGATTTAACTATGGGAAGATGGGGAGGTGTTTCGTGCCATAATATTATTCTAACATATATTTCTAATACATAAATGACAGCAAGAAGGCTTCAAGAAAATTATCATTTCTGTGTTCAAGCATACCTTCAAGAAAAGGGTATTCGGTATTTTAATAAATATGTTCTACAACATAAGAATGAGGTATTTTCAATAAAAGATTGGCATTATGCTGATGTTGATAAACCAACAACTTTAGATTTAATTAGAATGTTAAATAATGAAAAAATTATAAGGTTAAGAAAAGGTAAGGCTCTTTTAGAAATTCAAAAGAAATTTTATTGGTATCCTGTTGTAAAAAAATTATTTTGGATACAGGAATAACAAGAAATCCTGATGAATATATGTATAATATTCTATGGGGTGTAAACGATTCAAGTATAGTAAGGGATGAGGAAGGAGTTGAAGAAGAGAGGGAAGAGGAGGAAAAGGAGGAGGAGGAGAGAGAGAAGGAGGAAAGAGAGAAGAGAGAGAGGGAGGAAAGAGAGAGAATGAATAAATATCAAAATATGGAAACCAGTGAGATTCAAAAAAGAATAGAGGTATTAAAGAAATTAACTTATCTCACCAGGGAGGAATACAAAGAATTAAAAAGTCTATTTACAATACTTTCGACAAGACTATCGACATCGAGAAGACATGTATTTTAATTCAAGTTTTTTCTTAAATAAATGGAGGAGAGAGTGAAGGCATTTCTAAGGATTCTTTATGTTTTAAAAATTAAGATTCAAATGTGCATGTTGGAAACTAAAAAGGTTTTTGCACTCTGCAGAAATTTTTCTCATAAATAAATGAGTTATTGTCTCAAATGTAAAAAGAAAACTAATACTAAAAATATTTCATATATTAAAAGTAAAAATAACAGGGTTATACAAAAAGGTATATGTTCGGTGTGTGGTTCAAAAAAATCAATTTATCTCCAAACACAAACTCGGAGGAGATATACAAAAGTTTTTATCAGGAAGTAAATTTACAACTACTGGAATACCAGGAATTACATCTTCCAGGGTATTCTTTCTGTGGTCCAGGCACAAACTTGGATAAAAGATTAGATGAGGCAGACAATCCTAAATCCTGGAGTAAACCAATCAATAGAGTTGATGAAGTGTGCATGAGACACGATATTGATTATGGGAATACCACAACGTTGGAAGAAAAGCATGAAGCCGATAGAGAAATGTTATATAATTTGTCTCTGATACAAAATCCAACCTTGAGAGAAAAAGTTGATAGGTTCATCGTGAAGAAGATGATTAGTGCTAAATTGAAACTTGGACTTGGAAATTCAAAAAACTTATAGGCTCTAATGATGCCATTAAGACTGAAGAGCAATTAGCTGATGAATTACATAAACCAATATTCACAAAGTTTCAGAGAAGGAAAGTTTATTCCAAGGAAGTTGATTATATCTGGTCTGCTGATTTGATTGAACTCAATAATGATAAGGGGTACAAGTATGCTTTAACCGTTATTGATTTGAGGAGTAGATATGCGTGGGTTGTCCCTTTAAAAAACAAAACAGGTAATACTCTTATGTTAGCTTTTCAACAGATATTTAATAAAAGTAAGAGAAAACCTAAGAAATTGTGGACTGATGAGGGTAGAGAGTTTTATAACAAGACATTTATGAATTTTTTAAAAAATAACAGTATTACATTATACAGTACCTTTAATGAAGGGAAGGCAGTTGTTGTTGAACGTTTTAATCGTACCTTAAAAGAGAGACTATATAAAAAATTCACACAACTCGGTTCACAACAATGGTTATCTTTTATTCAGGATATTGTGGATAAGTATAATGACACGATTCACACGTCAACGAATATGAAGCCATCAGAAACATTTACAAAATTAAAATATGAAAAAGAGATTAATGTCAGAAAACCTAAGTTCAAAGTTGGTGATATCGTAAGAATATATAGGTGGAAATCTCATTTTGAAAAGGGTTTTACTGAACGATGGACGAAAGAACTTTTTAAAATTGTTGATGTAATAGATACAGTTCCTTGGACTTATAAAATATATGATTTCGAAGGGAAGAGATTTTAGGTTCATTTTATTCACAGGAATTACAAAAGACAAAACTAAGCATATAATACACCTTTGTGGACACTAGAGGGACAAGTCCGAGGTGTATTACAGTATATAATGTGTGTCAAGGGGGACGTTCTTAGATCTGTGAACCCCAAACACAGAATCCTCAACTGAATAGTCAAGGCTTAACTTTTGTTTGTGTGTGTGTGTGCAATGGGAGCAATAGGTTGGCGCTTCACTCCCTCCTACTATACACCGTTGTGGACACTCGAGGGCCAAGTCCGAGGTGTATAACAGTATATAATGTGTGTCAAGGGGGACGTTCTTAGATCTGTGAACCCCAAACACAGAATCCTCAACTGAATAGTCAAGGCTTAACTTTTGTTTGTTGATGTGTATGTGTGTGTGTCCCAACCCTCACATTCAAAATCTCAACCCCAACCCTCACATTCAAAATCTCAACCCCAACTCAATCCTCGCCCAACACAATGTCTTTTTCAAAATGAGATTTCCACCTATATATATATATATTTTTACGTTTTTTTTTTTCTTCTTCCAATTCTGTCTTTTAAGGCTTTCAGGTTTGATGACGTAGAAAGGGGGAGTAAGCCTGCACTTTCTTCCCAGAACTTTCTTGATCTTGCTCCCATCAAGCACCATCCGACAAAGAACTACATCGATAGGTTTAGATCCCAAAGAGTGATAGCAACTCCAAAAGTCTCCAAAATATAAATAAATAAAATAATAATAATAATAAATAAATAAATAAATAAATAAAAGCCCCCAAAAAGTTTCAAGTGTTCAACATAAACCCAACTTTCCAAGTCTTCAAGGTATAACCACATTCCCATTGAGTTTCCAAGATATGTATCACATTGTGAGTTATCAATCCAGAACCCACATTTCAAGTATTCAAAGTAAAACCAACTTACAAAGTCTCTTAAGGATAACTCATTTACTGATTTTTTCAAAATTTGTGAGTCTCCAAGGTAGGACCCATATTTAGAACCATCTTGGCAGAACCCTTTTCCTGAGTCTCCAAGGTAGTTATTTAAACCATCAAGGCAGAACTCATTTACTGATTTTTTCAAAATTTGTGAGTCTCCAAGGTAGGCCCCATATTTAGAACCATCTTGGCAGAACCCTTTTCCTGAGTCTCCAAGGTAGTTATTAAAACCATCAAGGCAGAACTCATTTCTTGATCTTTTCAAAATTTGTGAGTCTCCAAGGTAGGCCCCATATTTAGAACCATCTTGGCAGAACCCTTTTCCTGAGTCTCCAAGGTAGTTATTAAAACCATCAAGGCAGAACTCATTTACTGATTTTTCAAAATTTGTGAGTCTCCAAGGTAAAACTTGTATTCTGGCTCATCAAGGTATAACTTGTTCAGTGGGTATTGTCTTGATAACTCACAATGAGTACTATTGCTGTAAAACTCTTTTTCAGGATTTTGCTGGTCTCCAAGGTATAACTCTTTGGTTGGGTCATCAAGGACGAACTCGTTCTGTGGGTCTTGGTCGCTCATAAGGTCTTCAACCAAGCCAACAATTTCGCCCCAAGTTGTAGCAAAAGCAGTATTTTCATTTCGTATTTCAGACACAATTTCCTGTGAGAGAAAATAATAATGTATTAATTAAGTTATTTAATTATTAAATGAGTATGCTTCAATCAAAGTTTGAAAATAGGAAAATAAAAAATCTTACCTCAATAGATAAGAGGTTTGAATCCAGTTCATCAACTTGAAGGTTTAGTTCCATACAAGACAGAGAGTTCCAAGGAACACCAAAGTCATCCCACTCAAGGTCTTGGTCGCTCATAAGGTCTTCAACCAAGCCAACAATTTCCCCCAAGTTGTAGCAAAAGCAGTATTTTCATTTCGTATTTCAGACACAATTTCCTGTGAGAGAAAATAATAATGTATTAATTAAGTTATTTAATTATTAAATGAGTATGCTTCAATCAAAGTTTGAAAATAGGAAAATAAAAAATCTTACCTCAATAGATAAGAGGTTTGAATCCAGTTCATCAACTTGAAGGTTTAGTTCCATAGAAGACAGAGAGTTTGAGACAAGCACACAGCACACCATTGCCAGCAAGAACAAATGTTTAAAATGGAGCCTGGGTTTGAAGCTTTTATAGAGAAAGACTGGTGGGTGTGGTTTCCTTTGGAAATTCCTGGGCAAGCCTAGGCAAGCCTTCATTGGGAAATTTTTCAAAACCATAACATCCTGTAATTTTCTAGTGATTTCTTTGTGAGTCAGAGATGAACTGGAAATGATGTAAGAGTGGGCGGGGCTTAGCAAAAGTAGGCGGAGCTTAGGAAAAGTGGGCGTGGCTTAGAAAAAATACCTTATGAAAAGTGGGCGGAGCTTAGCAAAAGTAGGCGGAGCTTAGGAAAAGTGGGCGTGGCTTAGAAAAAAATACCTTATGAAAAGTGGGCGGAGCTTAGCAAAAGTGGGCGGGGCTTAGCAAAAGTGGGCGGGGTTTAAAGAAAAGTGGGCGGGGCTTATTGAATACCTTGTGGAAAGTGGGCGGGGCTTAACAAAAGTGGGCGGGGCTTAAAGAAAAGTGGGCGGGGCTTAACAAAAAATAACCTGTGGCTCAGGAGGTGGTCAAACAAGAGCATTAAGAGAAGTTTATCATTTCGTAATGGCACAAAAGGGGTATCTTAAAAAATATAAAGATTCAAATGTTTTGTTTGTCAATATTTTAGATGGGGATTATTGTGCAAAGAAAATTAAACTATTGAAGGAATTTGAGAATGAACAAATCTTTATAGGTTCAATGAGTGAGCTGTTCAACCCCCAGGTGTTCAATTCAATGAGGTTCAACCTCCAAGTTAAAAGGGGAGACAAATAAATATACCTTGGGATAAAAAGGGGATTTATTTTTAAGGAAAAAAAATATAAATCGCTGAAAATCCCCCATTCATTTACATGGGGAAAAGTGAGCCAGAATCAGTATTCTTACCCTACTCCCCTCCATCCCCTTCGTTACCTCAAATGACCGCACAGCTGACACTGCACGTGAAAAGGCTGAATGTCTAAACTCCGTGTTTCCTTCTAAATCTTGTGCCCCAAACCCTTCGCTATCTGTATCCACCTTATCCAGTCACACCCACCTGCTGCTGGACTCTGCAACCGGTCCAGACGGCATCAGCCCACATGTTCTAAAAACCTGCTCCTCTGATGATCTTGCTCACCCTCTCTCTGTTCCATTCACCCTCTCATTTGCTGAAGGTCATCTGCCATCTGCTTGGAAATCAGCAAACATTACTGCGCTGCATAAAAAAGGTGCAAAAACAGATCCTTGCAATGACAGACCAATCAGACTTCTCCCAATCATCGGCAAGGTTATGGAATCCATCATCGCTTCTGATATTAAATCCTTCCTCTTCTCCAATGGCTTGATTTCCGATCAACAATTTGGATTCAGAGCAGGTCACTCAACCCTGGATATGCTGCTTCTGCTCTCCCAACAATGGATGGAGATCCTCAATGCCAGACATGAAATCAGGGCCATCTCCCAAGACATATCACATGCCTTCAATATGGTCTGGCACCCTACCCTGCTCACCAAACTCTCTTTCTATGGTTTTCAAGGCCATCTCCTCTCATGGCTCGCAGACTTCCTCTCCTGTCACAGCCAAAGTGTGGCCCTTAATGGAGTTCTCACATCCCCTCTTCCTGCCCCGGCTAGAGTTCCTCAAGGAAGTTTCCTGGGCCCTGTTCTTTTTTCTGGTGTTCATCAATGATCTGTCTGAATCTCTGGAAAATCCTCTGTAGCTCTTTGCTGATGACTCCACCCTCTGTCATACCATCTGTCATCCCTCTGATTAGCAAGAAGCAGCCTCTTCACTCTGCAGATCTGGATAAAATCACAAGCTGATCCAACACATGGAACATGTCTTTCAAACCTGACAAATCTCACACTCTTACGATGTCTCTCTGGAAGGACCATCGGGAAAAAACCCCATCTACTTTCTCAACAATCCTCTTGAAGAAGTCCTTTCATTCACACTTTTGGACCACACTATCTGCCATGATCAAACCTGAGAAAGCCACATTCCAAGCTGGCCTCCAAAGCCAGTCGCCGACTGGGCATCGTCTGTCGTGCAAAGTCTTCCCTTGGCACACCTGAGCTCCTGACCACATACAAAGCTCTTCATCTGCAGCCGAATGGAGTACTGCTCTTCCCTCTGGGCTGGTGTTCCTGCCTCTCACCTTATTCAGCTTCACACTGTGGAAACCAAGGCATTTAGGATCATTGATGTCTCCCGCGATGAGGCTGAGTCTTGGGGTCTCTTACTCTCTCACCGCAGCCAGGTCCCTGATCTTTCTGTCTTCTACCGTCTCCTCTCCGGCCCCGCCCCCCCTGCTCTGTCTGAGATATGTCCCCCTATATTTCTGAATGGTGCTCAAGGTGTGCCAGCAACGCCCTTTTGGTAAAACTACCAAAATCAAGAATCACTGCTCACCTTTACTCTTTCATTCCACTTTCTTTTTCTTTTTTTACCTTTGGAACAAACTCCCAAACTCTGTTCAATCCCACTCTACCTTCCAGGTGTTCAAAACATCTGTTCACCACCATCTCTTATCTTCCCCCTTCCAAAACCACGATCTTTTCTACCCCCGTTAATCCACCCCAAACCCACCTCCTTCAAATTCTCTGCTTTCATTCCTGAAAGTCCCTGTCGTGTAAGGACCTGAAAGTCCCTGTAGTGTCCATCTTCTTAACCTTGTGTACCCCACCCCATCCCTCTCCCTTCCACAGATCTCATATCTCTGTTCCCCACTTCTTTTTCCTTTCCTCTCTCACCCCTCTTGTCTCCTACTCCCCTTGTACGTTCTGTGTGTTAGCTCTCATACGAGCCTCGATGGTGTATATTAAAAAAAAAATATTATATATATATATATATATATATATATATATATATATATATATATATATATATATATATATATATATATGTAGCATGCAATCTAAAAAAGTAGTGAACTGATTTAGACGAAACTTGGTGGATGAGTTTGGTTGGTGACAAGAACAAGTTGATTAATAGGTGAGCAATGAACGAATTACAAAATATATACTGTACAGCCTGGCAGAGATATGTGCTCCACTGAATGCGGTTCTTGTTTAAATCGAAGATTCGCAAGTATATTGATTGGTCTGGTCTGTGATTCTGTCTGTTTGTTTGTTTGTCAATCGCCTACAAGTCACAATGTAAAACCAATCTTCACGAAACTTGACGAATAGTCTAGGAGCCAGGCCACATTTAATTAGACTATTGAGCACAAAAGCTTCAGCGAAATGAAAGCAAACGACCATCAGTGCTGACCCAGAAAAGCCAATTCTTAAGTTTTTCTAGGTCAGCCTAAGACCTTTGGCGCCTATTTGAAATGGCGCCAAATTTCACTTTTGTTTAGACTTTTGAGCACAAGTGTGATTTTAGGTATATAGAATCCTTATGCGGCTCTTTCTCAGAATCCGTAACTTAAGAATGCGCCTAGGTCAGCCTAATGAGCTTAAGAATGCCACGAATTACCACTAATTATAATTTTAATTAGACTTTTGAGCACAAGATCGAAACATGTCGCAAATGAAAGATGAATGTATAACAAGACAGAATATATCACTTAAGAACGCAATTAGGTCAGCCTAAGTACCTTAAGAATCAATTAACAGTGATCAACACCAACCAATTGTGGCCAATGCAGAGTTAATCAATGTTGCTCAGCCACACCTGAAACTTATATTTGTGTATTCCAATCATCATGGTTATTCCAGAAATACTGAAATAATAAACATCTGGGTTAGTCTAATGAGCTTAAGAACGCCACTAATTACCACTAATTATCACTTTAATTAGACTTTTGAGCACAAAAACGAAACATGTCGCAAATGAAAGTTGAGTGAATAACAATACAGAATATGTCACTTAAGAACACAATCAGGTCAGCCTAAATACCTTAAGAATCAATTAAAGGTGATAAAGGTGACATTTATCACCTTCAACTTATTGCATCAGTCGCAATTTCTTGGTATGGTGAAACTTTTATCGAATAAAGCGCGACCATCACGAAAGTACTATTGGTTAGTAACTCAAACGTCATGGTTAATAACACAGTCGTAGTATATAGATAGTAATACACGGTCATTGCGAAAACATCAACTAAGTCAAACTGATGAGCTTGAGAAACACACTGTGACCCGCACTGATTATCACTTTGATTTTTCACTTGAAAATTGACAAATTTGGTCAATATTTTCACGCACTCCAACACGACCGAGGAATAATTAATATTGATCTTATACCAAAACCTGTCAATAACATAATTTATATTTAATCATTTGTTTCATCATCTGATGAAACTGAAATATTTTCGTCGTCGCTGGAAGCGGTCAGTTCATCCTGATTGTCATCTTCAATTTGTAGTTTATCAGGTAGCTGTGGACCTTCGAACCAGACGATTTCGTACCTGTTGTCCTTAATCTCCCATCCTTTGTCCGGAGCTTGCTGTATTATGGCCTGGTCAGCACTAGTCCACATCCTCGCTACAAATGCTCATCGCTCAAGATGGAGCAGGAACTCTGCTCTACAGGGTGGAAGGCTACTGTCAACGCCTTTCAGACTGTGGAACGGGTTCGTTGACTTCACCTAAGGACTGTAAGCCTTTCCGAATGCTTGATACTGTACGTGGTTCAAAGATGTAGCCGTCTTGTATCCGTACATGGAACACGTAAACCCTTCGATCGCCTGCACAGTAGATGCATTACATCCACCATCACGGGACAAACTCGAGAATGCTTCTTTGAATTGTTCACTATTCTCCACGTTTTATGCAGGACGTATCTTCCTCATCCTTACAAATGCTGAATTATAGTCACATCCGGTAAAGGTGTGTAAGGCAGGAAGTGCAGCACACATCTCTGGTCCTATTTGATGTGCTATGGTCGATATATTGATGTATCGCCGATTCTTCCCTGTTTCTGTATCCATCCATACTTTTCCCACAAACTTTTGGCAATGATGCAGGAGGATTACACAGATGTCAGTATCAGAAGCTCTTACTATGATATTACCCGTGATTCCTTGAGCTGACATGGCAGCAATGTGGAGAATGATACGGGTATCAGCCTCATGGTGATTGCTCTTTAACTAATCGACGTCTTCTTGCACGACTTGACCATTTCGGCTGGCTATATGAACACATCTGTCGTTGAAGCCACCGAAGAAGTTGCGCTCACCAATTAGAGGTCCATACTCAGCTTTTCCCCATTCACGTGCAAGGATCAGGGGCAGTTGGTGCTTGAACGAAGTAGACTTCAAAGCATCCTTGAGTTTCGGTCTTGCTTGCTCAGGGCCTGTAATGTTGTATGTTCCTTCTGCATGAATTAGTAGCTCATTAAACTGAATAACTGAGGGCATAGATATGCTCACCCGATGCATCAATTTCCACTTCCAGGGGCGCTGTCGTCATCCCTTGTTCAATCGAATGATCGGGCTCCTGATCATGTGATGAGATCATCTCCACATCTGAAAAATGTTGACATCGCTGCCTTAATTTCTATCAAATTTGCATACTATAGTGGACCGATACATCGAATGTCTAATCAGCTAAAAGTGTCACATTGTAGATGAATTTAAGATGATGAATATGCATCATCTAACGGCCTGAAACTGAGAATTTGGAAATTTCCATTCAAATGTCACCACGTACATTATCGATGAATACACCAAAGTACTCACCTCCTTCGTCTGATTCCATTACTACTTGGAGAGTCAATGGCTAGAGAATCGTAGTCTGCAGTGGGCTGCCCCCTCCAAAGTCACCCGAATTAACAAAAACACATGTTCATTAGAGGTGGCTCTCCGGCAGAACCTGACATCTCAGCGATGTACCAGACCTAAAAAGTTTTGGTGCCGCCACCAATGTTTAGTTTCGGTGTAGGTGGGAAACTACGTGGTTGTAAAAAAAGGGAAGTAGTTTCGTTTTCTGCCGGGCGTTCAACAATGGGGTTGCGCCGAGCAACTTTGGTTAAAGTTACAGTAAAGTTACCATTGGTTAGCGTTAACCACTTTAACTGATTCTTAAGGTACTTAGGCTGACCAGATTTCATTCTGAAGGGACATATTCTGTATTGTTATTCACTCGACTTTCATTTGCGACATGTTTCGTTTTTGTGCTCAAAAGTCTAATTAAAGTGATAATTAGTGGTAATAAGTGGCGTTCTTAAGCTCATTAGGCTGACCTAGGCGCATTCTTAAGTTACGGATTCCGAGAAAGGGCCGCATAAGGATTCAATATTCCTAAAATCGCACTTGTGCTCAAAAATCTAAACAAAAGTGAAATTTGGCACCATTTCAAATGGGCGCCAAAGGTCTTAGGCTGACCTAGAAAAACTTAAGAATTGGCTTTTCTGGGTCAGCACTGATGGTCGTTTGCTTTCATTTTGCTGAAGCTTTTGTGCTCAATAGTCTAATTAAATGTGGCCTGGCTCCTAGATTAGAAATGGTAGAGTTAGTCATAAGCAAGAAGCCTAATGATTTTGAAGTCAAAAGGTCCACAAAGGCCAAAGGTCAGCAATTTTTTCAAATTTCTAAAATCCTCAATTTTCATCTGAATGATTGAAATTTGAACAGGATTTGCATATCAGGTCACTGAATCCAACCATCAATTATTTTAAGATCAAATTTGTTTTAGGGATTTCACAAGTATCCTATTCTGCATGATGTCTTTCTTGTTACTTTGTTTATACGTATGTATGTGTGTGTGTGTATATATATATATACTTCAAAAACTAAAAAAGCTACTGAACCAAATCTAACCAAATTTTACATGTTAGCTCAGCGTAACTCAGATATGGTTTCTGTCAGGGTAGCACATCTGGCGGAGGGGTTCAAGATGGGGGGAAGACCCCAATTATATCCATGTAAATGTGTATCATGTAGCCCCACCCGGTGATTGCTGATATTATAAATAATCTTATTCTTATATAAAGAGAGGTTAAAAAAATTAACAACATGCATTGCGGTAATGTTGAAATCTGAGTGAGAATAATGCGAAAATTTTTGAAATGTTTCATTACCCTCATTTTCAGCGAAGGTTCAAACCAATGAATCCAACATGAAGCTTTGCAGTGAAGCGAATGTGATTTTTGCTCACGCCATATAAACATATAAGCAGCAATGATGGTTGATGAAGGTGATGTTAGCTATATCAATCTCACGAGCAATGAAAAGGTCGGATATACTTCTATGATGATGTGTTGGTAACTTATTCAGCACATGTGCAGACTAGAACGGCAATCGGTAGAGCGCATACCTCCTCCGGGCTAAACATTTTACATATTTGTATCTCACTGATAGGTCGGATCTCAATACGAACCTGAACCAAAACCTAATCGACTTATTATTGTCACCGACCCAACTCATCCACCAAATTCTGTCCGAATCCATCTACAACTTTATTTAAAATATCATGCTATATATCGGTTTTGGCCCGATTCCTCAATGGTGAAGAATGACTTATAAAATTAAAAATTTTCATATCCGGATTCGGACTCTGCGACCCGTCCAGGATTGTGCCCAAAAGCCAAGGAGACTGCTTAAGCAGCACCAACGCTCTGTACAGAGTATGATCCCAATGGATGGATGGATGGATCGCCATTGCAGATGGAACACCTTAACTGCACTTAGATGCTGTAACCACATGGTATGATTGTGTGCAGTGCTGCGCAAATTAAACGCCTAAGTCCGGTGGACGGTCATTTCCTTCTGAACCCCATTCTTCCTCCTGTACGCGAATGTGGAATTTTGCGTCGTGTACTTATACGGACATGAGGCAGTAAAAAACAAAGCGAGGACTCAGAGCTGGAAGCCATATCAAGCATCCAATATTGACTATCACCGGGAACCGCCTTTGACACGATCATTCGAGGGAGTTTCGGTACAAGACCCTCATTAATATAACTATCGTGAGACCGAATGGTCATTATCACAACCCAAGTCCCCCTTCAATGTCATGTAATCTGCGTTCTCTCAACAGAAAAGTTGATAAATTAATCCTGATCATGAATCATAACAGTATTGACCTTGCAGCTATTCCTGAAACTTAGTTCTCTCCTGATCAATCTGTGGACTTATTAACTATTCCAGGCTTCGAATTGTTTTTGCACCCAAGGATGGAGTGAAGAGGAGGTTTTGCTATTTCCAGGAAGCTTCACCTTCGAGATGTACCTCTTAATGTTTCAGTGCCTGAAAATCTCGAAGTGATTTGGGTGAGGGTCCGACCTCCTCATTTGCCATGATCGACAGCGAGAATAGTCATCACCACTGCATATTACCTTCCAAAGAGTCCACCAGCAAGCGAGCTGTTAGATCACCTTTGCTTGATGATAAGATCAGGTACTCAATCTGCAGCCGGATACTGGAGTCACTATTCTTGGTGGCTTCAATCGACATGAACTTTTCACTTTACTTTCAGACTCGATGGTGCAGATAGTGAACGAGCCCACTGGTAATGATACTACCCTGGACAAGATTGGAACGAATCTTGCCAAACATTAAAGTCCGGTTGAGATTATTTCACCCTTGGGACTCAGTGATCATCAATGTGTTGTTGTAAGACGATCAACCCCTCCCCCCCCTCTTTCCGTGTAGGAACATTGTTCACAAACCAGGTGTAAGACCTATGAAAGAGAGTGATTCACGGAGGTTTGGAGCATGGTTGAGCAATCATAGATTGATCTGAGGTCTTGTCTACCAAGAACATGAATAACAAGTGCAACAAGTTTCATCACACACATCACCAGGTGATCGACACCTACTTCACACAATGAAGTGTTCACCAACATCAGCAAGATAAAGCATAAAACGCCGTTCATGAAGACCCTTGTACAAACTCGTCAACATGCTTTCCACCTGAATGGAAAATGTCCACGATGGAGATATTATCGCAATAAAGTCGGACACAAAATTAAGGCAGCAAAGCGAAATTACTATACTTCCATGGTAAAATGTTTAAAACGTTCAAACCCAGCAGCATGGTATCGCGAGATTCGTGTAATGACTGCTGGTAGCAGTAACTCACATTGCAACATTGCAGTTGAGAATATCAAGCAATCAGATTACCAAGCTATTGCTGATGCAATATGTTCATACTTTATATCCGTTGGAGGAGATTTACAACTACGTGTATTTGGCATCAGGTCAGGTCAGGTATGGGAGCATGCGCCAGAGCATCGCGTCGCAACATCCACTTTCTGCTGGTACTCCAGGGGCCTCCGTCTGGCCATCCCTCAGGCAGATGCCTGGCCCATCCCCATCTCCTTGAGATGCCGATCAACCTGCTGCAACCACGAGGCACTTGGTCAGCCCATTGGCCTCCTCCACTCATGAGACTCCCTCGCTGAGAGAATCTGGTGAACAGGATCAGCGTCAGGAAAACGAGCCACATGTCCATACAGCTGCAGCTGACGCTCACGGACAATGCAGGTAACAAATCTCATTTGAGTCTCTCTCAGCAAACGCTCGTTGGACACAAAGTCTGACCAGCGATAGCCAAGGATTCTCCCAAGAGACCTGGTACCAAAGGAATTAAGTCTCCGTCTCAGATCCTTGGTCAGAGTCCAAGTCTCGCATCCACAGAGCAAGACTGGAAGTACCAAGGACCTGAAGACTCGGACTTTCGTCCTCCTGCACAGGTACCGGCAACGCCACACCCCATTATCCAGTGAATCCATGACTCCCCAGGCCCGACCCAGACGTCTATTGACCTCTGACTCACAGCCAGCAGACATGAATATCACTGCCAAGGTAAGTGAATCTCTCCACGACCTCAACATCCTCACTACAAACATCCTCAACTTCCTCATTTGGCATCTCAACCCCCAAAAGTGTGCAATTGTTAACTTCTGTTTCGCTCGAAACAAACCACTCCCTTCTCACCTGTCATTGAATGATGTTGTAATCCAAAATTGTAATATCATTGAACTGTTTTGGGTATCTTCATCCAGGCAGATTTGAAATGGGATGTCCATGTCAGTTCTATCGTCAAAAGAGCTAACAGATGTTTCGGAAGTGACATGATTCAGAAGTTAAAATACCATTCCCAACCAAGTACTGACCTCGTGACCATTTTCACATCTTTTGTTCGCACCGTATTAGAATATGGAGCTCTTGTGTGCTCAAGGAGAATCACAAAGCAGCAGTGCAATGCTGTTGAATTTGTTCAGAAAAGGGATTGCAGACTTATTCTTGGCCCAAAGTATTGTAGTTACTCGGATGCTTTACACGATTGTGGTATGGAGTCACTCGAGAAGAGATGTGAACAATTTTGTTGTTCTTTCGTGAGCGTTTCCAAATTGCAAACTTCACCACTTGTTACCTGCACACAGATCTTGCAGCAGCTATCAGCTATGCAACAGAAAACAACAAACTGAGCGAAAATGTCAAACCACAACATTCAAGATCAGCCCCATGACATTTCTTATCGGCACAATGAATAAATTGCAGTGATTGTTAAAATTTGAACTTTGATGTTATATGAATTGCTAAATTATTGCAAAATTATTTTTTCTTGGTCATTTTTATTCTGCTTTGATGTTCTTTTTATCACCATTTTATTGTATATTTTATTTGCTAAAATTATCAGTTGTGAAACTTCCCTCAATTGAGCCTTTGGCCGCGATGGAAATTCAATTGAAATAGACCTTTTATTATTACCCTCGCCGAAGGAAAGGGTATTGCATTTGGGTCTGATTGTTTGTTACTTGCAAAATCGAATATTTTTCAAGGATATTGGTCAGTCGATTTTGTTATTCTGTCTATCTTTTTGTCACCAACAGGCCACAATTTTAAGCCGATCTTCACGAAACTTCACCACATGGAAGAATTTGTCATAAGGAAGAAGACTATTGTTTTTGAGGTCAAAAGGTCAAAAGGTCAACATAGGCTTAAGGTCACCAACTTAGGTGAGATTTCTTAAATCCTCAATTTTCATCCGATTGACTTGAAATTTGAAGAGGATTTATACTTCAGGTCACTGAATTCAACCAGCCAATTATTTTTGAGATCAACATGGACCAAAAGGTCAATATAGGCCCAAGGTCAAGAACTAAGGTGGTGTTTGTAAAATCCTCAATTTTCATCCGATTGACTTGAAATTTGAAGAGTTGTATATCAGGTCACTCAATTCAACTACCAATTATTTTTGAGGTCAAATTTGTTTTATGAATTTTGCAAGTATCTTGCTTTGCACGACGTCTTCTTCTTGTTTGTTTGTCTGTTTGTTTGTCTGCACAGAACTTTCATATTTTTCTCCACAACTGCTTTCGGATTGTGACTAAATTTTGACAATTGGTGCAACTACTCATGTAGAATGTTTTACTGATAATTATGATGTATTATGTCATGTGGTGTGGCAGCCATATTGGAAAAATGGAAAAACTTTGGACCTTTAACTCTGAAACTGCACCAAGGAAAAAACTGAAACTTGGCACATAGCAAGTACTCCTCATGCGAAATGAGTGTGATTTTTTTTTGACATCTTAGGTGCCTTCATTATGACATCATAATTGCATATGAAGATCATTACATCCGATCAGTATGAAAATTTTTGAGGGTCATCAAGTGATAAAATGGTCCACAGAAAAATTTTTTGATGATATCTTTGGCCATGTGATTTGGCAGCCATATTGTGTTTTTATTTTTTTTTTACTTCAAAAATCGTCTTCTCTGAAATGGCTGAACCAGTCATCACTGCCAGAATTTATCAAGTGGCAGTTCTAATTATGTCTCTCATAAATTACGAAACACACCAGTACACAACGCCACACAAAACACACCACTCAAAACTACACAACATGCCATACAACACACCACAAAAAACAAGACCTGGTGAAGGTCTGCAAACTCTGATTGCTCTTTTTTTTGTTATTAGTAGTAAATACCACCCGCCACTTCTCTGACGGGAATACTAAAGGGGGGGAGGGGAAGTGCAGGAAAAAAAGAGAGGGGGGGGGAGAGACAGAGAGAGAGAGAGAGAGAGAGAGAGAGAGAGAGAGAGAGAGAGAGAGAGAGAGAGAGAGAGAGAGAGAGAGAGAGAGAGAGAGAGGAGAGAGAGGGAGAGAGAGGAGAGAGAGGAGAGAGAGGAGAGAGGAGAGAGAGGAGAGAGAGGAGAGAGAGGAGAGAGAGGGAGAGAGAGGAGAGAGAGGAGAGAGAGGAGAGAGAGGAGAGAGGAGAGAGAGGAGAGAGAGGAGAGAGAGGAGAGAGAGAGAGAGAGAGAGAGAGAGAGAGAGGAGAGAGAGGAGAGAGAGGAGAGAGAGGAGAGAGAGGAGAGAGGAGAGAGAGGAGAGAGAGGAGAGAGAGGGAGAGAGGAGAGAGAGGGAGAGAGGGGAGAGAGGGAGAGAGAGAGGAGAGAGAGGAGAGAGAGAGAGAGAGAGGAGAGAGAGAGAGAGAGAGAGAGAGAGAGGAGAGAGAGGAGAGAGAGGAGAGAGAGGAGAGAGAGAGAGAGAGAGAGAGAGAGAGAGAGAGAGGAGAGAGAGGAGAGAGAGGAGAGAGAGGGAGAGAGAGGAGAGAGAGAGAGAGAGAGAGAGAGAGAGAGAGAGAGAGAGAGGAGAGAGAGGAGAGAGAGAGAGAGAGGAGAGAGAGGAGAGAGAGGAGAGAGAGGGAGAGAGAGGAGAGAGAGGAGAGAGAGAGAGAGAGAGAGAGAGAGAGAGAGAGAGAGAGGGGAGAGAGGAGAGAGAGGGAGAGAGGGAGAGAGAGGAGAGAGAGAGAGAGAGGAGAGAGAGGAGAGAGAGGAGAGAGAGGAGAGAGAGGAGAGAGAGGAGAGAGAGGAGAGAGAGGAGAGAGAGGAGAGAGAGAGAGAGAGAGGAGAGAGAGGAGAGAGAGAGAGAGAGAGAGGAGAGAGAGAGAGAGAGAGAGAGAGAGAGAGGAGAGAGAGGAGAGAGAGAGAGAGAGAGAGAGAGAGAGAGAGAGAGAGAGAGAGAGAGAGAGAGAGAGAGAGAGAGAGAGAGAGAGAGAGAGAGAGAGAGAGAGAGAGAGAGAGAGAGAGAGAGAGAGAGAGAGAGAGAGAGAGAGAGAGAGAGAGAGAGGAGAGAGGAGAGAGGAGAGCGGAGAGAGGAGAGAGGAGAGAGGAGAGAGGAGAGCTTAGAGGAGTGAGAGAGAAGAGTTGGATGGGTAAAAGAGAGAGGAGAGGGGGGGAGCAAGGAGGGATATGGGAGGGTGTGGGAAGGGAAGGCAGACATGCGGTAGAGCGTTAAAAACAATTCATACTGTCTCATCAAAATGATTTTCCATCGAATAACAGTGAAGATGGAAACAAAATAATGTCTGAAATCCATTTTCTACCGGTCGTACTATAGATATGGCCTGGAACACCACCCGGACACGTCCGGAGACAAAACCCGCCAGACACATCTGGAGCCAAGCCATCCGGACACACACACTGCACGGACACATCTGGAGACAAACTCCCGTCCAGATACATCTGCAGACGAACTCCCGTCCGGACTTAAATAGGACATAGAAAAAGCCTCACAGCCTCATTTGTGTTCCGGTTAAGGTATTGGACGTGCGTTAAGTGTGTGTTTAGGGCGAAGTGGTCCTCTGTATTGCCCAAGAGGGAATGGGCTTTCTCTATTTTAGCAGTGAGTTAGGTTAAGGATATTCTGTGTGTGTGTGTGTGTGTGTGTGTGTGTGTGTGTGTGTGTGTGTGTGTGTGTGTGTATGTGTGTGTTGTGGTGTGTGTGTGTGTATGTGTGTGTTGTGGTGTGTGTGAGTGTGTGATCTCCATGTGTGGTGGGTGGGTGTCGAGAGATGAAACATATACTGATCAGGTGTGTGTGTGTGTGTGTGTGTGTGTGTGTGTGTGTGTGTGTGTGTGTGTGTGTGTGTGTGTGTGTGTGTGTACATATGTGGGAGTTGCTGTGTCTTCTGTGTCTTCCTTTATTCTTCATCTTCTTGCATTTGGCAGCTTGGTTGCCAGATAGCTATCATTTTGTTGGGGCGTGGCTGTGCCACTGATGCTGTGCCCCCATACCAGTATTCTGGTACTCATTTCGTCGACCTCAGAAGGATGACAGGCTGAGTCAACCCCACCTGATGTTAATTCAGTGGCCAACGGGGCTCAAGCTCAAGATCCTAAGACCCCAAGCCAGCCACCCAAACCACTAAGCCAACACCAGGCTTATCTTCCTTTATGTCTGAACTTTTTGAGATATCTTGTTCACAGACAGCCAAACAGACAGACAGGGGTGGAAACACACATCTGTCCAACTTTGGTGGTGGAGATAACGGTGACAGCTGTACTCTCCAGTTTCCATGTCCCTGTGGTGGAGAGTACATCCGACACCATGGAAGAGAATTTGGATGTCACTTCACCAAACGTGATGATGGAAACATACAGATCATTTCAGACTGTAAAGCATGAATTGAAGGCTCATCGTTTGACATCAGTTCAGATGTGTTACCATCCAGAACCCAAACATGCCAAAGTAGATCCTGCCCTGTGCGAAAACCTACAAGAAGGACTTCACACAAGTAAGGATATGAAGCAAAAGAGGAAACGTTAAGTGCAATCCGAGTACGTTGTATGTGACATTTCAAGTTCAGTGTCTCCAACAAAGAGGAAGTTTCATGAAATTGAATCTACAGAGGCTGAAAACTCAAGGAGTTCATGAACAAAGGCTTTAACCGAAGAAGAAACAGTTTTCTTCAATCAAATCAGACTAATTCTACCAAGTTTGGGTTATTATAAAATATCCTATAACCAATGTTATGTTGTCAGATTCAGAAGTGTGATAACGCCGTTACGACTACTACCTCCAGACCATCCTTTTCAACCCTTTTATTCATTATTTACCTTAATGTAGCACACTCGCCTCTAAGCTATCCAGCTTGGGTTGGAATCCTGACCCAGCTCTAAACTATCATCCTGGTGTTTCACAGGCAGGGTGATTCATGAAAGTTTGGTATATGTCAGATGCGACGTTAAACTGGGCACCCATCCTCTAGCAATCATTGTTTGAATATGTTAAATATCCCGCTATCTTTTGATGAAGTCAGCGAGTTGTTTATCACCCAGGAGTCAATAAACATCCTGGCCAAGTGACAAATTCTTGCTGAACTAGTTGTGGGGCTAATGCCTCAGTTAGTGGTGGCCTTTGCCAAAAGACCAAAAGGACTGCCAATTTAGTGTGATGTGCTACATCGTCATATACAGCGATTCTGCCATTATCCTTCATTTGGCTTCAACAGACTCCATCAACAACAACAACACACACACCACTTCATCCTGCCTGTCAGTTTGGCTAATTATTAAGTCACTTTATAAACACTTTTTCATTTCCATTTATGTGAGTAATTGTAATATCTGTCTCCCTGTACTCTCTGTGCTTAACTGGAAACATAAAAGCATTAAACTTGGAATACATATTCATTATTATACATTTGAAGCCACAGATCACACAAAATTGTTGTAGATTTGAAAATTCAGACCCCTTTGGATATTGTGATCACAATGTCCATCGTGGTGTGTCATGTCATTCACCTCCATGACAATTGTGGATGAGAACTCACTGGTGTCGAACTCCCATCCATCGACACAGCCCTCAATCTCTATATCGTCTGACACGTCCGCGGAGTCATTAAGCAACAGCTGCCACTGCGGTCGGACGTAGCGACTGCACTTGCTCGGAGAGTCTTGTTCCCAGGGAATGGCGACCCTCAGGAGGCTCTCCTTGCTCAGGTTCCACGAGGAGACCCACGGAGCCTCGAGCGACGCGTTCTCCAGCCACGGGACCCGGCAATGATGCTGAGGAGTCGCTGCCAGAAAAACATGTCCCACAAAATGGCAGGAAATATTTAACACAAACAAAGAGAGAAAGCAAACGTGTAGGACCTGAAATTTCCCGCTTGCTCCTACAGTCTCCAGCACATTAGCAAAGGCCATGCTTTGTGAAATAAAATCTGCTTGGTGTGTCTCGGTCTGCAAGGAAAGTCAAAAAACTGAGTCAATCATTTACACAATGATGACTCTTGTCACCAAGGGTTAAGGTCAAAGATATTTTTTATTTCATTCATTTAATGATGACATGGGGAACCTCCAGTCCATGTGCAACATGCTTTGATCTGACCCACATGGTTATATTTTGTTCAGTACTTTTTGTACTATTATCACAACTTATTGTAACTGAAGAACTTTAGAATAGCATCAATGAGGAATGTAGTTTGGAAAACAATTTAAGAATAGCAAGAACAAGTATTCCCCTCAACATGGACACTCTCATCAAAGGAAGCAATTTCTGAAGTCACATTAAGTAAGTTACTTTAAAATTATTCGTGTTATGATTGTATTATTAAAATGTGTATGGTTTCCTTTGTTACTTTTGTTTTGTTAGCATCAATAATCAGGATTTTTAGTTCTATTAAAATAATTTTTAGCTCACCTCGACTTTAGTCGGGTGAGCTAATGTGATCGAGCAGTGTCCGTGGGTGAGTGAGTGAGTGTCAGTCAATGAGTCCGTATGTACTTCAGTCATTATCGCTTGAACCAAACACACAATTTTGATGAAATTTGGCCACAAGCTTCATATGTGATGCCTAACGAAAGTTTATTGACTGCATCAAAATATGCACTCATGAAGTGGGTTTATGGGGTGGGGTTTGACCCCCCAAAATAGGTATTTGTTCTCTTCTCTGAAACTACACATACAATTTCGATAAAACTTGACCACAACCTTCATCACCCATGATGTACCAAAGTTCATCAATGAGGAATGTAGTTGAGAGAACAATTTAAGAATAGCAAGAACAAGTATTCCCCCAACATGGACACTCTCAACAAAGGAAAATCAGACTAATTCGACCAAGTTTGGTAAACTGATCAGGTGCAATCTGAGTACGTTGTCTGTGACATTTCAAGTTCAGTGTCTCGAACAAAGAGGAAGTTTCATGAAATTGTATCTGCAGAGGCTGAAAACTCAAGGAGTTCATGAACAAGGGCAGGGTTTTGACTCGCCAAAATAGGTATTGGCTCTCTTAAAATTTCAATGAAACTTGACCACAACCTTCATCACCCATTATGTACCAAAAATTTCTTCACGACATTAAAGAAAATCAGGGTCTAGGGGGCTCTGCGGGGGGTTTGAGTGACTTGCCCCTGATCCAGGTGAGCTTCAGGACGTGCGGTCCTATTTTTTGATATGTGCAGTAACAACAGTCAGAATGATTAGTTGCATTACTTATCATCATATGTGCTGTTTAAATTAGGAGCATGTCACTATGCATATAACCGGCCTGCATCAAATTTAACGGGAGCTGTTTAACAATGTAACAAAACCTTTCACAAGGAAAGTTTCCTCCCACAATTCAATGTGCTGTATTAAGTATCGATACGATAAGAGAGATGTTTGTCTGTCTGTCTGTCTGTCTGTGTCGCCATTTTTCTTAGAGATCACCAAACGGATCTTTGTCAAACTTTCAGATGCTCATCAGTGAGTGCCGGGAAGTGTTTGAGACAAAAAAAAATCATATTTTGAGAATTTTGAAAAATAAAAGTTTGATTTGTTTGGGAGCGGGGGAAGCGGTAATCGCTCTTTAGTACCTAAGCCTTTGTAGCTTTATGGGAAGTAATATTAAATGAATATTACCTCAACCCCATTCATTAGTGGGTGTTAGGGAAGTGTTTTAGGTCCGCACAAAAAAATAGAAAAATAACCCAAAATTATACTTCTTCAAAGTTCCAACAGGATTAAAACAGCATCAGGCAACGCCATCACCAACTGTTGCATCACAGACTTGTACTTTATCTGTATCACGGCATGACAGAAACTGCAATGGAATATCCTCAAAGTTTTGAAATAAATCTATTTTAGGTGAGTGAGTACTGGTATCAAGTTTAGAAATCATGGAATTTAGAGTTGCAGAAGATAGCATATGGGAGTTCGTTCTGAGAGTGTCCAGAAGAGAGAACAGAACGTCATGTACAGAGGAGGTGTATATCTGCTTATATCATCAGTGAAACAATGATAGTTGATATTGAAATTATTTAAGACTGTACCAAGTGGATGAAGATAACAAGGTTGCCCGACTGCTGGACACAATATTTTAACGAGAAAGAATCTGAAAATGCAAAGCACGCCTGCATCTGCTTTCTAGATGGACTTCTTCCGTATGCTAAACATGATGAAAACAGCTAAAACTAGGACACTTGGTAGAGCAATAACTCCTGATCCACGATAACATATCTGGCCCAATACATTTTTGAGATATTGTGCTATATATCGTTTTTGAGCCCAATCTTTCAATGGTGAAGAATCACTTAAAAAATTGAACAATTCTCATATGCAGATCCAGATTTGGATCTTCACCAAAATCGAAACAATTCTTCCTTGTCCCACCAAGTTTCGTCCGAATCTGGTCCACAACCTTTTGTGATATTGTGCTATATATCATTTTTGGCTCCATATCTCAATGGTGAAGAATCACTTATAAAATTATCAGATCCGGATCCAGATCTTCAACAAAATTGAAGCAATTTTTCCTTGTCACACACCCAACATGTCCACCAAGTTTCATCCGAATCCGTCCAAACTTTTTGAGATATCCTGTACACAGGCAAACAGACACAAAGGGGTGAAAACATAACCTCCTTCACCTTCGTTGGCAGTAGTAACAAATTGACAATTTTAGGCGACCTGGACCCTTTGACCTCAAAAGCAATAGGCTTCACTGACCCAATATGCAAACCCTGCTCAAATTTCAAATCTATCAGATGGAAATTGATGATTTTGTGACCTTGACCTCAAAACAATCAGCTATTTAGCTGATTAAATAGCTGATGATTTAGCTGGTCCCAGGTGCTTTATTGGTGAACCAATTAAGTGAACCAATAGGCAAATTTTTAAAATTTCAGGTCAATCGGATGAGGATTGACAATTTTATGCGACCTTGACCTTTGGATCTAAAAAAAAAAAAGAATTGGCTTCTAGCTTTGATTGGTGAACCAGGTGGGTGAACTCAGCCTATTGGCAAAATGAGTGCCAGCTTACTGGTAGCAGGGGGCATTGCATCAGCGGCACAGATGTGCCCCCAGAAAATGATGCAGCTGAGCAGCCACAGGATGCATACGAATAAATAAATAATCAGGCTGTAAGGTGAAGCTTGGATCAATAAGTCTTGCACCACTGGGGATTTCATGGTGGATTAATATTTGTTTGCACATTGCTGCAGTCAATATGCCATCAAAATACCACTTGAGGATATGCACCCCAAAACTTGACGTGAACCTCGTTCCTGCTTTATTTTTGGCTTCAAGCAAGGCTCCTCATAAGTTTGTTTCTCATCATCTCACGTACTTCTTGATTAAATCAAAATAACTGAGACTTTGATTCGTTTGTTTAAAGCACCTTTGACCGTCAAAGGTGCTTTTTTCCACCAGAAACGATCGAGTAATATGTATTGCGAAGATCATATGTTGAGGTCATATGATGAATGCAAGCCAATAACAGAAACTGCGTATTCCCTTGGTATGTTTCTCCCCTACCTCTAATCCTCCCCATCTTTGTACGATCCCTCTTGCCTTTTTAACTTTACTCCACCACATCATGAAGATCGGCATGGTAAGATGCCCACCGGAGTACTTCTGGAACTCCCAAGGGAATACTTCTGTTAAGAAATATCTTAACGTACCTTACTTGCATTATAAATACTGCCACATACCACTAGAAAAGACCCTTGATGGGCAGAAATAAATCAGATGCAAAGAGATTGGCAGTCTCCAAATCACTTAAGACTCAAGAGCAGGCACAGGCTCAACTTGAGAATCAGCATGCAAGACAAGCAGCCTCCAGGTCAGCTTCGTCTTCTTGCGTATGGCTACGGTGGTGTGCTTAAGGTGAATGTATAGGTTCTGCAGCCATGTGGCTGCCTCAGGGGTGAGTTGGAGGAGGGAGAAAAAGTCCTCCCGATAGCTGCCGCAAGGGACAGTGCGACGTGATGTGCTCCATCGTCTGGGCTCCTTCGCAGTTGCAGACCGCATCCAGCCTCAACCTCCATTGGTGGAGGGTGCTGTTGAAATGGCCCTGTCCAGTGCAGAGCCTGTTGCGGGCTGCCCATTGCCTATGTCGGAGTGTGAAACCAGGTGGAGCAATAGTTGGCTCAAGTACAATATGTTTATTAAGAGCTGTGGCAGCCTCCCTGCTGGCCCTCCACAAGTTGGCTTCGCTTTGATGGGCTCCGGTAAGGAGCACGGCATGGTTCCATGGTGGTTTTCAGGACTTGAGGCCACAGCACAGATGTTCAACGAAAAGGCTCTGGCCTGGATTTTTGGTTGCCAAAATGTGGCTTAAGTATCGGGATAGCAGCACATCCCTTTGGATGGCTTGTGGAGCAATGTTGGAGAGGATAGGAAGCCACTTTGTCTTTGTTGACTTGAGGGTTCCAGACATTGCCATCGTGGCATTTAACTAAACGTTGATGGCCTTCATATGGGTACTCACCAACCAGACTGGTGCGCAATACTCTGCAGTCGAGTATATAAGGGCGAGAGTTGCCATGCGTAAGGTGTTCGTGCCAGTTCCCCATGATGTTCCAGCCAGTTTTCGGATGAGGTTAACCTGTGCTCTGACCTTCTCCTTGCATCTTTGCAGTTGTTCTTCGGAGGTCAGGGTCCGGTAAAATGTAACCCCAATGTATTTAGGACTCAGCTGAGACTACGGAGCAGATACAGGCTCGGGTTGAGGATCCACATGGAAGACTAGTAGCCTCTCGGTCAGCTGAGATGACAGAGGAGATACAGGCTCGGGTTGAGGATCAACGTGCAAGACAAGCATCCTCCAGGTCAGCATGTTGGACATCCATAGAAGGTGAAGCATTTCAATACAACTCCAAACGCATTTTGCAACACCCAAGATTGGCAATTCATACAAAACCATCAGGCCAACATTCTCCAATCTGTCATCCAGGAAACAGTTCAATACATATTGCATTGAATTTCCCCGGGCAATACCGGGTACTTCAGCTTGTTGTACAAATTTCAGCCTTTAACCTTGCTCCCCATTCTTAACAGAGGTTTTCCTACTGTAACAAGTCCTTTAAAACCTGATTTCAAAAGTGACCTTCATACTGTCGATGGATGTTGAAGACTTGAACCTTCTGCCAGTTCTCTTGCTTATCCAATGGTTGTCTTTTCCCTTCTTTAAGGAAATTGTATTCAAGTATTGCTCATCCTTGTTTGACAGATTTTTAGGTTTTCCGGTGCTGGGTTTGCCAATTACAGATAATGTTGCTCTCTTCCTGTTTATTGTGCTTCGGAAACCACACCTTGGAAAATCAATCAAGTGATGCGAGCTATTTCACTCAATGTTTTTCTTTCTTTATGCAGAAACCAGGTCCATGACAATCTTCTACTGAAAGTTTAGCGATTTTGTATGAAGCTAACAGTTAATCTTAATAGACGTTTTCTGTGGGACAAAAGTGGGCTTTTAGATTTATGGATGTGAAAAGAGTAAACACAGGAACACCTGACAATGAGTCATCAATTAGATTTGATTGGTATATGAGATGGATTAGCGATGATAACACTTCATATTAGCTGCTCTGCATGTTTAGGTCTGTGTGTGTGTCTGTCTGTCTGTGTCTGTCTGGGCCATAATTTTTGTCATCAAATTTGAGCTTTTGTCATATAATTTTCAACAAAGCTTTGCTTTGAGAATATGGACAAAAATTAATAATCTGGTCCAAAGGTTAAAGGTCAGTGTCACATAAAATCAATTTTAATCCATCCATTGGGACCACACTCTGTGCAGAGCGGTGCTGCTGCCGAAGCAGTCTCCTTGGCTAATGGGCATAATCCTGGATGGGTCACCACTCCAACACAGGATACCTGCAAAAGCTGGTACTCACTTTGCTGACCTCGGAAGGATGACAGGCAGAGACAACCCCACCTGGTATTAATTCAATAGCCAAGTGGGATTTGAAATCAGGATCCTCGGATCCCAAGCCCATCACCCTAACCATTAAGCCAACACCAGGTTAAATTTTTCATCCGATTGACATGTAATTTTAATAATTTGCATATTGAATCACTGAATTTATTCACCAATAAAACGTGAGAAGCCGATTGTTTTGAGGTCAAAAGATCAAGGTCACAAAATCGTCAATTTCCACCTGATTGACTTGAAATCTGAGCAGGGTTTGTATATTGGGTCACTGAAGACTTTTGTTTTTAAGATCAAAAGGTCAAGGTCGCCGAAAATCCTCAATTTTTTTTGCCGTTTTCATCAAGTTTAGCATACGGAAGCAGAGGAAATCTCAATATAAAGTGGACGGGGATGGGCTTCGCATTTTCAGATGCTTACTAGTTTAGTTTGGGTTGTTGTGATAATATTTTTGAAGATTCTAATCAATGTAAATTAAAGTTTGCTAAATAACAACCTTGTTTTCTTCTCACCCCAACTAAGCTGTATTAATAACAATCAATATTGCTTTAGTACTACGAGAAGCACCCGCTCCCTACTGGAGCCCTCAAGGGGATCATGTTAATACCTATTTTACTCCAAGGGGTCCCAGGATTCCATCCATCCATTGGGACCATACTCTGTACAGAGCTTCGGTGCTGCCAAAGCAGTTTCCTTGGCTATTGGGCACAATCCTGGATGGGTCACCACTCCGACGCAGGATACTCGAATGACTCAGTCATCCCAGCAAGCTGGCACTCATTTTGCCGACCTCGGAAGGATGACAGGCTGAATCAACGTGGGTGGGCAACGAGGCTTGAACTCAGGACCCTTGGATCCCAAGCCACCACCCTAACCACTAAGCCAACACCAGGCTCAGGTCCCAGGATTACACACCCAAAAAATTGTTGCGATTGGTTCAGCCGTTTTTGCGGTATCTGGGAACAGATGGACGGACAGACGGACGGTGAATTATAGTAAGAAGATTAAACATGAACGGAGGTTATTAGAAAATTGTTGCTGCTCATAATGCCCATATATTTTAACTCCTGAATGTGTTGAAGACATTTATATGAAGCACACACACAAAGGGGTATCTCATTTATTTTATTAATACCATAATAAACTATACGCTCAAATAAAAGAGAATAGCAGAGCCATTGGATCAATAGACAAAATGGAACAAAAGAAAAACAAGATAAATACATGCACCACAGCACAAGGAGATGAATTACAGGTGAAGGGAGGGACCTTCAAAGTCTGTAATCAAAAAAAAAAAAAAAAAAAAAAAAAAAAAAAAAAAAAAAAAAAACTTGACAATTGGAACAACTTTTATTTACCCCCCCCTCCTCCCCCCCCCCAAAGAAAAGCACTCAACAATTTAGCAATATACCAATATGCTCCATTCAAAGTTTTACAAAACAAAACAACAAATAATTATATCACCACTAATGGAAATTACAACTAATTCCATTTTTACATTGATTTAAACACATTAATGGCAAGAAACGCTCACACTTTGTTGGCTTATCAGGAGCGTTTCATCTATTCGAATGTCAGTGGTGGTAAACATCCAACCCACATTGCCACCACTGGCAGCCCCCAGCTTTTTACACGTTACACTGTGTATGGTCACTTTAAATACCTTACACAAAATATGGTCTGATTGGTCACCTAGAAGTCACATTAACTAGCTAGTATTTGTACGACTTTAAATGCTTTTCTTTTGTATGATGTGCTCAAACCTACATGGGAATCATAATATAATATACAGCTGTTTTTCAAATTTAAAAGGTAATATTTTGCCTTGCAATTGTGGAAAAGGTCTTGCGATTCTTGGAGTTGTTTGAGGGTTGGAATTGCGGCCCACTGATTACCTTCAATTGCCCACCACTGACCTACAGGCTCAACTCTGAAAAAAAAGAACCATTTGATTTGTTTTATGCTGCAGAATAAGATGTTGCAAAGACTATTTATAAGGATGATGACATCATAAGCAATTGTCAAAAATATAATTAAGTGTATCTTTGAGTACCAGAACCAATGCAAACATTCCAAGATGCAATAAAATACTTTCAGAGAATTAATTATATAAAAGGCAAGTTATGTAAATTGTATCAATATTTGGAGAAAAATATATATATATATATATATATATATATATATATATATATATATATATATATATATATATATATATATATATATATATATATATATATATAAACAAAAACAAGAACCAATTTATCATTGTTGATGGTTTTACAAACTTTAAAAAAAAATTGCCATCTGCTAATTTATGCCGAATTATAATTAATGACAAAAATCCAATTGTTTCATCCCTTTTTAAAATTAAATAAATACACTTCCACAGGACAAAGCCCATCTTTGTGAAGCATGTGTCCGGTTTTTGAAAAATTTAGAAAGATTAAAGTATACAGTAAGAAAGAACAAGATGGTTCTTTCTTACTGCAGACTTAAGCATGTTTTTTTTGTATACCTTGTCGAGGCTCGTATGAGAGCTAACACACAACGCACATCAAGGGGGGTATGAGACAGGAGGGGAGGGAGTGGGAAGGACAAAATAGTGGGGAACAGAGACATTTGGAGATCTGTGGAAGGGAGAGGGATGGGATGGGGAACATGGGAAATAGAAGATGGACATTAAAGGGACTTTCAGGAAGGAAAGCAGGGAATTTGAAGGAGGTGGGCTTGGGTGGATTATCGGGGGTAGAAAAGATCGAGGATTTGGATGGGGGATGATAAGAAGTGGTGGTGAACAGCTGTTTTGAAGGCCTGGAGGGAAGAATGGGAATGAATAGAGTGAGGGAGTTTATTCCAAAGGCGGGAAAAAACAGGAATGAAAGAGTGAAGTTGAGCAGCGATTCGTGATTTTGGTAGTTTTACCAGAAGGGGGTTGTTGGCGGACCTTGAGCGCCCTGCGGAAATGTGGTGGGGACAAATCGCAGAGAGAGCAGTGGGGAGAGGCTGGAGAGGAGACGGTAGAAGACCGAAAGACCACCGACCAACCTGCGGTGATTGAGTGAGAGGCCCAAAGACTCAGCCTCTTTGCGGGAGATGCCAATGATCCGAAATGCCTTGGTTTCTACAGCGTGAAGCCGAGAAAGGTGGGAGGCAGGAGCACCAGCCCAGATGGGGAGAGCAGTACTTCATCAGGCTGCGGACAAAAGCTTTGTAAGTGGTCAGGAGCTCAGATGGGCCGAGGAAGGACCTTGCACGACGGAGGATTCCCAGTCGGCGACTGGCTTTGGGGGCGAGGTTTGAAATGTGGCTTTCCCAGGAAAGGTCATGGCAGATAGTGAGACCCAGAAGCTTGAAAGAAAGGACTTCTTCCAGAGGATTGTTGAGAAAGTGGATGGGGGGAGGGGGGAGTTATAAACGGTCCTTTCGAAGAGACATAGTGAGAGTGTGAGGATATAGAGATTATCCCTGTGTCGTAAGAGGCGACCAGGGTTGCGTCAGGAAGGGCAGCCGGCGGAAAAACCTGTGCCAAATCAGTATGCGGATCATCACGGATGATCCGCTGTGGCTACTCCTAACGGGAGCAGCCGAAAGACGAACAACACTAGGATATAGAGATTACTGTAGATCTGAGAACGAATCATATTAAAGTACGAATAGATATGCATGCAGACTCGCACTCACTGACACGGAGACCGATTACAATAACCTCCACAGTCCTGAAGGGAATGGGCAAGGCTAACGAGGTAATAGGATTGCAATTAGGTGGTGCCACCATGCATTGTGGGTTTAAACAATTGCATGTCCACCATGTTGATGGTACACCAGCCTGCATGAAAGGTCACGATTGCATTCTTGCCATGGCGTTTGAAGTATTTTGATGATTCACCCGCAGATGCAAGGCATAGATATAAACAGAAGATAACTTCATGTGAAGGCAATGATCCATACAGATTGAAAAAAAGCAGACCTTGCAGCTGATACATCAAATTATGGCCAAGTGTGGTCTACCACGACATCGTTAATTACCTTGTAATAACCACCATTTATTTGGCTCGTTGAGTTAAGAAAGCCGTTAACACCGATTGTGCAGAGCTGATAACACCTGAAGGAGGAGCCGCCAGAGAACTGCCATTGAAAAGGCAGGTGGGCTGCCACTTAACTTGAAGGGTAAAATGAGTCACTCATCAACCAGAGGAAAGACAGGCAGTGGCTATTGAGTTTCACTTCCTTTTCTACAGAGCTTGCAGAAAGACCACACAGACCAGCCACATTCACTTCTCTCCCTTTCTCTGGTCAAGGAATGATTTCCTCACCAAGGGGCCTTGCCGGAACTCCTGCACGGTTTTTCCACCATGTTTGAAAGTGACCTCTAACAGCTTGTAAATTTTCTTTGTATACCTTGTCGTGTAAATGAACGGGTCTAAAGTTAGAATAGTTAAGAAGTCCACCGTTCGCTGGTTTGCTTTGAGAGCATGTATGGTTTGGTAAGGGTTAAAAGGTTTTATTATGGATTCATTTGTATGTTATTGAGATTGTTAATTCTTACTGTTTTTGATCCATGTAATCCTACCCCCAAACACCTGCTTTGTTAATAAATATACCTGATTTCAGGGTTGGATTCTGCTAGTTTCGCTGCTTCATTTTGATGGTTTAGGCTGGTTGCAGATTGAATTTTGGAAAGCCAACTCAAACTGGTCTCAGACCACGCTCGTGCCCAACGGTTACTCAGCTGGATGAGATAGGTCACGAGCAGAGTGCCTATCGATGCTTTCGCAGGTTACTTCCACAGTCCCAACAAGGATTTTAAGGTGACAAACAGGCCAAGGAACTTACTCGGGGCTGTGGAATTAGCTGAGGGTTGCAGTTGTTTTGAAAAGACCCACAGCGGCCTTCCAACCCGGTCACCTGAACGGACCCACGGCTGTAACAACATGAATAACTGTGAAATTTATTTTGATGGTCTTTGTTGTGGCCAATACTTAGTGTTAGGGGGGCCCAGCCTGGACTATTCTGGTGCTACAATAGAGAAGGTTTACCTGAAGATTACAACAGAAAAAGTATATGCCCATGAGCATGAATCCAACAAAAGAGAGTGAGAAAAAAAATAAACACACTTTGGCTTTCGAATAAAGTCAACTTCTTCTTCTTTCATGTGCATCACAAAATTGCAGGGCAGCATCATTGGCTGAGGGCACAGGAATGCCACTGATGCAATGCCCTCTGCTGGTTTGAGCAGGAATTTGGAATTTGGCCGTGGTGCTGGCACGAGCTCACCGACTCTTCACGAAGGACACCATGGGATCTTTAACATCCACCAATGAATGCTGACAGCTGGGACACCAGTTTACCTTACATCCGAGGGACGGCACACACATTATTGAATTAACCTGCCTGTGAAACGAGGAGATGATAGTTTATAGCTGAGTCGGGATTCAAAACCCAGAATAGACAGCTTAGAGGTGAGTGTGCCTCTTGGGCCTAAGCTATCCTGTCTTGGGCCTAAGCTATCCTGTCAATCCAATTAATCAGTGACAACACAAGTGAAACAACACTCATAAACGGATGTGCCTACTTTCATAAATTAAGTATGGGGCGTTCCATGTCAAGTGTACACATTTTTCAGTGAAATTTTGACACATCGTCTCAGATTTCACTCTTTTTTGTGCAAGTGTTTGCATCCACTGTAAAACATTGTGTCAATTTTCAGACCTGGGGGCCCATCGGGGCCCATTTTAGGGCCTCCCCAAATTTGGGCGCCCCCGGTTGACCCACAATCTTCCAGTGGCCATATCACAGGTTGTAGTGGTCCGATTTGGATGATCTTGGCATGAAAATGCTCGTAAAAGCGAGATCTTTGGAATCGCGTAAAGTAGAATCACTCCAAAACAGTAATTCAAAAAGTTATAGTTTGAGACGCCCTTTGAACTTGGGCCCCCGCCCCCAGCCAAACAGATGATCCAGATTTTTTCGTGTGAGAATACCCCTTCATATACTCCAACACCTCAGCATAAATTAAAATGGGATCTCAATGGGTTCAAGTGTGATGATGGTTTTATTGGTCGGGGTCCACATATCACTAATTCTTGATTCGACATTGGGCGACGTTTGCCGTCATCGTTCCAATGATGTCACCTGCTGGCAGGCGACTTTATGTCTGAAATTGACAATCATCATCTCTGGACTATTTTATTTATATATATATATATATATATATATATATATATATATATATATATATATATATATATATATATATATATATATATATATATATATATATATATATATATATTTCGTCATTTGCGAAAAATTATTCTGCCTATTGTGTCTATTGATTTTTAAGTGTGCATTTTTTGTATAACCATCATCAAATTAAGTTATTAATGGGCTAATCTCAGTTTTTGCATATTTTGCAGTAAGCATGGCGACTGAAGATCGAAAGGAGTTCCAAAAATACTGTCGCGATTCGTTCAGCTGCAATAAAACGAAACAACGAAAAGATCTTCGCAATGTGTCAAATGATATGTTGATGAAATTTTCTTCAAAGGTGAAAAAAGATGACAGACTTTGTACTTCGTGCAGAAAAAAACTCAATTGTCACCAGAGCATATTGAAGAATCATCTTCAACCAGTTCGAAATTATCACAAGGTACCGTCGAAGGCATTGCAGAATCTATTTTGACAGATGAGGACGAGGAGGTTTTTTAGCGAGAAGCAGAAGTTGACCGATTAAACCAATCGTTATCGATGATAGGCGAAAGCCCCTTCGACAAACGAAAGGCAGAAAGGAACCCAGGGTACGTTCCTGAAAAGCGAAGTAAAGTGGAAGATTCTGTGCGAAAGAAATTGGAACTAGTTGCCAGACCAAGCACTGCGGAGAAAAGACAAAATACAGCATCAAAATGTGATGAAAACTGCATGCCAGAGGTGATCAAAAGCCTGAAAGAAAAATACGTTGTTTCGAGCTGTTCAGAGAAAATACGTATACTGACAATATTTGCTAGGAATATGAGCATCAGAGCGATGATGAGTGAATTCAGTTGCTCCCAAAGAATGGCTGTGCAAGCCAAAAATTTAGAGAAAGAAAATGGTATGCTATAGTCTCCAAATCCCAAACAGGGTAAAATATTGCCTGACGAAGTGAAATCCGCCGTAACCGAATTTTACCGAAGTGATGAAGTCAGCCGAATAATGCTGGGAAAAAAGGACTGTGTGGTGGTCAGGAATGAACATGGAAAAGACAAAATTCAAAAGCGCCTGGTACTAAACAATCTCAAGGAACTGTTTCAGAAATTCAAAGAGAAGAACCCTGGCTTGAAAGTTGGATTCGCGAAGTTCGCCATGCTCCGTCCCTCGGAGTGTGTCCTGGCTGGTTCAGGCAGTACACACAGTGTATGTGTCTGTACGATGCATCAAAATGTGAAACTCATGATGTTTGGTTCCAAAATGCCACAGATAGCTGAACTTCTTAGCTATCATCATGTGATAGCACACATAGTTTGTAACCCAGCACAACCAGCATGTTATTTCAGAACTTGTGAAAGTTGCCCATCAATTGAAGACTTCAAAACCGAGCTACTGAGTGCTTATGAACTAGAGGATATTGATGAAATTCAGTTTAAACGGTGGACATTCAGACAGATCTGAACTGAGCTCCATGGTCCTGCCTTTGGAAGAATTCATTAATCAATTCTGTGAACGCACGGTGAAATTAGTGAGACACGACTTCATTGCCAAGGCCCAATCTCAGTTTCTGAAAAATAAGAAAGACGAAATCGGTGAAGGAGAATTTGTCATTATTGGAGACTTCTCAGATAACTATTCGTTTGTCGTACAGGATGCGGCCCAAGGATTCTATTGGAACTGCTCTCAAGTGACAATTCACCCCTGGGTTCACCATTTCAAATCGGACGATGGCAAATTAAATCACGATTCGTTCACGATTATATCAGAATGCAATACTCACGACGTTGTCTCAGTCCACCTCTTCCAAAGAATGCTCATGAAACACTTGAAATCTCGCTTTGGAAATGTAAAGAAACTTTACTACTTCTCAGACGGTTGCGCTGGACAATATAAGAATTGCAAAGCCTTCATAAACCTATGTCGTAACAAATCAGAGTATGGTGTTGACATAGAATGGCATTTTTTTGCCACAAGTCATGGCAAGGGCCCTTCAGATGGCGTGGGAGGTACAGTCAAACGAGAAGTAACACGTGAGAGCCTGCATAGACCTTACGACAGTCAAATTATTTCTCCAAAAGATTTTGTCGCCTTTGCTGAAAATGGTTTGAATGAAATGAAGTTCGGTTCCAGGACACAAGAGGCGTATGAGGAGGAAGAACGAAATCTGGAAGAAAGGTTAAAAACGGCCAAAACCATAGCTGGAACTCAAAAACTTCATGCTTTCATCCCTATTTCTGAAACTGCTTAAGTACGCGAATTCAGCCTTAGTGAGGAACACCGTATCAAGTCAGCTATTTCAAAATCGACACCAACTTTTAACGGGAAACTCTCAGGTTATGTCACAGTGCACTATGATGGAAAATGGTGGCTTGCCTGCATCATGGAAGCCTTTCAGGACACTCATGAAGTGAAAGTGAATTTTCTTCATCCAAACAGGCCCGCAAATAGTTTCTTTTTTCCTGACATTGAAGATCACTGGATTTTAGACGTTTCTGATATACATCTTTCCGTAGAACCAAAATCTGCTACAGGTAGAACCTACACAATCAGTAAAAAAGAAACACAGCTGTCAAATAAAACATTGGTTGGCAAAAAATCTTGACTATAATATGCTGGGAAAAACTCTTACTCATACCAGTATCACTTCCAGTTCCTGCATGTGCATGTGGAAAATTTATGTACAATATACTGATATAGTGTATTGGAAATCTTGTGTTAAAATATTGTGCTATGTATTGTGCCGTATTGTGTGTCCAGCACCCGAGTCCCCCAACATAAATCTTTGCCATGCGTCAACCCATTGGGATCCCATTTTCATTTATGCTGAGGTGTTGGAGTATATGAAGGGGTATTCTCACATGAAAAAATCACGACCATTAGTTTGGCTGGGGGCGGGGGCCCAAGGTTAAAGGGCGTCTCAAACTATAACTTTTTGAATGACTGTTTTGGAGTGATTCTACTTTACGCAATTCGAAAGATCTCGCTTTTACGAGCATTTTCATGCCAAGATCATCCAAATCGGACCACTACAACCTGTGATATGGCCACTGGAAGATTGTGGGTCAACCGGGGGCGCCCAAATTTGGGGGGCCCTGATGGGCCCACAGGTCTAAAAGTTGGTATTTTGAGTTTTTTCACCCAAGTGAATAAATGACCAACATATAGGGAGAAAATGAGGAATTAGTGTCGGGAGGGTGTGTACACTTGACATGGAATGCCCTGTATGCCTAAACAGAGAGGCCTGCTGAAAATGCATCGATGTACAGGGTGGCCCAAGATAAAGAAGCCCCATTTGGGTTTCTTTGAACCCACGTTATAAATGTAAAATAAAATGCACAACATCTTAATACCACGTATTTAATTTACACTCCAATTCCATTAAATGCTGAAAGTGGTCTCCATTCACATTTATGCACTTAATGACCTCTGTCCAGCAGATTGTACGGAACGTTTTTGGCACGGTAGGTGGTATTGAAGCTGTGCAGTGAATCGCACGGCACCTATTTATCTTGGGCCATTCTGTATCATTCACTTAAAATAAATGCAGTAACATGCACAGGGAAAAGGGGATGGAGGGGGACAACAGGTTGTAGAGTAATTGCCGATGTCAACGACGTAGAAATCAGAAGAGTTGAATGGTGATTTATCAATCAATCAACTCAAACTAACAAAATGCTAACTCCTGGTGAAATTATCATTGCAAACACGGCTGTCTTTCTTAGCTTCAATAACGTCAGCTCGGGAAATATTACAGAGCCATTTTGATTGGTTTTCTTCACAATTCCTCCGTTTGAGAGCCTTGGTGTGTCATTTTTGCTGGAAAAATAAATAATGACATGTCCTCTCAAATTTACATTGAAATCTGTTGTGAATCAAATGGCATAATATACCATCAACATGGCAGCCACTAGGTTTAGCCCCATGTGCAAAATGAGGAATTGACATCATGTGCAATGCTTCCATAACTATGCTCCATTTCATGTTGAAAGCCACAATGTTTTGTTTGTTTGTTTTTTTCCAACGTTAGCTCAGGGGCTCGTGGATGAGCTTGTACATCTTACATGTAGATATATCAGAAGACATTAGTGCACTTTTACATGATCAACATGGACATATCAAAGTAAATGGGATATGAACCTGCAATCCCAGCATCATTAGCTTATATGCTCAACACCAAAGATGCCAATCAAAGTCTTAGCAAAGATGTGCATAAAAACCAGACCATAAAAAAATACATGTTGAAAAGGCCAATGAACAGTGTTTTCAGTGCACCACTTACAGAATACAATAAATTCACAAGTTTTTATTAATTTGTGACAGATTATTTTTTAAATACCTTTTTATTTTTAAATAGATTTATTCTACACATCATTTATAGGATGCAGCACAAAGCCAGTATAGGAAATACCTGTACAACAGCTGTAGATTTCAGTGCACCATCAGCCGATTCACATATAGTGGTGCATGCAGGATAAGAACGAGCACACGTTGCCTATAAGGTAAGATACTTGGCCGGTTTATGCATACAATGCATCGTTTTGCAAACAAGAGTTCTTGTCATTTGCTAGGATGAGGTTACACAATTATTGTGAAATAAAATGGTGCAGGAGAAGTCCTCAAGTGTTCAGGGTGCTCCCCCAAAGATCCGCAGACCAACTTTTTCATTGGTCTGTACGTACGGCCATGGTGTGAGGCAGAAAGGTACAACATCCAATTCGCCTGCAACTACCTTTGCTCCGATATCAAATGAACTTCTTCTTTGTGGCTGTGTAGCGTTCCATGTACTAGGAAAGGAAGAGGAATGAGAGAAACAATATCTCAGTAAGCAAATCAACACCAGAATTACTGACTACCATCAAAAAAAGATTTTTGTGTCAGATCATGCAAGATAATTTTTTTTTTTTTTGAAAGGTACAATAAAACGAATAAAAACAAATATACAATGCCTTCTGAAAAGCATAAGCCCTCTCTTTCCAGCACGACAGTACCTGCTCAAAGCCATCAAGCTGACGAAGTTGTTTCATTTCAAAGAGATTTCCATCAAGAGCAAGCAAGCTGACAGTTGAGGTCATGAGCAGGTCACTTGGGAGTGCAGCAAGTTCCAAGCAGTTTTCCTCCAGTCGCAAAACTTTGAGCCGGGGACAGCGAGCTAGTTCTGGTGAGAGCCTTGAGATCTGTCCAAGAAGGGAATACCTAAATCCAACAGCCAAGGACAGTCCCACTATTCACTTTTTCAGCCCCCAACCATGTTTTCCAGCCATCATCAGCCTTCTCACCTAAGTACATCATACCCAAGGCTGGCTAACTATGATCAAAATCTAATAACGTTAATTACAATGTGCACATGAAGCGAAAAGCAGGTTTAAGCAATTGCATGGGTGAAACTGAAGAACTTTTCAAAAAAGGAAAAATTATATTTTAATAGGGGGTTATATATTTTATAATTATTTTTTATTATATATTATTATTAGTTATATATTTTATAATTAAAATTATATTTTAATCGAAAAAAAATTAAAAAAAATTGATGTCAAAATATGCCTTTTGGGGGTGATCCTGTTCACACGAACAACAACAAAAAAAATATACCATCAGAGATGGGGAATCCCCCGCCATTGAATGAAAAAGGTCATACATATTCCAGATAATGAGGGAGGTGAATTGGAAACAAGACACCATTTGGTCATCATCTCGAAAAAGTTCCCCAGAGGTGAGGAACGTAGTAACCAAAAATAATTGAAATCAGATAAGAGGTTTTCCATTTATTACAAAAAACATTTTTTTCAAGATGGCCACCCCAGTCGGCCATCTTGGATCCGGCCACGCCCAAAATCAATCGGGTTCTTCTTTTTCAGGTGGTACATGTGTGACCCAAATTTCAAATCGATATGGCAAAAAAACATTTTCTTCAAGATGGCCGCCCCAGTCGGCCATCTTGGATCAGGCCATGCCCAAAATCAATAGGGTTCTTCCATTTCAGGTGGTACATGTGTGACCCAAATTTCAAATCGATATGGCTAACAGTTTATGAGTTATCGCACTCACAGCCATAAATGTTGACGCCTGGATGGATGGACGGACGAACAGCCGGACGACCCAGGTGACAACAATATCCCCCTCCGCCACGTGGCGAGGGATAAAAACTACGCAAATGAAAGTGATATTTTGGGAAGAATTATTTTTATTTCACCTGAACATTCATTGCTGGAGCCTGGTGTTGGCTTCACAGTGAGGGTGGCTGGCTTAAGATCTCAGGGTCTTGGGTTTGAGCCCCTCTCCTGCTTTTGAATTAACACCAGGTGGGTTAACTCAGCCCATCAACCTTCTGAAGTTAGCAAAATGAGTAACGGGGCACCGCATCAGTGGACACTGCATCAGCATTAGCCAGCGGTCGGGGTCATGAACATATAAGTGACACAAATACGTCTCAAAGGAATTCAAATGACACGGGAATGGTAAGTTGCCAAGGTACTCAGCTGAATAGCCCAATGGAACCCAGCAGGGCTGAAGACAGGAATGATGATGAAGGACCCAATGAGAAATTGACTCCAGACTCTTCAGACAAGCTTCACCAACCCACGTAAGGCAACGCGAGACGTGCAAGGTACCGCAAAGGCAAGGAAGAGTTCTTTACACACAAATGTGCTTATATCAAGGGAAGAATCCTTCCCAGCGAAACTCCACGAGAAGGGTCGCCCTTTTAAGCACAACACGAGGAACAGAAGATCTCTGTAGAGTGAAATGCGTCTGATAAGACTCCAACAAATGGCGGTCGTTTGCGCCAAAAACGCCAAACATGCAGATCTTTAGCGTGGAAGAAAAAGACGTTCGAAGCCTCCGAGTCAGTCCTTTATTCCACTCATGACCGAACAACCTGCTCGTTTCTCTTCTGGTTGCACCCGGTTCTGGAAACCCCTGATCAACCGAGATCGAGAATATTTACACATTATAACATGAAAGGTAAAATGATGACGCTTCAGATCACAATGGCACGCAAGTTCTCCTCGACCTTGTGTGAGACGATTGAAGAAGAATTCTACTGGAGAAAATTAATAGCAAGTTCCGTTTCGGTGATAACTCAAGCAGAGTTCTGCAGCTAGTATAGATCACCCACGAGGGAAGATGAATGGCACAGCCTTCCATTCTGATCGGGGAAACCCCACCTTGTCCTCCCCCCCCCTTTTTTTTTTTTTTTTTTTACAATTTCCTCCGTCTTCTTTAAACCTCATCTCTATATATTTTCATTCCAATCACAAATTAATACTACACCATTAATATTACAAAATAAAATGTTAACAAACACTCGTGATGTAAATGAATAAAATGCCATTCCAACGTGATAACCATTTCAGATGAATCTGCCGGCAAGGAAAGGTGGATACGCAACACCGACGTACACACACTGTCTCCTGCTTGGCGAAAATCTAATCAGTAATTCACATAATCGTGGTCATGATGGGTTATTACTTTAGCGTTTCACCCCATCCAGATGAAATGGGTAAAGAAAGGAATCAGCATTCCAGAACAGCACCTCAATTCCCTATAATCGCGGCATGCCTTTCTGACGACAAACATACGTAAACCTCCATATAAGGCGTAACAAAAATATGGATTTCTGTAAAATACACGAGTTTCATAAAATACATGAACTCCCTAGTTTAATGGGCATCTCCATGACATGTTAGATATGTAGACACATCTATGAAAGAAAAAAGGCCAGTTGTGAATCAAATAAAAATAATTAATTAAAAGGCAAGAATAATCATTTCCTTCCTTTTCTTTGAGTGAAAAAAAAAATTTACATTATGAATTAAAACCAAAAAAAAACACAAAGTTCCCCTAAAATATTGTGCAAAAAGATAATGTTTGAATTTTTTTTGTATACTTTATCGAGGCTCATATAAGAGCTAACATGTAACCGAGCGTAGTGACGTGCGCCTGTAATCCGGCTACTCGGAGGCTTGGGTTGGAGGATCGTTTGAGGACGGGAGCTCTGCGCTGGGCCGTGCTACGAGAGGGTGTAGGGCACCCCGGAATCATGGCGAAACCCAATCCTTACCCTGTGTCGTAAGAGGCGACCAGGGTTGCGTCAAGAAGGGCATCTGGCGTAAAACCTATGCCAAATCAGTATGCGGATCATAACAAATGATCCGCTGTGGCGACCCCTAACGGGAGCAGCCGAAAGACGAACAACATACAAGAGCTAACATGTAGAACATATAACAAAGGGAGAAGCAGAAAAGAGGGGTGTGAGAGGGAAGCACAACAGCAGTAGGGAACAGGGACATTAGGAGATCTGTGGAGGAGAGGGGGATGGGGCACAGTACACGGGGTAAACAAGATGGACACTAAGCTGACTGAGGAAGGAAAACGGAATTTGAAGGAGGTGGGTTTGGGATGAATTAACGGGGGTAGAAAAGATCATTGTTTTGGATGGGGGAAGACACGAGATGGTGGTTAACGGCTGTTTTGAAAACCTGGAGGGAAGAGTGGGATTGAAGAGAGTGTGGGAGTTTGTTCCAGATGCGAGAAAAAAAAAGAGGAATGAAAGAGTGAAGGTGAGCAATGATTCTTGATTTTGGTAGTTTTATCAGAAGGGGGGTGCTGACAGATAGAGTGTTCTGCAGAAATATTATGGGGATATAGCACAGACAGAAAAGTGTACAGAAAATATTTCTGACCTGATTCTGGTTTAAGTTGAGCTCGACCGTCTGCAAGTCAGCCACACCATCTGGCACCACTTGAATGTGGTTGCGCGATAGGTCGAGCATGTCAAGAGATGGCAAAGAAGCGAGTCCAAGGGGAAACGTCGTGAGGCTGTTTCCAGGCAAGCAGATTGTGCGCAACGCCTTGAGGTTGCCGAGCCGTGCAGGCATCGCTGTAAGGCGGTTGTCTGCGGCGTAGAGGGCTTCCAGCTTGGAAAGCTGACACAGCTCCTGGGGAAGGCTACCTAACACGGAGAGTGACATGGACCAACAGAGAAACAGCTCGCTTGGCTGAGCTAGAGTAAATGCACCTTGAAAGATATCGCTCATATCAAGTTAATGTTATACAGGAAGGGTTACATTCCATAAAATCTTTCCATTAAGTGAACTTTTATATATCGAATTTAATTATCCCATATACTCCCATTATACAAGTGGAGATAGGTTCCTCCGGAACAAAATCTACACTCTACGCCCTACGGTGTAAGAAATACGTATATTAATGCAACAAACTTTATTAAAATACTGTCTTAAGAATGAGGGGTGGCATTCTTATGATGACTCACCAAGATGAACAAGGGTGCCAAATTGGGGCTAACCTGCTTAGTATTCCCATCTGAACACAAAGCCCATGATGCTGGGGTCCCAGATTCAAATCCAAAGGCTTTGTCAACTTGCCAACAATCTATTGATGTCCTTCTAAGTTCATGTAAAAGTGTACCGATGTGTTGGACTATCCATATGCTGCATTGCAGCATGCACAAAATGTCCATCTTCTTCCATGAGCCAAAGCATTTCTGAACAAATAAATAAACAAGCAGTCATAGACTGGTACTTACGAAATCGTCAACTTGACCTCTGACCTTAACTAATAAAAGCCGTCTCGAGAGAAGGTAGCGACGCAAACCAGAAGTTTCTACGATGATTCTGTACCAAACCATCAAAAATCGGAACGTCGACCGAAGCAAAAATCTCCATTTCTCCACACAATTATTTAATATTATTTTATCAAAGTCATAAAACCGTAATATTCGGCCATCCATCAATCTTTACATAATCCGACCGCTTAGCGAGTCAGGCATGCGACGATAACCTTTATTGAGATAAAAAATGATTTTTAAACATCATCTTTATCGAAAACACCGTCAGCGCACACGCAAAACCTTTACGTGACTTAACGACTCCTCTGCTCGAGCCCGCTGCACCACGTGACGAGCCGTGACGAGTGAAACATTTTTTATGCAATCTTAAAACGTCCCCAAAACATTCGATTTCTACCAGAATTTCGACAACCAGGTGTTAAGAGTCCTAAGCGATCGCAAAATCCGAAGACAAATTTAAAATCGAAGTTAAAACGAACTCGTAACGTCAACCGAAGCAAAAATACTCCATTTCTCCACATGAATTTACGGAATTGTGTTTGACCTCATTGTGAACTTGACCTTTGACCTATTTTGACGAAAATCTAATCCGCGCTAGCCATCACCCTCCTGAATCACGTGGTGTAATTTGACTTTGGTAGCTTCTTCCGTTCTCAAGTTATCGTGCCTACAAACAAACACACAAACACACACACACAAACAGAGGACGGAAGTCATCAATATACTTACGAAATCTTTAGATTTCGTAAGTAATAAAAAAAAACACTTACCAATTCCTTATATTTTATAATGCTTCACAACAAAACAAAACAAAATGCTGAAGAATGCACATTGAGTTACTTTGCTTTTGTTCTAGATACAAGAATGAAAATCTGAGAAACATGGCAGATCTGTTTCAGAAAACTACTTCCCTGAACCAAGGTATACCTGTTTGTTCTCAATGCAATGCAAATCTCATCTTCCGAACATAATGAGACATCAAAGAGAAGAGAGAAGGACTGTCTCTCACCCAGGCGGTTTTGATTTACATAGAGGATTTTCAACATCTTCAACTGGGCCACGCTGGCTGGGAGGCTGGTTAGCTTGTTCTCGGAAAGATCAACAGATCTCAATTTCCGATGGAGGCGAAGTAGATCTTCAGGGAACTGCAGAAACATGGGGTGGGAGTGAAACATGACGGAAAATACTTCAAAGACATTTCTGCTGACTTTGGAGGTTTAGTTGAACTTATTCGAGATAATCCAAACTAATAAGACAACAGATTAAAAGGCAGGTCACCTTTCACACCAGAAAGGATTGCAGGCTTTAAAAAGGTATTTAGTAATGTACTATTGGCCTCGCCAAAGGAGAGGGTATTGCATTTGGATACGTTTATGTATTGGTTTGTCTGTCTGCATGTAACGTGCTAACGTAGGTCGCAAACGTCACCTGGTGGTAGCCAGTATTACACATTATCTTTTTTTCAACCAGGATTTCTATAGTGAAGTGCAGTATGTATAATTAGAATGCGAGTATGCCTATAAAGTACAAACTATAACAATGTGAGTATGCCTATAAAGTACAAACTATAACAATGTGAGTATGCCTATAAAGTACGTACTATAAACAAATGTCTACATCAGTATATGTGTATCTATAAAACACATGCATACGTCAATACAATACATACAAAATAGGATGTGAATCCATACAATAAAATTGAAAAGGTCTGTTTGTCCGCTGTATGAACGTAAACCTACATCATCAATGCATTGTCTACACAACACACAAACACCACAAAACCAAACAACACCACACAAAACAAGTCCTGGCAAGGGTCGGCAATCTCTATTTGCTCTTTCTAGTTAGCCCCCCCCCCCAAGCTCCCCTCAAAAGAGCAGTAAACAGGCTCTTGAAATCACTTGTGTGTGTCTCTGTCTGTCTGTCCAGACCATAACCTTATTTTTTAACCATAAAGTACAATCATATTTTCAACAGATCCATATGTATGTGTATGTATATGTATATGTATATGTATATGTATATGTATATGTATATGTATATGTATATGTATATGTATATGTATATGTATATGTATATGTATATGTATATGTATATGTATATGTATATGTATATGTATATGTATATATATATATATATATATATATATATATATATATATATATATATATATATATATATATAAAGTTGAAAGTGTGTCTGTTTGTGTGTTTGTGTGTTTCTCTGTGACCTATGCATGCAAAAAGTACTGGACTGATCCTCACCAAACTTCACATGCTGACAGAACATATACCCGGGAGTGTCCCGATGTAAAAGAATTGTACTTCTGACTTCCGGTTTCCGAATTATGACGTCATCACCTGATTGTGTGTTTCTCTGTGACCTATGCACGTGAAAAGTACTGGACTGATCCTCACCAAACTTCACACGCTGACAGAATATGTACCCAGGAGTGCCCCGATGTAAAAGAATTGTACTTCGGACTTCCGGTTTCTGAATTATAACGTCATCACCTGATTTCGTTACGTTAATTTTTCAATTTCAGCCGAATGACATCGGGCCAACGCCATATATACAATATATCTAACATACGATTTTAAGTTTTTGTTTGTCTGCACGTGCTAATCTCTTGAAAGGTGAAAGATAGGAGGTAACCACTGAAACAAAAAATGTCGGGATGGGCCCCGGGAAGGTTATAGGCTATGTGGCAAGGCCCCTCGACTGGGGGGGGTGTGTTTCCCTCTCACCAACCCCCTTAGCCTATGACTGACATGGCCCAATAGGGAACTGATACTGTGCTCCCGTCAGACATATGTATAGAAGATTAAATTCATCAAAATTACCCCCGTGCGGGAGTGACGGTCATCTCTGCGAGAAAATATATAGTCTCCTGAAGGTCGGGCAGTTTTTGCAAACTTTGAAGTCACGTGACGCGAAAACGAAAGCGATTATCGAAAATCCGGCCCGTCAAAATTTAGATATTGTCCCATACATTTATATGCCACAATCAAATTCAAGATCGCTTGAGAAATGTAGGAGGAGATAGATTTTGAAAATCGTCATTTTCACATTTTTTGCCAACCTTGAAGTCATGTGACATGAAAACGAAAGCGAATATCGAAAATCCGGCCAGACCAAATTTAGATATTGTTCCATAGATTCATATGCCACAATAAAATTCAAGATTCCTTGAGAAATGTAGGAGATAGATTTTGAAAATCGTCATTTTCGCATTTTTTGCCAACTTTGAAGTCACGTGACACGAAAACGACAGCGAATATCGAAAATCCGGCCTGACAAAATTTAGATATTGTCCCATAGATTCATATGCCACTATCAAATTCAAGATCGCTTGATAAATGTAGGAGATAGATAGATTTTGAAAACCGTCATTTTCGCATTTTTTGCCAACTTTGAAGTCACGTGACACAAAAACGAAAGCGAATATCGAAAATCCGGCCTGATCAAAATTTAGATATTGTCCCATAGATTCATATGCCACAATCAAATTCAAGATCGCTTGAGAAATGGCAGAGGAGATAGAATTTGAAAATCGTCATTTTCGCAACTTCAAAGGCCTCGTGACCTTGACCTTAAAAGTCATACCATCATGTATGCCTCATCGACCTCTATCAGGATCACTAATGACCAGATCTCCCGCTTCAACTTCATTGTGAACGGACGGACGGACGGATCGTCACCTCTCCTCTCAACACCAATATTATTAGGCCATGCTCGAAGAGATGACCTAAAAAGAAACCGGGTAGTGCCGGGTGCATTCACCTAGTCTTCTATACAAATAAAAGGCGGTGTGTGTGTGTGTGTGTGTGCGTGTCGGTGTGTGTTGTGTGCGTGTCGGTGTGTGTTGTGTGCGTGTCGGTGTGTGTTGTGTGCGTGTCGGTGTGTGTTGTGTGCGTGTCGGTGTGTTGTGTGCGTGTCGGTGTGTTGTGTGCGTGTCGGTGTGTTGTGTGCGTGTCGGTGTGTTGTGTGCGTGTCGGTGTGTTGTGTGCGTGTCGGTGTGTTGTGTGCGTGTCGTTGCGCGCGTGTCGGCGCGCGTGTCGGCGCGCGTGTCGGTGCGCGCGTGTCGGCGCGCGCGTGTCGGCGCGCGCGTGTCGGCGCGCGCGTGTCGGCGCGCGCGTGTCGGCGCGCGCGTGTCGGCGCGCGCGTGTCGGCGCGCGCGTGTCGGCGCGCGCGTGTCGGCGCGCGTGTCGGCGCGCGTGTCGGCGCGAGTGTCGGCGCGCGTGTCGGCGCGCGTGTCGGCGCGCGTGTCGGCGCGCGTGTCCGTGTGCGCGTGTCCGTGTGCGCGTGTCCGTGTGCGCGTGTCGGTGTGCGCGTGTCGGTGTGCGCGTGTCGGTGTGCGCGTGTCGGTGTGCGCGTGTCGGTGTGCGCGTGTCGGTGTGCGCGTGTCGGTGTGCGCGTGTCGGTGTGCGCGTGTCGGTGTGCGCGTGTCGGTGTGCGCGTGTCGGTGTGCGCGTGTCGGTGTGCGCGTGTCGGTGTGCGCGTGTCGGTGTGCGCGTGTCGGTGTGCGCGTGTCGGTGTGCGCGTGTCGGTGTGCGCGTGTCGGTGTGCGCGTGTCGGTGTGCGCGCGCGTCGGTGTGCGCGTGTCGGTGTGCGCGCGCGTCGGTGTGTGCGCGCGTGTCGGTGTGTGCGCGCGTGTCGGTGTGTGCGCGCGTGTCGGTGTGTGTGTGTGTGTGTGTGTGCGCGCGCGCGCGCGTCGGTGTGTGTGTGTGTGTGTGCGCGCGCGCGTCGGTGTGTGCGCGTCGGTGTGCGTGTGCGCGTCGGTGTGCGTGTGCGCGTCGTGTGCGTGTCGATGTGAGTGTGTGTGTCGGTGTGCGTGCGCGTGTCGGTGTGCGTGCGCGTGTCGGTGTGCGTGTCGGTGTGCGTGCGCGTGTCGGTGTGCGTGTCGGTGTGCGTGCGCGTGTCGGTGTGCGTGCGCGTGTCGGTGTGCGTGCGATCTCCTAATATGATCCACCCCTCACTTCAACATAAATACACAAATAAAAACAACAAGGTCCATCCGACCACGTATTTGCCATGATCTGGTTGTGAAGGCAGAGAACAGAGATCGACATTTTGTTTTCTGGGCCTCAATACATTTTTCAATTGAATTTTGCTGATTTCCCACTTTAATTCCTCTTTCAAAGAACTCCGTTTCAAGGTAAATCTTTGTTTGTCGCTTTTATGTATTTTATGCATGTGTACGTATATAAACTGTATTACCATAACGTGTATATGTGTGTATGTGTGTATGTGTGTATGTGTGTATGTGTGTATGTGTGTATGTGTGTATGTGTGTATGTGTGTATGTGTGTATGTGTGTATGTGTGTATGTGTGTATGTGTGTATGTGTGTATGTGTGTATGTGTGTATGTGTGTATGTGTGTATGTGTGTGTGTGTGTGTGTGTGTGTGTGTGTGTGTGTGTGTGTGTGTGTGTGTGTGTGTGTGTGTGTGTGTGTGTGTGTGTGTGTGTGTGTGTGTGTGTGTGTGTGTGTGTGTGTGTGTGTGTGTGTGTGTGTGTGTGTGTGTGTGTGTGTGTGTGTGTGTGTGTGTGTGTGTGTGTGTGTTTCAGTCGATAAGCTATTGATGGATATAAAATGAACCATCTCGTACTTGTCCAGTCATGTGAAAAGCAAGTTTTACAAAAACAACAAAAAATACAGTACAGGGAGTCCTCCAGGATACAAAGACATTCCTTTCAGAACAATAATTCATACAGTAAGTACATTGATCAGCCGTTCACTTGGTGTAATAAATGGTGGTTATCAGTGGATGAGTGGGGGGGGGGAGGGAGGGGGTTACTCACCCGGTCATTTAACAAGCTCAGCGGGAGACCAACCATTACCTTATTAGCCAAACTCGCATCGTTTAAAAGGAGAAAAATTCCATGTTCAAGAATTTTAATATACTAGTACGTGCCCGTAAAAAATAAAAAATAAAAAAAAGAATAAATAAATATTCCAACCACGAGCAAGAATCAAGAACCACACAGGCCGTTTCTTCGCTCTCGCGTGCCCGTACGTGCGTGGCCCGGAAGTTCGCATATCACAGTTACGATATTCGCAATTTACGTTTTAATGGCCAACTATTCAATTAGCGCCAACGTATTTTACCTTTTCGCAATGTCGTCGCAAGGAAAAACAAAAAGAGAAGAGAAGAGAGAAAAAAATTACTTCGTGGTTCGGAGCGTACCAGCACTCTGATGTTACCGAAATTTATGCACCGTCTAATATGAAAACGATCGTAAATTGGGGCATTGTGTTTATCTAAAAATGCGCATAAGAAATCGAGAAATTATTAGAATACACGAAGTCATCACTCTCCGGAAGCCCGTACGTTGTAACCCGTAATGGGGAACGCGGCTGAGGTTCCCTTCCATCGGCCACACCCACGCAATAACGCGTCTTGTCATTGGTTGGTAAATAAATGGCCATAACTTGGGAAGCACTAGTCCGATTAATATCAAACCTTGAAAAGGCACATCCTCAGGTCCCCAGCAATATATCTGGCAAGTTTCAATTAGATCGGACCAGTGGTTGTCGGGAAATAGTGGTCACACACACACACAAAAAACACACACACAAAACACACACACACACACACACACACACACACACACACACACACACACACACACACACACACACACACACACACACACACACACACACACACACACACACACACACACACACACACACACACACACACACACACACACACACACACACACACACACACACACACACACACACACACACACACACACACACACACACACACACAGCTGGAATTATAGATAAATAAAGTCCACGAAGCTCAGATTCGTTTTGAGAAAGATGAGTTTCTCTGCCTTGTCAGATGAAAGACAGTTTCTTTTGTTATCATATGCCACACAAGCAGTACTAAATGCAATGTTTCCTTTTAGTTAGCGTGTTGTATAATGGGGCTGTTCGAGACTGCATGTGAAATGTGCCCCTTTTGCTCGGGGGCCCGCAATACTGTGAGGCTGCATTTGAAATGTGAAAAAAATTAAACCAATTCTTTGATGTACTTGGGCACGCCTGGAATACATGATGTCAAGACGTACTTGTATTGGCCAGGAAGTACATACACTAGGTTTTAACTTTTAACCTCAGCAGCGCATGAACGATCACATTTTCCTTTGTCCTCGTGGCTGTTTCTAAAGCAGCTGGGTATTTTATATGAATCGGATGTGCTTTAGAAAACCTGTGCCGATTACCAATATTGGGATTTTCGGCCTGTGTTGATTACTGACACTGTACATGTCATCATCACGTGTGCCATATCGGTGCCTATATAATATGTCGAATCGCATGTAAATGTCGTCATCACATGTGCCAATTAGAGCTGAGCAGCACATACACAATCAGTAACACAGTAAATTATATTTAGAGAAAAAACATGTGTATGCTTGTGTGTATTTTACACACACAGCGTGCAAACATAAAATGCATGGCAACCTTACCAGCTGTCTCCATGGTGCCATTGCATGTAATGACCACCACGCTGATTGGACCGCATGCAATCCATCTCGTGATAACCACCAATCACAGCAAGAACAACGGTTCCACTAAACAAAGCATGTGCGTTATTGCCTGAACTCACAGGCTGGTCCTGCACGATCGCAAGTGCTGTCGTGTGATGGCAATATTTACTGAGATATTCTCGTTTTGCATTTTGAATTAATTTTTCTAAATTTGTAGAATTTGTTTTTCACTTGGAAGTTGTGGGTTACGATGTGTAAATAAAGGTGGAAAAAAAGTCTGATTTCATGCAATTTAATTCCAGGCTATAAGGCAACCCTCCCCTCCCAACCTCGCACTCCCTCCCCAAAAGGAAATTTTCTTCATTGGAAGAAATCTGGTGCAAAGTAACCGGCCCAGCGGGCCTTAACTTCAGACTCCTCTGTCAAGAGCCCACCACCCTCTGCTCCAACTACAGCACACCGAGGGATGGGCTTGGAGGAAAGTAATGCGTGAATTCCCCTGAAGCAGGACGAGAATCACTTGACCACAGGTGATGCTCTACCCCCTCACAGATTCCTCGCCCATAGGCCTCCTTGTCCACCCTTAGCGCACATACAGTTTTACACCTCAGCTTCCTGAACAGCTCAGCTCTGCCATTCAGCTTGGCCCTGAGACTCTGGCCAATGGTATCCAGTGTTCCTTCAGAGACAAAATTCTTCTTCACCCTAAGGTGAGTTCCAAGACATCCACCGGCAACATCAAGGATGGTGGTCTTGAATGGTGGCACTCCACAACTCTTCAGGATTCCTCAAAGCACTCAAACCCCCAAAATCCCCACTCAGCCTGTTTGCAAACCCCCCAGCTACCCTCTCATCCTTGATCTTGCCAATATCCAGCCTCGGCTGGGATGGTACCATTCTCCCAGATTTAAGCTGCAACTTCAGAGTTGCTACAACAAGCATGTGGTCGGTCGTAAGGAACTGAGTACTCCAGAATACCCTGCTGTTCTGGATCATCCTCTAGCGACCATCAACGAGCATATGGTCAATCTCCTTTGCCACACCACCAGCGTTGGAATACCAAGTTCAGTGATGAGCTTGTGTGCGCTGAAACCATGAACCGGCCCCTCTAAATCAATGACTTCTTGCAAAGTCAAGGAACTTAGTGCTATTCTGGTTCACAGTTCCTGACTCATGGGGGACCAACACACGTCTCATAACCATCCCTATCAGTTCCAGTCGATGCATTGAAATCCCCCAAGACTAGAAGAGTATCTCACCTGTGGCACTGATCAACCACAGATTCGCACGTGCCATACAATGCGTCCTTCACGGTGAGATCACTCGCCTCAGTCGGAGCACATACAGAGACCAGGGAAATGACACCGAAGGAGTGACGAATCCTTCGTCTCATAATATGCTCGTTGACCGTCTCATAATATGCTCGTTGACCGGTGTTACCTCAATTATCATTGGAGTTAGCTTTTTGAACATGGCTACAGCAACTCCTTGGGCAACTCCAATTTTCTTCACTGTTTCCTCATGATTTGCAGAGTGAAGGGTTTTACGGTGGCAGGAGTGTAAATCCTGCCACCAACCTCCTAAAAAAAAATTTTTTTTAATGAGTAAACCAACTGCAGGAGGACATCCGCACACACAGTTGGGCACTAGATATGGATGGCCGTTGGCTCACAAGGAGCTCTAGCCTCTCAACAGTTTACGTTTTGTCCCACACCGATAGGCTGGATCAGGATCTGGACCTGAACCAAAATCAAATCGGCTTGATCTCATCACCTAATCAACTCATCCACAACTTATTGAAATATCATGCTATTCATCGTTTTTGGTCTGTCTCAAAAGTTTTGTCACAACTCATCCACAACTTTTTGAAATATTCCATCTGTCGTTTTTGGCCCCATCTCCAAATGGTGAAGAATCACTTGGAAATTAAAAAAAAAAAAAAATCGGATCCGAATCTTCACCAAAATCAAATATATTCTTCCTTGTCACACACCCAACCTGTAGACCAAGTTTTGTCCGAATCCATCCACAATTGTTGAAATATCCCGTTAACAGACAAACAGACAGACAGGGGTGAAAACCCCGGTGTGTCTAACACAACCTTCACCCACCTTTAGTGGCGGAGGTAATAATAGCATCACATTCCTGTTATTACAAAACAATATTAATACTAATAATACCCCCCCTCCACAAGCGATTTTCCCTCTGTGGACAAATGCCGTGTTAACGTGCATAAGTAGCTTATGGTGGCATTTCGTGGGGCAACACGACCAGAAGTAAAAATATATTATAAACCACAAACACGGATTATTACATTCTTAAACAGTTGCTCTTGTTGTTTAACAGGAAACTGAAAAAGAGGAAACCCGACGTTCTTGAGGGATTATATGTTTATTGCAACTCCGCACCACCCCCTCCCAGACCAATGGACCCGAGCTGCGATCTACTGTAAACTATACACCCCAGAGAGGACAACAACACAATCCTTACACACAAGTACAAACACACAAACACACGTAAATACAAAACAAAACAAGCCCTGGAATCTATAATTGCTCTCTCCAATTAGCCAGTCCTCCTGCAAAGCATGAAGTGGGGTTTTGCAAGTGTGTGTGTGTGTGTGTGTGTGTGTGTGTGTGTGTGTGTGTGTGTGTGTGTGTGTGTGTGTGTGTGTGTGTGTGTGTGTGTGTGTGTGTGTGTACATAAAAACATGGGTGTACTCGTGGTTAAAATTTGGTGTAATCTTGTCTGAAGGGTCCCTCCCTGCGCCTCAAATGGTCCCTCCCTGCGCCTCAAATGGTCCCTCCCTGCGCCTCAAATGGTCCCTCCCTGCGCCTCAAATGGTCCCTCCCTGCGCCTCAAATGGTCCCTCCCTGCGCCTCAAATGTTTCCTCCTTGCAACTTAAATGGCCCTCCCTGCGCCTTAAATGTTCCCTCCTTGCGCCTTAAATGGTTCCTCCCCCTGCCTTAAATGGTCCCTCGCTGCACCTTATAAAACCCTCCCCCCCCCGCCTTATGGTTCCTCCCTGCGTTGTACGGTCCCTCCTCCTAATCATGGTGCATTTAAGTTTAGGTGGTCAGACACCATCTCGCGAATCGTTTCGAAATGGACATGACAGTTCCGTATCACTCGGTGAACAAGACGAAGTGTATTTAAAAATGACCCCCGTGCAGGAGTAACGGTCATCTCTACGAGAAAATATATAGCCTCCTGAAGGTAGGGCAGTTTTTGCAAACTTTGAAGTCACGTGACGCGAAAACGAAAGCGAATATCGAAAATCCAGCCCGACCAAATTTAGATATTGTCCCATAGATTCATATGCCACAATCAAATTCAAGATAGCTTGAGAAATGTCGGAGGAGATAGAATTTGAAAATCGTCATTTTCGCAACTTCAAAGGCCTCATGACCTTGACCTTGACCTTCGGTGACCTTGAAAGTCATACCATCGTGTACATCTCATCGACCTCCATCAGGATCACAAATGACCAGATCTCCCGCTTCAACTTCATTGTGAACGTACGGACGGACGGATCATCCCCTCTCCTCTCAACACCAATATTATTAGGTCATGCTCGAAGAGATGACCTAAAAAGCAAAGCACCATGAAGTCCGTGTCCGTGTCCCTGCCCGTCCGTGTCCCTGCCAGTGTCCGTGTCCCTGCCAGTGTCCGTGTCCCTGCCAGTGTCCGTGTCCCTGCCAGTGTCCGTGTCCCTGCCAGTGTCCGTGTCCCTGCCAGTGTCCGTGTCCCTGCCAGTGTCCGTGTCCCTGCCAGTGTCCGTGTCCCTGCCAGTGTCCGTGTCCCTGCCAGTGTCCGTGTCCCTGCCAGTGTCCGTGTCCCTGTCAGTGTCCGTGTCCCTGCCAGTGTCCGTGTCCCTGCCAGTGTCCGTGTCCCTGCCAGTGTCCGTGTCCCTGCCAGTGTCCGTGTCCCTGCCCGTCCGTGACCCTGCCCGTCCGTGTCCCTGCCCGTCCGTGTCCCTGCCCGTCCGTGTCCCTGCCCGTCCGTGTCCCTGCCCGTCCGTGTCCCTGCCCGTCCGTGTCCCTGCCCGTGTCCCTACCCCTGCCCGTGTCCCTACCCCTGCCCGTCCGTGTCCCTACCCCTGCCCGTGTCCCTACCCCTGCCCGTCCGTGTCCCTACCCCTGCCCGTCCGTGTCCCTACCCCTGCCCGTCCGTGTCCCTACCCCTGCCCGTCCGTGTCCCTACCCGTCCGTGTCCCTACCCGTCCGTGTCCCTACCCGTCCGTGTCCCTACCCGTCCGTGTCCCTACCCGTCCGTGTCCCTGCCCGTGTCCCTGCCCGTGTCCGTGTCCCTGCCCGTTTCCGTGTCCCTGCCCGTGTCCGTGTCCGTGTCCCTGCCCGTGTCCCTGCCCGTGTCCGTGTCCCTGCCCGTGTCCGTGTCCCTGCCCGTGTCCGTGTCCCTGCCCGTGTCCGTGTCCCTGCCCGTGTCCGTGTCCCTGCCCGTGTCCGTGTCCCTGCCCGTGTCCGTGTCCCTGCCCGTGTCCGTGTCCCTGCCCGTGTCCGTGTCCCTGCCCGTGTCCGTGTCCCTGCCCGTGTCCGTGTCCCTGCCCGTGTCCGTGTCCCTGCCCGTGTCCGTGTCCCTGCCCGTGTCCGTGTCCCTGCCCGTGTCCGTGTCCCTGCCCGTGTCCGTGTCCCTGCCCGTGTCCGTGTCCCTGCCCGTGTCCGTGTCCCTGCCCGTCCGTGTCCCTGCCCGTCCGTGTCCCTACCCGTCCGTGTCCCTGCCCGTCCGTACCTCAGACACATTCTTCCCCCGGAGCTGAAACGCGCCCGTTTTCTCCGCCGTCTCCAGATGTGCTCGAAGGCCGCTGTTTCCCATAACGAGCTCACCGTTGTCGTTGAACCGCGCCCTGTTGGATCGAAATATTAAGAACGTTGTTCACGTATAACCCACACAGGTTCGAGAAATCATAAAACCCACGAAACACACCGACCCTCTTCACCAAGTAAAGGCAGCGAATCAAAACAATCAACTCAAGGAAGATTCTTCTTCCTCTTCAACCTCTGGAAAGAGAATTACTGAACAAACCATTCGTCAGGTATAGGTGATCATTTTATCTCAACCTACTACGAAATTATAACATAATAAACGTGTATTTGAGATAACTCAGGGAGAAAAAGAAAAACCCCAAACATTTGAAGCAAGATTCCTAGGTTATACACCGCCCATAATTATTTCACTCTCGTCACGTTTTTCCACCTCAAGGTGAAACGTAAAACAAAAAGGTTTTGAGTTGAGTGAAATAAAAGTGTTCAGAAATAGACCGAACAAATGATGAGGCACGAGCGCTTCGAGAAGAGTTCCTCTTCAGAGAAAGATCTCTGCAGATCCAAGGTCTCGACATTGATATGTTATCTCCATCTGAATAGTGCTGGTTCAAAGCATAAGTAACTGCTCTTCGTTTACCTTCTACTCAAGTTTTGTACCAAATGGAATATTTTACTGAATTTTAGTAATGGAAAATAAGCCTCCGTCAATGTATTTCAGAATTTAGGTCAGCTCAACAGCCGAGACCCCCTTTCAGTGTGCGCATGAAGCGGCCATTTGTATTTCCCGCCTCTTTTTGTGAGCGAGGTGGAGGCAAACCTTACCGAGGCCAAGTATTATTGAGTTATCACACGATTTCATTAAACTTGTTTCATGTCTAACATTTCATTTCTATTCAGGGAAATAAAATATTAAAATATGGAACATCGAGGGAAATTTAGGGAAATACTGGTGGAAGGAGAGCAAGAGGCCATCTGAGGAAAACAAGGGATGTGTTGTTGCTGAGAGATGATCTTCGAGTTAAAGGCCTAATATAACTGGAGGGTTAGCAAGGGATCATGCAGTTGCAGCCTGGAAAGCATGGAAAGGCCGTGAGACGACGACGACGACGACGACGATCCATGGTCCATTGTTCGTTTTCCCTCCCTTCCACTACCCTGGCCTGGTTTAGTTAAGTCCACATTTATGTTTGATTTATTTTCCGAATAAAACGATTAATGTTTGATACATATAGTATTTAGAAATCTTGGGTTGCGTGTAGAGACAAAGCAAATTCCTCACATTGGAATCACCATCATGGCATCAGCAGTTATTGAGGTTGGTTGGGCTACAGTTTTACATTGTTTTGAGAGGCGAAGAAGAAGAAACAGAAGAAGTACAAATTGGCGATTGAGCAATCTCTCGTTGTCCTACTTTAGCAATGAATTCTGGCATCTTTTTAGATCCTCGTGGAGGATCTCTAAGTCTTACTCACGTTGTCATCCTTCATCTTCTTCTTGTGGACTTTTTTGTTTCACAGCCTACAGTTTTCATGGAAACTTCCTGAAACTTGGCATATATATGTAAAAATACCTGTGCAGACAGTAACCATCTCCGATTTTTAAAAATTCCTCCAAGAAAAAAAAGTTATGACGTCAAAATATCTCCGCAAATGGAAATCGCCTATACCATTATCTCCGAAACTAGGCAAGCTGTTTGAATTTTGTTTGCGGGAATCAAGCCGGGCATTAGCACAGATATAATTTATCGCAAACATGATACATCACAATGACGTCATATTCGTTTTTATGACGTCATCATTAAGAGGACGAGGATCTCAGCTCATTTGAGCTTGTTAAGTCTCGGGAGTGCAGAAAACGCTCGAGAATAAAAAGTATGGCTTTTAAACGCTTTTGCCTTCACGCTATAGTAGTTTATGAATGTATCATTGAGTGCACATTTTAATGGGTGGCCATTTTTTTCTTGTATCATCCCTCTACTGTATATGAAGTACTACCATACTCCATTATAGTATTTAATATATACTGTTAGTCCAGCGGATATACATATATTTAGGGCCGAATTGTGCACATCGTGTTATAAACATGAAACTTGGCACAATTGTTCCCGTTGATCATATGAATTCTTTTAGATATGGAGCCACTTGGGCACACTGCTTCATCCATACTGTGTGAAAGTGTTTATACGATGTATGGCGATTGCCTATACAGAGCCAACTTTTGACTTTATTGGCTCAGATCAGATGTGATATGTTACCTGTAAATTTTAGACATATATAAGCATGAAAACACTTGGATGCTTTTCATGAATGTGATATGACATGATAATTATTGTATCCCTCACAATGTCCGAGCTTACTGTGGATTTGAGGTCATTCCAACACATCCGCTGCTGACACGAACAACGTCACATGATAAATACCACAATTTCAATTTCATCCTCTTCAAACTGCAAAGGAAGATTTCCCAAACGTTGTCCTGGAAGCCTTTTGAAATTGGAAAGAAGTGGTTGATATGGTTTCTGACGGAGTTTTTTTTTGCTTGCAGATGGATACTCCAGGGGCCTCCGTCTGGCCATCCCCCAGGCAGATGCCTGGCCCATCCCAATCGCCTTGAGATGCTGATTAACCGGCTGCAACCATGAGGCACGTGGCCCATTGGCCTCCTCCACTCAATAGGCTCCCTCGCTGAGAGAATCTGGTGAGCAGGATCAGCATCAGGAAAACGAGTCACATCTTCATACAGCAGCAGCTGACGCTCACGGACTATGCAGGTAACAAATCTCATTTGAGTCTCTCTCAGCAACCACTCATTGGACACAATGTCTGACCAGCCTATCGCCAAGAGACCTGATACCAAAGGAATTAAGTCTCCATCTCAGATCTCTGGTCAGAGTCCAAGTCTCACATCCATAGAACAAGACTGGAAGCACCAATGACCTGAAGACTCGGATTTTCATCCTCCTGCACAGGTATCGACAGTGCCACACTCAATGATCCAGTGAATCCATGACTCCCCAGGCCCGACCCAGACGTCTGGCTATTGACCTCTGGCTCACAGCCAGCAGAGACATGAATATTACTGCCAAGAAAAGTGAATCTCTCCGTGACCTCAACATCCCTCGACGAGGAAAACAAACAAACAAAAAAAAAACCTCACCACAAACAGATGCAGACAAGATAGCATCATCCAAGATGTCATTGAAAACCTGGATCTTAGTTTTGACCCAGGAAATCCATAATCCCAGCGAGTTCGACTCCTCATTCAACACCTCAAGGTCCCTCAAAAGAATATCTAAAGTCTCCACAAAGATGACTACATCATCTGCGAAATCAAGTTCAGAGATCTTGACATTCCCAAACGATGCACCGCAGCTTGATCTCTCCAACATCCTCCCAATAATCCAGTCCATACAAGTGATGAAAAGTGTGGGGGCCAAGACACACCCTTGACGAACTCCAGTAACAACTGGAAATAAGTCAGAGATTGTATAACCATATCTCACAGCACTCTCAGTTCCAGAGTATAGTTCAGACATCAGATTGCAGAAACATTACACTATACTTCAGCCTCCTCATCCACATTTCATCGCAAATCCTTTCCTACCTGATGATAAAGTCCTTGAAGCCAAAGATTGAAAAAAGGTGAGGGACCATATTATGGCATCAGTGATGGGTTTTTCTCTTGATCTCTGCCACAGATCCTGGTTTGAACAATGGACAACTATATGCATAATAATGTTGAAGCTCTGCGAAGCCGGCACTCCTCCTCGGCTATGGCACACAACATAACAGTGGTTCCGAGGCAGTTATTTCATTTGTATTTGTTTTAGATAACTCTTCCCTTATGTCTAGTGGGTATATGGGACAAAAAATCATTGCGAGGGCTTTTAAGGAGGTCTCTATTTCTACCTTTTATCCATTTTATTTTACTTTACTTTGCACAGATGACCTCTCCTTCATGCATGCATGTATGCTACAGAGTACAGACCATAGCAACAAACAGCTTCATGAGCATATGCTGTCAAAAATCCTGTTCAAACTGCGCCATTCCCCAATGGAGACTTCATTTCAACCTTTTACCGTGCTTGAACCACAATGCTACAACCTTCATACGACTACAACAACACTTTCCTAAAAATCCCCTCAACAACCTACGCTCACTCACCTCACCATAACCGCTACAAACGTTTCAACCATCTCACCACAACTGCTACAAACGTTGCAACCACAGTCACCACCCCGGATGCCCGCCATTGACCTTTGAGGATATCAGGGAACCATAGACACTCCCGAACCATTGCAGATACTCATGTTTGGAACATTTTGGCATGTTGCTTGAAGCGCAAGTATGCGCTGGAATCCATTCAACATCACCTGGATATCCCTGGTGCTCCATCAATCACGACCCCCAATTAGTGTTCAGCACACGTTCAAGGCCGGATAGCACTGCCAGAAGCCTGTGCCCCATGTTGATCTCGGAGCTCCGTTGCATGACCAAGTTTGGGGGCGAATGAGGCCATTTTCGGCAGTGGGTTCTCGCAGGGTCGGGGCTAATTCTTTGAAGAGCATCTGTGCACCAATGGGGGCGTTGGGGAATGCCTACCGACTATCCTGATCTGACTTTGGGCTCCTCCCTCGCCAGACGTTTATAAAATACCAAGCAACGGAATTGTGTCTGACCAGCCACCAAGCTGTTATTGGCCTCCCCCACTCTCCTGGCCAGAGAAACCAAAACTAACAGCTTGGTTTTGAATATTTAGGTCTGGGTGCCGAGTGAAGAAAAGAGAGTTCTGGCTTGATCAGTGGCATGAGGCAGAAGGCGGAAAGGATCAGGAGAAGCAGAGCACTGGGTGGGTGAGTGAACTGAGTGCCAGACCGATCACAGTTATCCGCCCACTTGACATATATTTACATACTTTCTCACATGTCATTGTTAAGGTATCTTCTTTCACATTCTATCTCTTATCTTCTCTCTTGTCTGCTGAGGATGCAAAAGAGCTAAAAGAGCGATTTCCCCCCCCTCCCTCCCAGACATGCACCTCTTCCCATATTTCTCTCCTCTGCACCACACCACACCTCCTCAAACCACGCACCATAAACATTCAGTTTTATTCCCTCCTCCCGAACGAAGTGACTGGGGCCCCGCCAGATACCATTGAAGTCGTCAACACCTTGTACTTTCTCTTTCTTGCTCTCCAACTTTCTCGGGATATGTGTCCGATGGTGCCTGTCTTGATGGTGAAAATAAGATTGTAGAAGTTCTTTATATTGTGTCTTTGTAAATATTTGCATGCTCTTTGCTTTATTTACGTCCAATTCCCTCAAACCCATCCATGCTCAGCCAAATGAGCCTTACAAAAATTATTCGCAAGATTCACCCTCCATAGACAGAAAAAGAAAGAAAGATATGGAGAACAGAAAGAAATAAAGAGATGGAGGACAGAAAAAACACACACTCACAACACAAAGCACCACACTACATACCAACACAAAGCATACAAACCTAAATCCTCATTACCACTCACATTACCCTGAGAAACAGACCAAGTCAAAGTTTGTTCACAGCATTAAAAACAAAAATCAGACTCTAAGGACCGGGTCTGCAGTGGGTTTGAGTGACTTGTTCCTGATCCAGGTGAGCTTCAGGACGCATGGTCCTACTTTTCTTATATCTGTTGGACGATGTATAATGTGTAATGTATACTGTATAATGCACAACATAAACTGTATAATGTATTGTTGCATTTGTGGTGGGGTTAGACATTCCCATAGAACTGATAGAAATGTGTGGAATAGCATGGTCTGTGTACGAGTCGTTAGCCAATCTTGATGTAGTCGGTCGGGACATGTCAGCTTAAGGATCGTCTTGTTTGAATGTGCACCATATGCGTGGTAATAACGTGTGGTAATGCAGCATACACATGGGGGTCGTGCGTGGTAACAATTAATTAGGAGTTACGGTTAAGGAATTGTGCATACAACTCCCATGTAAACATCTACCTGGGGCACTGGAAAACATTGCGAGAGCAAAAGAGACGGAGTTATGGATGACCTTGAAGGGGCGGAGCATTGCCCAGGGAGAAGAGGGGGGAGCTAACAAAAGTGATTTCTTTTAGTCTTATCAGGAGGAAAGACTGCTGAGGAGGATGAGTTCAATAAGGATTGTGAGCTGGTCTGAGAGAGCTAGGCCTGAAGAGAATGGTGACTGAGGAGAACGAGTGCTGAGGGAGGAGAGCTCTGCGAGGATTGTCCTATTTGCCTGCCTTCACCTGTGTTTCGTTCGTCGTCCTGCCGATCACCTCCTCATCGCCTGTTCATGGCTGCTCCACACCCATCCTTCCACCCACTACCACCAGAGCTGAGTCCCCCGGTTTTGTCCCTTTTCACGTCTGTGATTAAATCTGGTGTATGGTGCCTTAGATTTCTTTAGATTCATTTTGACATCACTGCACATAATTAGTTCCTTATTAATTGTATTCCCTTCCTTCCATCCCAACCCATCGTGTCGTCACGATCACCATGCACTGGTTCTTTTTGTTTGTGTTACAGGAAATAAACCCATTGGTTTTACAAGAGCTAAGGGTCTCCTGGTTCTCCTTGGTTCTCGTGCACATAGTCCGCCGTAATTCGTAACGTCTCCACAGGAATTAAAACAGTTTGGTACATCGTGGGATTTTTTAAACTTCCCGCAGCAATGAGCTCGATGTTAGTTGAGCCGTTGACGTGACAATTGGTTTATCAGAAGTGGGATTTAGAACCCAAGCACTTCCAATTTTATAGTTTATTGGTGTCGGGGGAGCGTAGGAGGATCGTGCTACAAATAAAACAAGCTCAAATGAGCTAAGATCCTCGTCCTGTAAATTATGACGTCATAAAAACGAATATGACGTCATTGTGATGTATCAGGTTTGCGATAACTTATCTGTGCTAATGCTCTGCTTGATTCCCGCAAACAAAATTCAAATTTCGGAGATAATGGTATAGGCGATTTCCATTTAGCGGCGATATTATGACGTCAACTTTTTTTCTAGTTTCGGAGATAATGGTATAGGCGATTTCCATTAGCGGCGATATTATGACGTCAACTTTTTTTTCTAGGAAGAATTTCCAAAATCAGATATGGTTACTGCCTGCGCATGGGCTTCCTGCATATACATGGCAAGTTTCACGAAGATCCGATGAAAACTCTGGGTAGTGAAACAAAAAATATCAAAAAATATGAATGACGTCATAAAAATTGATATGACGTCATAGTGATGTATCATATGTGCAGTAATTATTCTCTGCTAATGCCCTGTTAGATTCCCGCAAACAGAATTCAAAAAGCTTGCCTAGTTTCGGAGATAATTTTTAAGGCGATTTCCATTAGTGGAGATATTTTGACATCATAACTTTTTTTTCTAGGAGGAATTTTCAAAATCGGAGATGGTTACTTGTCTGCGCAGGGTATTTTTACATATCTATGCCATGTTTCAGGAAGTTTCGATGAAAACTGTAGGCTGTGAAACAAAAAAGTCCGCAAGAAGAAGATGAAGAACAACAAAGTGAGTAAGACAGATCCTCCACGAGGATCTAAAAAAAAATGGGTGGAAAACATTTGGCTCTGCAATTGAGAAAACACATTAATATGGCAAACGGCTTGGAAATCGGGCGTTATCAAATATATTTTGCTTTGAAACTCACAAAGAGAAACCATTTAACCTTTGTAAAGCAAACCGAGTCATATAAAATAACCAATTGCTTTAGAAACAGCTGCAAGGCCAAAGGTAGATGCTGCTGAGGTTAAAAAGTAAAACCTCCATCACAGAGACAAGCACCACGGGGCCACGCACCATAGGCCTGGGTGCAAGTTCAGTCCGCGCACCCGCGATTCCCACGCACTGCACACACATAAACACCCACACACCCATGAAGAGTCCCTTTACAAATCTAAAGCTACCCATTCATACCATGTCTGTGTGTGCTGTCTACGTACCTCTTCATGCTTTGAGCAAATTGACCTCCAGATCGGGCCAAGAACTATGTGCGTAATCCAGCTGTCTTCTGTAAGGCTTGCCAAGTGGCTCAAGCACTCTGATGAAATGGTTGATAAGGAATGGCTGGCTTGGCAAGTGATAGAAAGCCAATTGGTAATGGGATATACCCGCAAAAACCAGATAAACATCTCCAATTTCTTGACACATTCAGTTTTCACTCCAGATGTCAACAGTTATTTAGTGCACATGATCTGATCCACAAAACAGCAATTATATTTCGATTAAATACTTTAATTAGTTCGTGAGAGTAGATCGTGGAAAATCCCATAATATAATGCATGAAATCGCTTCAAGGTCATTATATGAAAACTATAGCACTTACAAAAGTGATATATAGAGAGCGATTTGAAAGGTATGAAGATTAGCCATTCGGTGATATGAGTGAGGAAAGGGGGGGGGGGACATATGAGCGCTTTATCGTGAAGATATCGTTGCTGCCTTTTCCAAGTCAAGGCATTGTTGAGCAGGCCAAAAAAAATGGTGAAGACCCCAGCGAGGGAGAGTGAGGTGACCAAGGAAAACGCCTTGATAAAGGATAATTAAACAAGGCCGTTAATTATCTTCAAAAGGAGTGTTTTAATGAACCCAAACACCAAATTTTCACTCTTGCACTTCCTTGGAGTTCTCTTAGTATGCATGCAAAGTTTCAGGCTGCTCGGTTTCATGGTTTTTGAATTATGGAGGAAACACACACACACACACACACACACACACACACACACACACACACACACACACACACACACACACACACACACACACTGACATTTATAAGTATGTATAATCTCAGCTCGACACCAGAACTAGTAAGGTAACAGACAAGGTAAATATGCAATTCTAAAATCTCTGTAAATCGGAATCAGTTCTGTAAATGTCGATGCCTGTCCATATCTAATTAAAACTGCTTTATACCAACAACAATTTTCCTTTGACCTAAAAATATTTTTAAGAAAATTGGATCAGGGGAGTGTGGGAGGACTTTGACATAATGCACAGTACCATTATCACTTTTGTACAAGAAAAAACAACCTCAATATGAGTAACAGTTCACGATGCTCATCATTTAATAAAAGTCTTTACAAGTTTGGTGTCCATGTGATATACCATCAGAAGAATAATACTGTAGTTTACATATTACACTTTTTATTGTTTTGTATGCAGCCTGTGGCTGCTGGTTGCATCATTGATGGGTGTGTGGCTGTGCCGCTGATGCGGTGCTCCCGTTTCCAGTAATCTGGTACTCGTTTTGCCAACCTCAGAAAGATGACAGGCTGAGTCAACCCACATGGTGTTATTCAACGGATGACAAACGCTCAAACTCAGGACCCTATAAGATCTTGTGACAGCCACCTGAACCATTAAGCCAACACCAGGATTCCATATTAGACTGCGTAACTAACTAAAATTGTGATTGTGATGTCACATTGAGGACATAAGAAGATGCATTGCAGTCATTCCTCAGGCTGGAACAGTTTAAAATATGGATGATGATTCATTTACATATCTAAACGTTCACTTGCCTTAAAAAATTGCCTTGAGGATGTATTACCTTTTCATTTTTCTTTACGACACGTATTAGTGCAGCACTGGAGTTTTCTGCAGTCCAATACAAGTGCACCATTAGTCAACATCGCTGTCGATCATATCTTAAGCTTGAGTACACATTCCCAAACCCAAAAGCATTCTTTTTTGAAGTGCAGTATTATATATAATTTGGCTTGATGGATAGCTCGGAGGTATGCACACTTGCTTTTAGGCTCTCCCCGGGCAAAAATTATACGGTTAGAATTACAGCAAATGAAAGTTGTACTCTCATATACTATAGTTGGTAACAGGTCCTACTACAATAGTCTGCAGAGAATTACTATAGGAAAGGAATGCCTGCGAGCCCGGTGGGTTTGAATCTCGATGCAGATATGAACCGTTATCTCGGGACTTCATCATCAAGGTGAGGCATCAATGTGTGTGGGCCACCAACCAAAGGACATAACTGGGCATCTCGTCTACCAGGGCTAGTCGTTGATGGATGATAAAGATCCCACTGCCTTTTTGTGAAGACGAGGCAAGTTACTCTGAACAAATTACAAATCCCCCCAACTTTCCATCGAGTATCCTGCCACAGAGTGGCGAACTGTCCAGGATCGGTTCTCACCTTGAAACTTTTGTCGACTCATCATGAATGCCCTGAAGTTGTGTCAAGAGTATATGGGTCTCCATCTATTATATAATGCATAAATACTTTATATAAGTAAAATAATAACGACTATAAATTTGCATTCACTCATGACATAAGCACAAATGATCTTCATCACTGATGTTACTTCAACGATTGAGAAACTGCGATGGCGAAAATCAGGTGGAAAGTGTATTTTGTACTCAATCCAATGCTTGTGCACCATTCTTTATACAGAGCATCGGTTCTGCTGAAGCAGTTTCTTGGCATGGACTGCAATCCTGGCCAGGTCGCCACTCTGATGCAGTTTAATATTTGTTCCATCAATGGGGAGTGCACAGCCTGTCCATAGGATTATTCACGTGGTGCGTTCGAAAAACCGGGGGAAGAAGGAATAAAAAATGTTGGCAAAAAGACAAGACCAGGAGGCCTAACAGCAGGTGCGAGTACAGGTTGTGATAATGAGGGAGACTGAAATGCACGTAACCAGTTCATGGTTTGATGAAAATGAGATGATGGTTTTATCAAGTGGGACAAGTTTGAACAACCACTTGGCTGCTCATTATGCCAGTAGTTAGCAAACATGTTGTGAGTTTGTGACAATGATGAGTTTCTCTCATTATTTATGATGGACTTCGAGACTACTGATGGTGTTGGTTGTGGTGCTTGATGACGGTCCGTCCAGGCAACCGTAGCAAAATGCTGGGGTAATGGATGGGGTATGAGATAAGCAGGACTTTGGTGACCAACTGGAATAAAAGCCACTGGAGGAGGAAAACAGGGAACTCCAGAATGGAAAGGCCACATTGGAGCAGGCATTCGGGATGGACCCGGGATTGGTCGTGAAATACAATGAGGTCCCGAACTCCTCCAGGCATTGTACAAACAGGTTGAGGGTGGGGATGTGCTCAAGTTGTGAGGTTCATTTTGCACTTCATGTTCACTTGACCAGCACGAACCTGGAAGAGATCATAAAGATATCAAATGGTAATTTTACAACCTGGAGCAGAAAACAATGATGAGAGTAATCGATCATACCATTGTGAAGGGAAACACTGTTGTCATTTTGTGTGTTTACGGTGACATTTTCCTCCACTTCATGCCATCTTTGGTATGCTGGGTCATGTCGCTCGATGACACATTGCCTTTTTGAGTCTACACTGGACTGGGAACATGCAGCTGCTTTGTTGTTGCAGCTTGTCAAGGGTAGAGATGTAGTGGATGTTGAGAGGTCTTCAGGAGTTGGATCGACTTGGAAGTAAGGCTCATTATGGTGGAACCAAATTTCTTCCTGGCCATCCCGTCCTGAAATGCTTGCTTTTGTTTGAGTTTGGTTTGCATGTGAAATATCTGTGCATTTGTCAACACCATCTTCACCATTGAAATTTACTACTGATCGCGAGTATTCACACATATCTTGGGTCATCTCATCAAAATGATCGATCCCCTTGCCTTTCTGCTCATCAATGCTGCTTTCAAGCTCTTTCCAAAGTGTTTCCAACTCCTCAATGGCACTCATGGAAGAGTTCCACAAAATATGGTCCACACCTGTTTCTGCGTCTTCATTTAAATCAGCGAGTTTCAAGAGATATTTTTGCTTTGCAGTGGATTCCAGAGAAACGTTCGAAAAGTTTGATTGATCAGAACTATCGACAGAATATTTCTGATAATGCGATCTTTCCTCACTATTTAAAATGTCCGATTGTTGCAGCTCCTTGTTCTCTGCACTCGGTTGAGAGTCATCAAATGATATTGTCTTGTGCGTGTCTTTCCAAACACGCTCCTTTACCGGAAGTTGAAAGATGTCCTGTAATGTTGCCAAACGGTTGTACCAACTGCTGTACAAAATTGTTGGGGTTTGCGGTAGCAATATGTGAATGGGCTGTGATGTAATCATTTGCATTGGAGGTTGTTGCTCTCTCGAAAGGATTGCCAACATGGATTTTGAAGATATTCCAACTGCTTGTTCTTCGTTTACACAATGAACCACCTCCCTTGCGGCATCCTTCTTGTTCTTGGATTCCGCTTGTGTGTAAAGCTTGCCAATATTTTGCTGTACAACACCTTCTGGTATAAGTGCCAAACTGTCTCGCTTCCTTCCCAAAACAATTCTCGAAGCTTCCTTTTGAATGAACTCCTCATATAGAGTCTTGAGAGCCTGTATTGGATGTTCAGACTTTTTGGAGTCGTGCGTATCTCCCGAGGTGCTGCCAGTAAAATACGTTTGGATTCTTTCTTCAAATGCATGACTTTGAGAATTAGTGCTTTGCCCTCGGATCTGATGAAGTAAAGTTTCTGAAGACGAGGACTCTTCGATAATTTCTTCCAACACTGACACCCTGTGTGTTTGCTTGTGTGGGGAACCTACATTGTGGTTTGAATTTCTTATTTTTTGTGAAACTGATGGAGAACATAATTGGGCCGTCCATTGTTTTGGTGTATTTTGTTCTTCATCGACTTGCTGTATATTGTCACCAATTGTGGCCTTTTCATCTGCAATTCCAATGTCACTGCTGTCGGACAACTTTCCATCTTTCGGATCGGTTCTTGAAAAAGGCTCCACATCATTGGCACTGGATAAAGCTTCAGCTTCCACAGTGTTCTCGACAGCAGGCAAACTTTCTATCACCTTTATGTTTTTATCCAAGGAGTATTCACTCTGCAAACTGTCATGTCTGGAATCAAAATTGCACTCTTTATTCTTACTTTCACATTTCTCTTTAGAATGATAAGGTTTTGTTGATTTATTAGCCGGTTCTTCGGAGCTTGACTCTTCAACAATAGTTGTAAAGGTTTCTGGCTCTATGATATCAGGCTCTTCAACAGTATTCTCCGGCAAGGTTCCCTTTGTGTCGTTGGGTTCCAGTGAAACTTCATTCGGCTGGCTGCTGCTGGTTAGAGCGCTTAGCCATTCATACTTGAGGTCATCAGCAAGAAGTTCAAGAATGCTCTGCGTCCACAGACCAATCACAACAGAATACTCCAATTAACACAGGTAGGAATGTGATATGGTAAAATGCCGATGCACAGTTAAATTTAGAATGCAAACTACCTCCTTCATCTACAAATTATGCAGGGAAGGGTAGGGCACAGTGAGATGTGGGATACACTGAGATAGTTGCTCTCGAGAAAGGATGTTTTAAATTTTGAAAATGAGCCAGGGAGTAAAATCATCTTCCATTTACACGATTTCACAATCCACTTTGGAAATGGCTGTCATATCTCAAAGTTGAGTTGCAGACTGTGTATTTGTTTTTTGACTCACCACATGTGTTCCACAAGTGTATTTATTTGCATTTCACTGTCCCATCCTCCGCTCAGTGAGTGGTGGAATGGTGGAAGCCCCCTAGCCCATTCCTTCTCAATTCCCTCCTCTCTCCTTTCATCCATTTTCCCCCCTCCTCTTCTACATTCTGTCCTCCTCCGTTATATTACCCTCCCCCCTCCAAAAATTGCATTCAGGCAATGCAGATGGCTCCATCAGTGGATTATTGGCAAACAAAAGCAAGGACAACCTTACAAGTACCTATTCTACAGAACCACAACAGAGCCTATTAATTTTTGATCCCCAATGTGTCGTATAAAGCTTGGCAGTGAAAAGAAATGGAGAAACACCACCCCCCCTCTTTTCCCAGCACTTGATGAAATATACAGTTGGGTCCAAACGCCCCTTCACAGAATTTCTGGAGAAGCTTCTTCTTCTTACATATTGAGCACATGGCTGCAATAGCATCATTTGCTGGGGAGCAGCTGTGCAGCTGATGCAATGCCCCCTGGAGGTTAAAGCAGGAATTTTGAAATTTGACCAAGGTGCCGGTGATAGCCGGTGATAGCTCCAAGAAAAACACTTGGAGAAGGATACCCTGCAATCTTTAATGTTCACCAACTAATGCTGGCAGCCGGGAGACCCATTTTTAACGTCCCTCCAAGGGACGGCACACGCATTAACGACCCTGCCTGCGAAACACTAGGATGACAGTTTATAGCTGGGCAGATATTCTAACCTACGCTAGACAACTCAGAGGGGGGTGTGCATACCAGCCCGTGAGACGTTCATTTGATAGTGCACAATAACTTTAGATGCAGCCATTCATCCAAAGAGAATTTTCCAACTTTCAGCCAGACTGCATCAAAATTGTACAGGAATGTGCAAACGATGATGATTGGGATTGAATGTGGGTTATCGCAGAAGAGACTTAAAAAGTCAATGAAAATAATAATGCAAGCCATAGTCTTTTACAGATTTCTCACAATAAATAAATAGGGCCAGGTTTTGAGGATGCTTCATTCTCAGGTATAATTATATGCACGATAAGTTGAAAATTGAATGCCTTGTGTGAAAATGCAATGGCTTTGGCTACTGTGGAGCTCTGCACACGTTTCTGTAAAGCAGATAATATACAAACAAAGAAGAAAATCCACAAATGCAACACAAGTACCTTGTGGTGTTTGCAAATAATTAACTATACCTGCAGTATTACCTTTTGGAAAAGGGGGTTTAATGCATCGTCCATCCTTTCTGAACTCTGTGGCTCATTTAAACTTTTATCTGCACCCTGAATGTAAAAATATTAATTACAAATGTTATTGTGAACATTCCGTATTTAAATATTCACATTGTAAACACATTATCACAGGTGATCTCAGAAGAGTGAAAGATTGTAAATTACGTGCATCACTTACAAAAGGACCAAATTATAGAGAAAATAAAAGGATTAACTTGAATAAAGCAATGGAACTTACAATGATAGGACTGACAGTAATGGATGAGAGAATAAACTGATAAACACAAAGTACCAAACACACAAATATATTTATGGTCGGAGGAGGTAGAGAAACATGTAGAAAGAATTATTGATTTGAAAATAAAAGATCGAATCAATAATCCGAAGGTAATTTAAATAATCTGGAAACACATAATTATTTAAAACAACTTCAAACACAATATGTTATTGTTCCAATTGACAAAGCAAATAATAAAATTGTATTTGTTTGCAAAACATTCTACATTCAAACACTTTTGGAAGAATTGGGCTTACAGACTGGACTCTCAAAGACCTACAAAATAAGTAACGATAATAAAATAGACTTGATACAACACCATGTAAATCACTCCAAATCGAGAAGACGGTTCGTTCCAGGTAAACACCATAAATTACCATTCATTTACTGGATCTAAAAAATGCACAAAACCCTAGGAAGATGAGGTTCATCATTGCAAGCGGAGAATGCAGTTTGAAACCATTGTCAGGCAGTATTACAGGAGTGATGAAACTAATTTATAAATACGTAAAAACTATCATGAAAATGCGAGTTTTTATTCTGGTATTAAAAATTTCTGGATCATTGACAATTACAAAACCTGTAATCCACAGTATCCATAACATTAATAACTACAACGGCACTCGGTAGAGCGCATACCTCTGCCAGGCTGAACAGTTTACATTTTGTATCCCACAATCTAGATCCGGACCTGAACCAACATCTAATTGGCTTGTTCTTGTCACCTACCCAACCCATCCACCTAGTTTCATCCAAATCTGTCAAAACTCTTTGAGATATCCTGTTCACTCTTTGAGACAGAGAGGGGTAAAAACTGAAAACATAATATCTGCCTACCTTCAGTGGCAGAGGTAACTAGAACGGGCACTCGGTAGAGCGCATACCTTCGCCAACGCTACATTTTGCCCCCCCCACCACCCCAGAAACCGTTGATTGTGAGGGTATTTAATCCCATACCATATCTGCCATCTCATATGTGTTATGATGGCTTAAAAACATTAAATTTCCTGTATCATATCGTATATCACAAGATTGGGCATTGAATTCACAACATTTTGGCATTGGTTGCATGCGAATTGGATAAAAATCGACCGCACTATGGCAAAATGACGATTTTGACCTTTTCATGACCTCGACCTTGACCTTTGTACTCTTAATTTTGTAATTGGTATTAGAGTGTGGAGAACAGAACAGTCAACATTTTGGTGTTGGTTTCATGCAAATCGGATAATAATTGACCGTGTTATGACTAAAACCGCACATTTTGCAATGTCGTGACCCCCCCCCGACCTTTGACTCCCAACCGCTAATAAGGGTTATTACGTCATTGTGTCATGTCACATATCACAAGATGGGGCATTGAATTCTGAACATTTTGGCATTAGTTGCATGCAAATTGGAGACAAATTGACCGCGCAATGGTAAAAAGACGATTTTGACCTTTTCATGACCATGACCTTGACCTTTGATCCGATCGCTCCCAAAATCTAATCAAATGGTCCTCGGATAATAACCAATCATCCCACCAAATTTGCTGCGATTCAGTTCAATACTTTTGGAGTTATGCAAATAACAAACAAACAAACACACATATTCACAAATAAATAAATAAATACACAGGGATCAAAACATAACATTCACAACAAAGTTTGCGAAGGTAACAAGAGTAAAAGCTAAACGTCTGTCAACTTACGATTTTTCTCCATTATACAGAAACATTCCACAATGCAAGCTCATAACCGCATCGGACAGAGTGGTAGATAAAACATTTGCAGGAGATAATAAAGCATACATTAAAGTCTATCGAAAAAGAGCAAATCTGGTCGAAAGAAGAGAATCAATATTCATGTAATTTTTCAAAAAATAAACTTAAACAAAGTATTCGATTTCTCCTAAACAACAGTTTCTTTACACTTGGCAACAAGATACTCCCACAGACAGTGGGTATCAGATCCGGCCTCTTTCTTTGTAAATTTGTTTCTGCACATGTATGAGTCTGATTTGGTTCAGAACATGTGCAGGAATGAACCAACAACTGCACCAAGGTGTGGAAAGATCTTTAGATTAATTGATGATTTACAAACAATTAATGATGGGTTTGTATTTGATCAGATTCATGATGATATCAATCCAAAATAACTCGAATTTAAAAAAGGAAAACCAAACTCACACTTCAATCTCTTATTTAGAATCACAAATCGATATCAATAATAATAATAATAATAATAATATAAATTTAACACAAAATTATTTGATAAACGAGATGATTTTCCATTCCACATTGTACGAATACCCTTCTTAGACAGCAATATTCCGAAGATGTTATTCTATGGGATGGTTGCATGCAAAATAATTTTAAAAAGTAAATGACCATTTGAACATTTGAATAACAGTTTGATTCAGTGGTAAGTGGGGTGGACGTGTTTGTTGGTGGACATGTTATATTTAAGGTAAGATGTGCATTACTTAATGTATTATTATATTATAGAATATGCGATGGGAGTTGTAACTATGTGATAATACATTAAGTGCTCTCGCGAGTAGAGTCTGATTAGTGATGTTACATTGATGGGTTGACTAACAGCCTGGACGCAACTGAGGTTGCGGATCGACTGATGTCATTCCATGACCGAGGTTGTGGATCCGCCATTTTGAAGAGGTTCTCGGCTGAAAGCATCAAAACATCGAGGTAGAACGGTGCCCAGCTGATGATCTGTGCAGTTGGGAAACCAGTCATTTGCCTGCAGGTTAATGTTATTACTTTAGGTAGTGTGTGGTTGTGTGTGTCATTGGTTGTTATCTCCACATGCAGGTTTCAGAAGGTGGAACGGAGCCCTCCCATGTCTCAAAGTATCCACCTTCGTGTGTGTGTGTGTGTGTGTGTGTGTGTGTGTGTGTGTGTGTGTGTGTGTGTGTGTGTGTGTGTGTGTGTGTGTGTGTGTGTGTGTGTCTAATGCTTCATTCTAAAGGGTTCCTGCAGTAGTACTGTTGGAAATCCAATAATAAACATATAATAGCCCTGGGGGAACTGACATTTATTGCCACAACAGGTGGGGTGAAAATAAGAGATTAGGGGGAAGGGGTCTTGGCCCCGTTCTTGAAGTGGTACAGTCATGGGGAGCACAACTTAAGTTCACGGCATGGTCATGTTTCATGTAGAGTTTGGTCTGCATCTGACCGTCAGTTTCTGACATTTTAAAATTGATTACCTGAATTTGAGGTGAAACCCCCCATCTTCAGCCTCTTATAGGGAGTGGATCTGGATGGGGAGCAAAACCCCATGAGACCTTACTATTCTGATGTAACATACCAAATTTGGCTCATATCGGTCACGTAGTTTGTGAGGAAAATGTGTTTTAGTGAATATGAGGGTTTAGGGGAGGGAGGCCATAGCCCATTTCCAGGGGAGATACGGCCATGGGGAGCACAACTTAAGGTTAGGACATGGTCATGATACAGGGGTCACTGCATCAGTGGCACAGCTGTGCCCTAGCAAATTATGCTACCTGCAGTCATGTGCTGCATATGAATGAAGAAGGCCATCAATGAATGTTCATTAAATTAGGTCATATAGAACAACCAGACTTAAATCACGACCACTGATCAAAAGTGACATGTCCATGGAAGAACTTCATTGTATTAGGCAGCCATTCTTAGGAGCTATCTACATATGCCGTATGCAAAAGGTGTAATTTTTGAGCTCCCCTCTTCCTTGTCCCATCTATTCGTCATATCACTTTGATCTTTTGGAAAAAAAAAATTCACGCACTCTTTGGTATATGCTTCATGAATACGAGTAATAGGCATCCACAACCATCCTTGACCATGTTGTGCAAAGTCGGGAGATGCCCTCACTTTTTTTCTCACTTTTTCACCTTTATTGGTTCAGGAGTCAGTAAGTGACCACTATATTCATTATGGGTGTGTCTGTCTGTCTGTCTGTCTGTCCCGAGCATAGCTCCGTGGGTTTTGATCCGATCCTGATAAAATTTGGGTGGGAGGTTTACATCATGATCTAGTTGTGTTTTACTGAGAATGGGTGTGGTGTGCCCATTATGGGTGGAGCCACGCCCAAAAAACATGTGTTTTTAGGGGGTAGCCGATTTCAAGTTACATCTTCTCCGAGGGGGTTTGTCGAATCTGGCAGGGGTTTCGGTATTTGGTTAGCCCAATGGCACCTGCATAGCCCCACGGAGCTCGATTTTTCATTTTCGTCCCAAGGTCACAAGGTCACGAACTTAGAAAATGTCAAAAAAATCAATAAATTGGGCTTCGAGCTCCTAGGGTTTTCAACTGTTTCGAATGAAAGTTGGTATGCAAGTCGTGCTCTTCGAGTACTACAACTTTCATCATTTACGTTTTTCCAGATTCCCACCAGTTTGCCCGTGGCATCCCCTCGAAGGTCAAAAAATAAAAAAGGCGTACTGTGTACATTGCTCGTGAACCATCGCCGTCTCCAGACTTGTTCGCTTCTAAATTCGTTTTCTCCACAACCACCTGAGCAATTGACACAAAACATTCAACAAACACTAAAGGATCACCTCCTACCCATGGAGAAAATTTTTAAACAAAGTTACATGATGATTGGATGGAAAATATGGCCGGCACTCCAAAAAGTCTGTTTTCCGCAGGCATGGGTTACAGGGCGTTTCACATAGGAGGAATAAATGGCCTCGGCCGAACGAACAAATTATTTCGAGGCCAAACATTAAGAACTTTGAGAACCAACCTCAGATTCTACGTTTCCAACTTCATCAAAGTCTCCCTCTTCATCGTGCGCCTCTGTAATGTACTGAAGATTCTTTAGAGATTCTGTATGCTCCACATCAGTGGGATTCGTGGAGAGGTCACTGCTGCTGACGCCGAGCCCACGGTCCTCGTCAAAGTCCTGTTCATGGGACTCACCATCTGATTGGGCTCTTGCATGTCCTCCAAAACTGTCTGAACGCTGTTACATAGAATGGGTCACATGGGTAGTGTGTACACCGTCATTTATAACACTTCGGAAAATGTGCATCAGTCGATCTGTTAAGACAAACCTGAGTTCCATGAGTGGTCATAAAAATGCTTCAATGGTGTTTCAGGTATGTCATACATGACAAGCACATGTATACTATCTCTTCTTCATTTGTATGCAGCACAAAGCTGCGGGGTAGCATTATTGGCTGAGGGTGTGGCTGTGCTGCTGATGCAATCAATGCACTCTGCTGGTTCGGGCAGGAATTTGTTCATGGTGCCGGCAGTAGCTCGCCTACTCTTCACGAAAGACACCGTGGGATCTTTGACGTCCACCAACTAATGCTGGCAGATGGGATACCTGGTTTAACATCTATCTGAGGGACAGCACACGCATTGTTGAATCACTCTGCCCGTGAACACCAGGTTGACAGTTTATACCTGGGTCGGGATTCAAATTTAGGCTAGACAGCTTAGAGGTGAGTGTGCGTACCTTTACGCCATCCTTTCAGCCCATATACTACTCAAAACATGGTTTTAACAGGAATGACATTGTGACAAATTGAAGTAAAACCTTGACAAATGGGTTCAAATACATGCAATACAAGTTTGATAAAATGTCTACTTTGAGCCATCGCAAGGCTAAGCTTTCTTTTAGTGTACGAGTGATATCCTGTACTTACAGTATGTTATCATGAAGACCAAAATTCTTACCTTTCTAACATCTGGAAAGAAGAAGAAGAAGAAAAAAAAACGAATGTCAAGTAGTGAGCAAAATAATTTTTGTTCTCATACATGACATGACACATTTGTCCATCACACAATGTGGATGAAATTTCCAAGTATCACACAATTTATTCCAAGTTTCACAAAGTGAGTTAAAGAATACGCTCAACCGATGGTACTCAAATGAACAACACTTTGTTAGGCCTCAGGTGTAATAACTTTATTAAAGTTTGCAATGATCAGCATAAAATGATTTATTCAAAATAATGGTGGTGCAGACTTTCCAATATTCCTTTCATCAAAAAATAAATGTTATTTTCTGTATTTGTCTCTGTGCAACACCAATCATATCAAAACTATTGGGCCAATTGCCACCAAACTTGGGACGTGGACCAAGTTCAACCTCGTGGTGAACATGGGCTACTTTGTTTCATCTGCAGTTGCGGCGGTTTGGGAGGGAATGTCGACAAAAATTATCCATGTAAATGTGTATCGTGTAGCGGAACCTGGTGGTGGTGGTGGTGGTGGCGGAGGGTATTACAAGTCACCTGTGGAGATAACTTGCATTTTTGCATTGTACATGTCCCCAGAGAGTGGGAAGCCCCAAAGATATCCTCCACTAATCAGGGGAGGCAGGGGAAAGGGGATGGGTGTGAGTCTGGAGGGAGGTGAAGGGGTGGGAGGAGGGACCCGGCGTTGCCCAGCAATGCCGGGCACCCCTGCTCGTTTGATATAAATTGTGTCTTGATGAAAGCAAAAAGGTCAAAACTTACCGGTGCAAGGCTCTCGTTTTTTTAATCCTCTTTAAAATTATTTTGTTACTTTGGTTCGCATTGTTGCTTTGGCATAATCAAGCCCAATAATTTCACAATCACCCAGGTATTGAGATATTGGGTTTGAAAATGATGCACGTTGGTGAAGTCATACCACAGGGGGATTCTAATTGAGACCTGTGAGACAGTGGCAGTGTTTATGCCAGTTTTATGGTTTACTACAACCTAAAGCCAGTGTTTATAAGCTGCGAATATTTATCCATTGTATCTTCTTGTTTTCTCCACTGTAATATTGCACATTTAATTATATTGCATTTTGGGTCACATGACTTGCCATTGTAGGGTCATTGTTTTATGAAGTTAATCATCAATAAGCAACACTTTTAGTTTGTCTTTTGGTTTACATATCATTATAGCCTAATGTTCTTGATTATGAAGCTTTCACAGACCACTTCATCAAATATATAAATGCTTATATTTATTAGGTCTGCACATTGGTAGATGTTTGCAGTGTGCTAGCATGCCCCACTGGTATATGTATAGATGCATGTACATACAATATACAGGATGATAATTTTTTATTTGAGAACCCTAAATAATTCCCATACACTACAAGCTATATTAGTTAGGAAACCAATATAAATGTAGCCTAATGGTACAGAAAGATGTGACATGATTCACAAAATTGATTACCTTAAAATCCTTAAATGAAGTGCTGAAAGTATCCACCACCGTGTTGCAGGTACAAATTAATTCTCTTACCCTCCTCTGGAGCCACTCACAGTCAGCTACACGTTCCTTTTGTCTGACTCCAGTAACTGATGCACTGCATGAATTTTGTAGGGATAAAGTTTTGAGTGTATTCACCGCCTTCTTTGCACTGGAATATGAACAGTGAGCTTGTTGTGCTAAACGTCTCAGAGATTTATTGGGGCTTATTTCCGTTCTTTCGTGCACTTCACCGACTTTCTCTGG